>NC_073247.2:157720000-158028750 GCF_029281585.2 Gorilla gorilla gorilla
AGGAAACAGAGATGAGTGCAAAGGAGACAAGACGAGAAGCATGAAGACCACTCAGGAAGCTACTGCAAGATCCAGGCAGAAGTTGATAAGGGCTGAACCTAGGGTGGTGGCATTGAAAACAGAGAGGGGCTAATGGTTTAGTCATATCAAGTACATGGAATGGAGGTGACTTAGTGATGGGCAGAATGTCTTCAAGTCCCTAGTATGTCTTCCAGATTTCTGGCTAGGGACGTGGCTAAAGGGAAAGAGCCACTCACCATGTTTCCCACTTTCAGCAATGGGGACCTGGCCAAGGTGATCAGTTTAGGGTATGTTTGTCAGGTAAAATAAGGATCCTCCAGTTAAATTTAAATTTCAGATAAACAACAAATACATTTTTAGCATACAATACATGGGATATGTGCTAAAGGAAGGTCAGAGTTAAGATGGCCTATAGTTAATGAGATAGCAGAGGTGATGGAAAGGCAGGACTAGCCTTGAGTTGAGAAGTTATTTTTTCATAGGCACTAGAATCAGCAAAGAGTCAACAAAAGATCTTGCTGTTGAGCACTTACAGTGATAACTTTGCTTACTGTACCATATATATGTTAAGTTTTTCCATTTCAATCTGATAATGGGCAATTGACTTCATGTTGCCATAGTGAAATATTCAACTTGGGCTTAAGAAACAGTACTGTGGAAGTCAGGAAAAAATAGAATCGTACTGACAGCACATTTAGGTAGCAATTTGTTTTTCAAGATATTCTGGTCATATTTAGACCTAGAAAATCATTATTTCCTTAAAATGTACTCAACTGGTTTGATGTTCCTTACTGTAAATTTAGTTCTGGAAATGTTAATGCTCATGCTTCATTCTATCTCCTTCTTATTAAAGTGAGATTTTTCTTCTTAGCAAATCTGACTTAAGTATGCACTGGGGAAGTCAATTTTTTTAGTGGCAGGAGGAAGTGGCTAAGCTGACAAGAAAGACTCTTTTCCTCACAATGTGTTATCTTCTAGAAAAATACTACCTAGTTATTGTTTACTAAAATATATCTAAGTGAAAATAGACACTTTCTTTCATTTCTCTAGAACAATGATAGCAGAGTAGATAGTATGATACATTTTGTATCAAGTTAAAACATAAATGTCGGCCGGGCGCGGTGGCTCACGCCTGTAATCCCAGCACTTTGGGAGGCCAAGGCGGGTGGATCACGAGGTCAGGAGATCAAGACCATCCTGACTAACACGGTGAAACCCCGTCTATACTAAAAATACAAAAATTAGCCGAGCACTGTGGTGGGCACCTGTAGTCCCAGTTACTCGGGAGGCTGAGGCAGGAGAATGGCGTGAACCCAGGAGGCGGAGCTTGCAGTGAGCCGAGATGGTGGCCACTGCACTTCAGCCTGGGCGACAGAGCGAGACTCCGTCTCAACAATAAATAAATAAATAAATAAATAAATAAATAAATAAATAAATAAATAAATGTAAAGGAGAATGGGAGAAACAACCTACGAAAAACTACTGATTGAAATCTGTAAGGCTGATAGAAGCCACATGTTGTAGGAATGATCTTCAGGATCGAGAGATTTCTGTAGGCTGGGCTGCCAAGTGGAGGCATACAGAAGTGGGATCCTGGAGCTGAATCTTAGAGAATGGGTAAGATTTAGGTATATCATATAGAGTGCAAGATGGACATTCTGAGAGGAAAAGCAGCTTGAGCAAATGTAAGATATGTTTGGATTACTAACTTTCCTGAATCAGGGAAATTGTGTTGGGGAATCAGAGGGATCAGTTTGGATAGAAATGTGATAATAAAAGGTCTTGAAAGTCATCAGAGGAGTTTTGGCAAGAAGAAATAATCCTATCCACTATTTTTCTAAGATTATTCTGACAGTGACATGGATGATGAATTAGAAGAAAGAGATAAGGAAACCAGCTAGATGAAGCACCTGGTATCGCTCAGTTATGCTAGGCAGAAGGGAGTCCTCTGATCTGCATTCTTGAAACGTTACTTGACTATCATTGCATGCTGCTCTATCTATAGGGCAGGGGTCAGCAAACAGTATCTGTAAAAGGCCAGAGAGCAAATAGTTTAAGCTTTACAAGCCATAAGTCCATCTCTGCATCTTCTATGCAACCCTGCCTCCAATTGGAGCAAGAAAGCAACCATAGACAATAGTGGAAAGAAATGGGTGTTTGATCTTCCAACACAATTTTATTTACAAAACTAGGCAGTGTGGTGGATTTGGCCTGTGGGCTGTAGTTTGCCTTGCTCAGCTCTAGGGTATTGGGTAACTCCAGATTTATGAAGCTCTTGGACAACTTGAATGGAAAGTACATCTCTGTAATTTTAGTTGTCTATTTTCCTTGTTACTCAGTCAGGTAAACTCCTTATTCTATAAACAACATATATGGGAAGGGAAAATTCTTTCTTAGATTTGTCTCACCTGGAGTGTAATTATTGCCACTATTTTTACTAATATAGTGTTATCTAATCATGTGTCTCATTGTTTTTATAAATCATATCCCTGTGATTGAGACAATAAATGGATAAATGACTCTTGTAGAATGTGAGTAGAGGTGGGACAACTTAGCATGTGGAATAAAAATTATCCAAATGTGTCTCGAAATGTTAGGGTAATACAAATATAGGACCACATGTATTGTTGCGATATCAGGCAAGTTTCTGGATATCTGTCAAATGCATGGATATTTTGGTTAAGGGTCAGTTGATTCCTTGCAGCAACTCCTAGCTCCCACCCCTAAAAGTAAGTGGAGTATGCAGAGGTGGGTTAGCAGAGCTAAGGATTAGGTATAGGAGAATGAAAAAGAGAGAGAAAAAGGAAGAAAGTTAAAAGAGATAAATAGGTAAAGAAACTAGTGGTAGAGAGGAGGGCTCCAGTTTCTGGTTTGCACAAAGTTGTAAGTAGATCCATGTGTTTATAAGGAAGGCTAATAAAAGAAAGTTTGCAGAGAGGCTGATTGGAATTCTATGATTCGAGGACATTTCTTTCATTCATCTCAGTCTAGTGGGCACTTGTCCCAGGTTTTGTGCTAGGCTCCAGTTATACAAAAATGGCTGCTGTTACCAAGAGGCATGCAGTCTGGTAAAAGAAGTTAATCCAAGCCCCACATAATACCACATTTTCTGAGTATCTCAGTACATAACAAATGTTCTAGAAAGATTAATGCCAAAGCAAATCTGTAGCAATTGTTACCCCTTTGAGAATGGCATTGAGGGTGGTGGGTATATATATGTATATACACACACACACATATACATACACATACATGTATAAAATATATATTTACGAGGAGAATGTATGTATTACTTATGGAATTAAATAATTGAAAAGGAAGGTGAAAAGAACTACAGGAGGAATATAGACAAATGCAAGAGGAATTTGACTTTGACTTCAAGGGAAGACAATGAAATCATAGACCAGTGCTGCCATAGAAAAGTCACAGAGGACTGGATCAGACAGACTGGCACCAAACACTCTGACACTTAAGCATGACCCATGAAAATCCAACTTATCTGAGTCTCAGTATCTTCTTCTGTGAAAAGCGAATAAGTGGGATTTTCATGGGTCATGTTTAAGTGTCAGAGTCTTTGGAGCCTTTAACATGATCATGATTTCCTATTTTTCTGTTCATTAATAAACACCTAACATGTGAGACCTTAAATTAGGTGCTAAGGATACAAAGAAAAATCGGATTATCATCCTTGCCCTCAAGGGGCTCTCAGTAGTGTTGAAAGATAATGTAACTGCGGCAAATGAAGGAGTTCAGGAAATGCCACCCCAAAATATGCAACTTTGGTATGCTGATTACTTTAGATCAAAGGCACTTGAGGAATATTTAGTTAATGCGGGGAGGGGCTTTCTTTGAACTTCCTTATCTGCCTAAAAATGGATCTGTATTATCATAAATCATCTCCCTGGTAATTTTATCAACCCTGAAAGGTTAACTCTTTGACACTACCCCCAGACAGACCATCACTTTTTCTTCTGAAGGATGCTCCTAGACAACTTTTATTACTTGAGAGATGTTTTCTCTGCATAATAAGACCATCTTTATTTTCCATATGATTCCTCCTGTTACCCTCTCATAACTTGTATTGCCAGCACCCCTCAGAAGTCTCAAGCACTTATTCTTTTAGGTAGCTCAGGGTGCTAATAAGTGCCAATCTTCTGACCCTTCTGGGAGTCCCATATCTTGTGGACTCCATGCATAAATACATAACTAAATATATTTTTCTCATGTTAATCTGTTTCTGGTCAATTTCATTCATAGCCCACCTAAAGAACCTAGAAGGGTGGAGGGAAGTCATTTTCACTCCCCTACACAAGCATAATTATCAGCTATAAGATCCAATAACCAAAATACCACATGAAAAGTATAAGAAGGATAAATGAAGTGTTATACAAATGCAAAGTTTTTTTTTTAATGAGGAGTGACTGTAAGGCTTAATGAAGAAGGGAGCATTTCAGCTGAACCTTAAATGCATACCTTGAAGTTACTGCAGGTTCAATTCTAAACCACAGCAGTAAAGTAAACACAGCAGTAATGTAAAGTGAGTCCCATGAATTTTCTGGTTTCTCAGTACATATGAAGGTTTTGTTAACATTACACACTAGTCTGTTAAGTGTGCAATAGTATTATGTCAAAAAATGTGCATATCTTAATTAAAAATACTTTCTTGCCAAAAATGCTGATGACCATCTGAGCTCTCAGTGAGTTGTGGTCTTTTCGCTGGTGGAAGGTCTTGCCTCAGTGATGATGGCTGCTGACTGATCATGGTGGTGGTTGCTGAAGGTTGCGATGGCTGTGGAAATGTCTTAAAATAAAGTAACAATGAACTTTCCCACATAGATTCTCTCCCTTTTATGACAGATTTACCTGTAGTATGCAGTGCTCTTTGATAGCATTATACCCATATAGAAATTTCAAAATTGGAGTAGATCCTCTTAAATCATGTTGCCACTTTATCAACTAAGTTACTGTAATATTCTAAATCCTTTATTGTTGGTATAGTTTGGATATATGTCTCCACCCGAATCTCATATTGAGTTTTAATGCCCAGTGTTGGAGGTGGGGCCTGGTAGAAGGTGACTCAATCAAGGGAGTGAATTTCTCATGAATGGTTTAGCACCATCCTCTTGGTGCTGTCCTCGCAATAGTGAGTTCTTTTTTTTTTCTTTTTTTTTTTTTTTGAGATGGAGTCTCGCTCTGTAGCCCAGGCTGGAGTGCAATGGCATGATCTCAACTCACTGTAACCTCCACCTCCTGTGTTCAAGCAATTCTCCTGCCTCAGCCTCCCAAGTAGCTGGGACTTCAGGCACCCACCACCACGCCAGGCTAGTTTTTGTATTTTTAGTAGAGATGGGGTTTCACCATATTGGCCAGGCTGATCTCAAACTCCTGACCTTGTGGTCCACCTGCCTCGGCCTCCTAAATTGCTGGGATTACAGGCGTGAGCCACCACACTTGGCCAATAGTGAGTTCTCATGAGATCTGGTTGTTTAAAAGTATGTGGCACCCCCCTCTGCCTTGCTCCTGCTCCCACCATGTGAGATGCCACCTCCACAGAAGCAGATGCCTATGTTATGCTTCCTCCACAGCCTTCAGAACCCTAAGCCAACTAAACCTTTCTTTATAAATTGCCCAGTCTCAGGCATTTCTTTAGAGCAATGAGGGAATGGACTAATACAGAAAAATTGGTACTGAATAGTGAGGCATTGCTACAAAGAAAATAGAAAATGTGGAACCAGCTTTGGAACTGGGTAACAGACAGAGGTTGGAATAGTTTGGAGGGTGCGTAAGAAGACAGGAAGATGAGGGAAAGTTTGGAACTTCTTAGAGACTGGCTAAATGCTTGTGACTAAAATGTTGATAGTGATATGGACAGTGAAGTTCAGGCTGCCAAGGTTTCAGATGGAAATGAACTTATTGGGAACTGGAGTAAAGATCACATTTGTTATGCCTTAGCTAAGAACTTGGCTGCATTATGTACATGCCCTGGGGATCTGTGGAAGTATGAATTTCAGAGTGATGACTTAGGGTATCTGGTGGAAGAAATTTCTAAGCAGAAAGTGCTCAAGAGGTGTTCTGGCTACTTCTAACAGCCTAAATCTGATAAAGGAGCAAAGAAATGACTTGAAGTTCAAGTTTATCGTTAAAAGAGAAGCAGAGCCTGACAGTTTGGAAAATGTGAAGCCTGGCCACATGGCAGAGAAAAAAAAGCTTTTTTGGGGAGAGGAATCCAAGCAAGCTGCAGAGCAACCATTTGCTAGAAAGATTTGGGTAACTAAAAAGAAGCCAAGTGCTGATAGCCAAGACAATGGGGAAAATACTTGAAAGGTATTTCAGAAACCGTCACAGTAGCTCCTCCCATCACAGGCCTAGAAGTCTAGGAGGGAAGAATGGTTTTGTGGGCCAGGCCCAGGGGTGCAGCCTGGAGACACTGCTACCTGCATCCTAGCCACTGGGGCTCTAGCCTCCACTCAAAGGGGCCCAGGTACACTTCAGGTCACAGCTCCAGAGGGTGTAAGCCATAAGCCTTGGTGACGTCCATGTGGTGTTAAGCCTGTGGGTGCACAGAGTACAAGAGTTGAAGCTTGGGAGCCTCCACCTAGATTTCAGAGGATGTGTGAAAAAGCCTGGGTGCCCAAGCAGAAACCTGCTGCAGGGGCGGAGCCCTCACAGAGAACCTCTACTATGGCAGTGCAAAGGGGAAATGTGAGGTTGGAAGCCCCACACAGAGTACCCACTGGGTCACTGCCTAGTGGGGCTTTGAGAATAGGGCCACCATCCTCTGGACCTCAGAATGGTACAATCACTGGCAGCTTGTACCCTGTACCTGGAAAAGCCACAGGGACTCAATGACAGCTCATGAAAGTAGTGCAGGGGCTGAACCCTGCAAAGCCACATGGGTGGAGCTGCCCAAGACCTTGGGAGCCCAACCCTCACAGCAGTGTGCCCTGGATGTTGGACATGGCATCAAAGGAGATCAATTTTGAACTTTACCATTAAATGACTGCCCTGCTGGGTTTTGAACTTGTGTGGGGCCTATAGCGTATTTCTTTTGGCTGATTTCTTCCTTGTGGAACAGGAATGTTTACCCAATGCCCATAACCCCATTGTATCTTGGAAGTAACTCACTTATTTATTTATTTATTTATTTATTTATTTTACAGGCTCATAGGTGGAAAAGATTTGCCTTGTCTCTGATGAGACATCAGACTTTGGACTTTTGAGTTAATGCTAAAATGAGTTAAGATTTGGGGGGACTGTTAGGAAGGGATTTTAAAATGTGAGAAGAACATGAGATTTGTGAGGAGTGGCCAGGGGCAGAATGATACAGTTTGGGTATGTGTTGTCACCTAAATCTCATGTGGAGTTGTAATGCCCAATGTTGGAAGTGAGGCCTGGTGGGAGGTGATTGTGTCTTGGGGGTGGATTCTCCATATAAATGGTTTAGCTGTCTTAAATGGTGAGTGAGTTCTTATGAGATCTGGTTGGTTAAAAGTGTATGGTACCTCCCTCTACTCTGGCTCCTGCTCCTGCCATGTGAGATGCCTGCTCCCCATTCACCTTTCACCATGATGGTAAGCTTCCTGAGGTCTCCCCAGAAGCAGATGCCTTTGTTATGCTTCCCGTACAGCCTTCAGAACCATAAGCCAATTAAACCTTTTTCATATAAATTACCCAGTCTCCAGTATTTCTTTATAGCAATGTGAGAACAGACCAATTCAGTTGTCATTTCAAAAATGTTCACATCATCTAAACTAAAAGTAGATTCCATCTCAAAAAACCACTTTCTTTGTTCATCCATGAGAAGCAACACCTCATCCATTCAAGTTTGATCATGAGATTGTAGTAATTCAGTCACATCTTCAGGATCCATTCCTATTTCTAAATTTCTTGCTATTTCTACCACATCTTCAGTTACTTCCTCCATTTAAGTCTTGAACCCCACAAAATCATCCATGCTGGTTGGAATCAACATTTTCCAAACCCCTATTAATGTTGATATTTTGGCATTCTCTCATGTGTCATGAGTGTTCTTAATAGTATCAAGTATGATGGATCCTTTCCAGAAGGTTCTCAACCAACTTTGCCCAGATCGATCGGAGCAGTCACTATCCATGGCAGCTGTAGCCTTACAAAATGAATTACTTAAATAGTAAGACTTAAAGGACAAAATTACTCCTTGATCCTTGGGCTACAGAATTGATATTGTATTAGCAAGCATGAAAACAACCTTAATCTTCTTTTACAACTCCATCAGAGCTTTTGAGTAAACAGGTACATTGCCAATGAGCAGTAATATTTTCAAAGGAATCTTTTTCCCTGAGCAGTTGGTCTCAAGAGTAGGCTTAAAATATTCAGTAAACGATGTTACAAACAGATGTGCTGTCATCCTGGCTTTGTTCAATTTTAGAACACAGAAAGAGTAAGCATAATTCTTAAGGAATCTAGGATTTTCAGAATAGTAAATGAGCATTGGCTTCAAGTCAAAGTCACCAGCTGCATTAACCCGTAACAAGAGAATCAGCCTGCTTTTGAAGTTTTGAAGCTGGGCACTGACTTCTACTCTCTGGCTATGAAAGTTCCAGATGGAGTCTTTTTCCAATTGAAGGCAGTTTCATCTACATTGAAAATCTGTTGGTTAGCCACTTTCGTCAGTTACTTTGGCTGAATCTCCTGGATAACTTGCTGTAGATTCTACATCAGCATTTGCTTCTTCATCTTGCACTTTTGTGTTATGAATACACCTTTCCTTACATCTCACAAAACAACCTCTGCTAGCTTCAATTTATTCTTTTGCAGCTTCTAACTTTTCTCAGCCTTCATAGAATTGAAGAGAGTTAGGGCTTTGCTCTACATTAGGCTTTGACTTAAGGAAATGTTGGGTTGATCTACGTGGACTACTAAAAGTTTCTCCACATTAACAATAAAACTGTTTCGCTTTTGTATTGGGCTCTTCTTACACTGCTATAAGAAAATATTTAAGACTGTGTAACTTATTTAAAAAGCGGTTTAATTGGCTCATAGTTTTGTAGGTTGTACACGTATGACTCTGGCATCAGCTCAGCTTCTGGGGAATCCTAATGGAGCTTGTAGTGGAAGGTAAAGTGGGAGCCTGCACATCACATAGTGAGTGCAGGAGAGAGAGGAGGGAAAGTGCCACACACTTTTAAATGACTACACCTTGCAAGAACTCACCCACTATCATCAGGACAGCATCAAACCAGGAGGGATCTACCCCTCCATGACCCAAAAACCTCCCACCAGGCCCCACAGTCAACACTGGGGATTACAATTCAACATGAGATTTGGCCAGGACATATATTCAAACTGTAATATTCAACCCCTACACCCCCAAATCTCACGTCCTTCTCACAATGCAAAATGCAGTCATCCCCTGCCAATAGTCTCCTAAAGTCTTAACTCATTCCAGCATGAATTCCAAAATCCAAAGTCTCATCTGAGACAAGGGAAGTACCTTCCACCTATTGGCCTGTAAAATAAAAACCAAGTTATTTACTTCTGAGATATGATGAGAGTATAGGCATTGGGTAAACATTCCCATTCCAAAATAGATAAATCAGCCAAAAGAAGGGGTCTACAGGTCCCATGCCATTCTGAAACCAAGCAGGGCAGTCATTAAATCTTAAAGCTCCAAACTGATCTCCTTTGACTCCGTGTCTCACATACAGGGCACGTTGCTGCAAGTGGTGGGCTCCCAAGGCCTCAGTTAGCTCCACCCCTGTGGCTTTGCAGAGTTCAGCAGCCCCTAGGGCTGTTATCACAGGTTGTTGAGGGCCTGCAGCTTTTCTAGGCACAGGGAGCAAGCTGCTGGCAGATCTACCATTTTGGGGTCTGAAGGATGGTGGTCCCCTTCTCACAGCTTCACGAGGCAGTGCCCTCATGGGGACTCTGTGTGGGGCCTCAGACCCCACATTTCCCCTCTGCACTGCCCTAGTAGAGGTTCTCTGTAGGGGCTCCACCCCTGCAACAGACTTTTGCCTAGGTACTCAGGCTTTCTCATACAGCTGCTGAAATCCAGGTGGAGGCTGCCACTCATCCTTCATTCTTGTGTTCTGTATGCCCACAGGCTTAAGCTTACTTGGAAGCCACAAAGGCTTGCATTCTCCAAAGTGGCAGTCCAAGCTGTACCTAGGCCCCTTTGAGTCACAGCTGGGGGTGGAGTGGCCTGGATGTGGAAAACAGTGACCTGAGGCTGTGCAAGGCATCAGGACACCGGGCCTGGCCCACAAATCCATTCTTCCCCACTAGGCCTCTAAGCCTGTGATAAGAGGGGCTGCTGTGAAAATCTCTGAAATCTGAAACAGACCTCTGAGGTCTTTTTCCCATTGTCTTGGATATTAGTACTTGGCTTCCTTTCAGTTATGCAAATACCTTTAGCAAGTAGTTGCTCCACAACCTGCTTGAATACCTCTCCCAAAAAGTTTTTTCTTTCTTTGTAGCAAGGATAGGCTGAACATTTTCCAAACTTTTACATCTGCTTCCTGTTTAAACATAAATTCCAACGCTATGTCATTTCTTTGCTCTTGGATCTGAGTGTAGGAAGCAGCCAGGCCACATTTGAATGCTTTGCTGCTTTGAAATTTCTTCCACTATATCCCCTAAGTCATGACTCTGAAGTTCAAAATTTCACAGATCCCTAGGGCATTAATAGAATGCAGCCAAGTTCTTTGCTGAGGCCTAACATGCATGACCTTTGCTTCAGTTCCCAATAAGCTCTTCATTTCCATCTGAGGCCTCATCAGTGTGAACTTCACTATCCATATAACTATTACCATTTTAGTCAAAACCATTTAAGCAGTCTCTAAGAAGTTGCAAACTTTCCTTCATCTTTCTGTCCTCTTCTGAGCCCTCCAAACTCTTCCAACCTCTGCCTATTACCCAGTTCCAAAGCTGCTTCCACATCTTCAGGTATCTTTATAAAATGCCCCACTCTTGGTACTAATTTTCTGTATTAGGCCATTCTTGCACTGCTCTAAGGAAATACTTGAGATTAGGTAATTTACGAAGAAAAGAGATTTGATTGTCTTGTGGTTTGGCAGGCTGTACAAGCATGGCACTGGCACTTGCTTGTCTTCTGGAGAGGCCTCAGGGAGATTATACTCATGGCAAAATGGGAAGCAGGAGCTCATATGTCACACGGTGAGTGCAGGAGCAAGAGTGGGGAGTTCCCATACACTTCGAAATGACCAGATCTCACAAGAACTCATTCACGGTGAGAAGCATAGCATCAACCCATGAGGAATCCACCCCCATGACCCAAACACCTACCACCAGGCCCTACCTCCAACACTGGGATTGCAATTCAACATGAGATTTGGCAGTGACATGTATTAAAACTATATCACATTTCTTTTAATTTCCTTCAAGAACTTTCCTTTGTATTGACAACTTAGCTTGCCATTTGGTAGAAGAGGCCTAGCTTTCAGCCTGTCTTGGCTTTTGATATATCTCCCTCACTAAGCCTAATCATTTCTAGCTTTTCATTTAAAGTGAGAGATATGGCTTTGATCACCTCAGTCAGTATAGCTATTATAAAACAGTCAAATACTAACAGATGCTGGCAGGGCTGCAGAGAAAAGGGAATGCTTATACACTGCTGGTGGGAATGTAAATTAGTTCAGCCACTATGGAAAACATTTTGGAGATTTCTCAAGAAACTTAACAGAACTACCATTAGACCCAGCCATCTCATTACTGGATATATACCCAAAGACATAGAAATCATTCTACCATAAAGACATATGCACATATATGTTCATTGCAGCACTATTCACAATAGCAAAGACATGGAATCAACCTAGGTGCCCATCAATGGCATAAAGAAGATGTGAAAATTATGCCTCATGGAATACTGCATAGCCATAAAAAAAGAATAAAATCATATCCTTTGTAGCAACATGGATGGAGGTGGAGGCCACTATCCTAAGTGAATTAATGCAGAAACTAAAAACCAAGTACCACAATGGTAAACACTGAGTACATGTTGGGGCTAAACATTGAGTACATGTAGACACAAAGAAGGGAACATAAAGAGGGGGACACAGAGAAGAGAACCACAGTCACCGGGCCTACTTGAGGGTGGAAGGTTAGAAGAGGGTGAGGACCAAAAAACTAACCGTCAGATACTATGCTCGCTACCTGGGTGATGAAATTGTGCACCAAACGCTAGCAAAACAAAATTTACCCAGGTAACAAACCGGCACATGTATCCTCCCGAACCTAAAATAAAAGTTAGAAGGAAAAAAAATAAAGTGAAAAATGTTTGACTCTTGTTTTCACTTGAAAACTTACAGGACATTGTAGGGTTGCTAAATGGCTTCACTTCAATAGTTTTGTGTCTCCAAGAATAGATAGGCTCAAGGAGAGGGAGAGAGAAGGGACAAATGCTGGTTGGTAGAGCAGTTAGAACACACATTTATCAATGCATTGTATCCTTTTATATAGGTGTGGTTGGTGCCCTGCTGCAAAACAATCACAGTAGTCACATCAAAGATCACCAATTATAGGCCAAGTGCGGTGGCTCACGCCTGTAATCCCAGCACTTTGGGAGGTCGAGGCTGGTGGATCGCCTGAGCTCAGGAGTTTGAGACCAGCCTGGGCAACACGGCAAAACCCCGTCTCTACTAAAATACAAAAAATTAGCCGGGTGTGGCAGTGTGTGCTTGTAATCCCAGCTACTCGGGAGGCTGAGACAAGAGAATCGCTTGAACACGGGAGGCAGAGGTTGCGGTGAGCTAAGAACGCACCATGCACTCCAGCCTGGACGACAGAGTGAGACTCTGTTGCAAAAAACAAACAAACAAAAACACCAATCATAGATCACCATCACAGATATAATAATAATGAACAAGTTTGAAATATTGTGAGAATTGCCAAAATGTAACATAGGATGTAGTGAGCACATGCTGTTTGAAAAATGCTTCCCAGAGACTTGCCTGACACAGAACCTTCAATTTGTGAAAAAAAAAAAAAAATGTAGTTTCTGTGAAGTACAATCAAACAAAGTGCAATAAAATGATGTATGCCTGTACAGCCTTTTGACAGGACAATGGGAGTGGCTAATGCTGGCTGAGGGTATAGCAAGAAGCAAAGCAAAGGGATGGAAAAGCGCAGGGTTCGTTTTAGAATCAGTAAACAGCCCAATTGGATTGAAGCAGAAGTTCAGGAGAATAGTGATATGTGAGGTTGTAAAAGTTAGGTTAGGAGGCTTGAAAAAAACTAAGGTATAGAAAAGAAGATGTGGAAAGTGGGAGGAAGACAACATAGAAAGACACAAAAGACAGCTCAACTGATGCTAGGCAGTCCCAGTTAACAGTGAAGCCAGTTTGGAAGTCTGGGTGTCAGAATAGAATCCCTCTGGGGTTAACCACAGTGGAAAATGGCATGCAACAATTACAGTTCAAAGAGGCAAGGGATCTTGGGATAGTAGCAGGTGCACTACTGTAACAGCCAATTCAAGGGTCCAGGCTGCTTGAGGTGGCAAATGAAGTCTAAGGTGATGGTCTGAGAGAATAGTAAAGGGACTGGGAATCAAAGGGTACTCAGTAGAAGCAGGAGGGCAGGAGATCTGAGAAAACAGGAGGTTTGTATTTTAGAGTTTGAGAACTTGATGACGGGTCGTTTCAAAGTGATAATGAGATTTAATGTGTGAGATTGCTTATGCATAACTACATCAAGTAGAAATAATGCGTTAGAAAGTATAAAGTTAGTAGAAATCAAGCATTAGGGTCAAAGATGTTGTAAATTTGACTGCATTGAACAAGTTTTAAAAGGCAAGAGGCTTTAGTGAATAATCAATTAGGTGAGAAAAAGTTAATGTGATTTCCCAAAGGGCCAATTCTTCATAATTTTCACAGTGAGGGAAACTTGAATTAATTTACTTTGTTCCTGTTTTAGGGATCTATCAAATACAGAACTTTCAAAGACATACAATTGTCAGTTATGTCTTACCTTCGAGCTCAAAATATTCATTTAAAATATAATCACATGTAAATTAGACATAGTACTTCTTCTTTGAATTTCTAATCTGACTGATTTTGGGAGGGGTTAATCTGCTCCCAGTGACCTACAAGATTTCAAACAGATCATATAATACGCATCATCATTGGACCATCAAAGTCACAGTTATTAGAGAATTATATGTATTTAGTTTGATATTTGATGATAGTAACATGCTATTTGCTACATAAAAGAAAAGCAAACATTTTCATTAATATTCTGCTCCACCTATAAAGAATGCAGGCATTTTAAATTCTGTAATATTTCAAGTATGACTAATATGATTGAAGGATCTTTTCTCAAATAATTGACAATTAAGGTGAATTGTTTATCATTTGACATTACCAGGAGTTAAAAACAAAACAAAACAGCAAACTTAGCCTAAGTTGTACAATTACATTAATTGAATGTGACTCAGCAGCATGGATTACTCATACTGTCATTACCCCAAAGTAAAGCTTCTGGAAGTATCCAAAAGACTGAGGCAAATTTGGACAAATAGCTAGAGTTTTAAAAAACTGGATGACATTGTCAAATACTAAAGGTTTCTCAAAGTTTCTTACATATGGTGGTGTGACCTACCATAAATTGAAATAATTAATGTCTGTTTGACCTTTGAAACATTTTAGTGGTGGTCTCCATAAAAGTACAACTTGTCTTTTCACAGGTGTAACTGTCCCATAGCACAAAAGAAGCCTTACCTTCAAAGGGTATTCACTTTTAGGGACTTCTAGGACAACCAGGGCCACCTAGGTCTCCATCTCCCAATGTTTCCTCCAAAACCACAAAAGAACAACAAGGAGGAAAAAAGCAAGCCTATTCAAAATTCAAGCAGAAAGAAAAGGAGAAACAGCAACAAGTCCTAAGTCATTGAGGTTAACCTTAGTCTAAAAAATACTTTTTTTTTTTTTAAGAGACAGAGTCTCGCTCTATCACTCAGGCTGGAGTGTAATGGTACAATCATAGCTCATTGCAGCCTTGAACTTCTGGGATCAAGCAATCCTCCTGCTTCAGCCTCTTGAGTAGCTCAGACTATAGGAGTGCTCCACCATGCCCAGCTATTTTTAATTATTTTTGAGAGTCAGGGTCTTGCTATGTTGCCTAGGCTGGTCTCAAACTTTTGGCCTCAAGCGATCCTCCCACCTCAGTTTCCTGTGTTGCTGAGATTACAGGCGCAGCTGGGATTATAGGCATAGGCCACCTTGCCCAGCTGGAAATACTTTTTAAAAAGTGTCTGGGAGGCTGGGCACAGTGGTTCACTCCTGTAATCTCAGCACTTTGGGAGGCCGAGGCAGGCGGATCACTTGAGGTCAGGAGTTTGAGACCAGCCTGGCCAACATAGTGAAACTCCTTCTCTACCAAATATATAAAAAAAGTAGCTGAGTGTTGTGGCGTGCGCCTGTAATCCCAGCTATTTGGGAGGCTGAGACAGGAGAATCGCTTGAACCCAGGAGGCAGAGGTTGCAGTCAGCTGAGAGCAGGCCACTGCACTCCAGCCTGGGAGGCAGAGCAAGACTCCATCTGAAAAAAAAAAAAAAAAAAGTGTCTGGGTACATCAGAATTCACATGACAAGAAAAGGACTAAAAAGTCCATGTAATTTAAAGGAGGAGTTTATAAAACTCATGGCATCTAGGAGTGAACAATGGTTAAAATAGGAAGACAGAAGCACCTGTTGGAATTAGTCTGTGAAGTGGAAAAGAGGCAAGAGAGATAAAATTAGGATCATGTATGATAAGAGACCCATAAAATCAGAGGACAAACAACCATGCCCCACTGGCAAAAACAAACTAATCCACCAAAGTATGTGGACTTTTCTCTACTGACAGAAGTGTGTCTCAGTAAACTAGGAATCTTGTAAAACATCCCAGTACCACAAAAATGAATGATGACAAGATTAGCAGATCTATATAGAGTTTTGAAAAAACTAGAAAACTAAATTCAATACTTATCAATTGAGGTAGACCCAAGCACAGAAAAACAACCATGAAGCAAACCAAAACTTTTAATGTAATATAATACTCCAAACAGTATTAAGCAGACACAATTGGTAATATTTTTAAAAACTCCAAGTCAGAAACTCCAAAGTTAAAGACAGTAAAAAGTAAACAAAGAAAGGAATAGACTTGATTTAACTCAGGAAAGAAATGGAAGAAAAATACAAACTTATTTTAGAAATGAAAAATAAATTACAGAATTCCTACATGAGAACAATCCCTAGTAAAATGTAATAGGGGGCATTGGGGAATATTAAGAGGCAGGAAAACAGTAAATAAAATGAAAATGAGATTAGGAAAACAAAAAGGATAACAAAGCAATGGAAATAAGAGATAAATAAAAAAGCAATGCCATTCATATTACTTCAGTCCCTATAAAAAGATAATCAATAGAACAAAAGTACTACTGAAAAGTATAATCCAAGAAAACTGTCTTTTTCTTTTTTTTTTTTTTGAGATGCAGTTTCGCTCTTGTCGCCCAGGCTGGAGTGCCATGGTGTGATCTTGGCTCACTGCAAACTCTGCCTCCCAGGTTCAAATGATTCTCCTGCCTCAGCCTCCCGAGTAGCTGGGATTACAGGCATGCCACATCATGACCGGCTAATTTTTGTATTTTTAGTAGAGACGGGGTTTCACCATGTTGGCCAGGCTGGTCTCGAACCCCTGACCTCTGGTGATCCACCTGCCTCAGCCTCCCAGAGGGCTGGGATTACAGGTGTGAGCCACAGCGCCCGGCCTCATGACCTGCTTTTTTAAAAAAAAAATTTTCAATTTCACTCAGAGAACAAACCCCAACGCTTGTATATACAAGAGTTACACTGCAAACTGATTCAAAAGGCTAAATATAAAAGGAGGGAGAAAGGTATACGAGGCCAATGAAAACAGGAAGAATGGAAATTAACAAAATGAAAACAGAAAGCAGGGTATCCTGGAATCAGTAAAATGAAATTCAAGCCCCAAAGCAGGGATATGACAACAAGACATTCTTTTTTTTTTTCTTTCCAAGACAGAGTCCCACTCTGTCACCCAGGCAGGAGTGCAGTGGCATGATCTTGGCTCACTGGAACCTCCCCCTCCTGGGTTCAAGCAATTCTCCTGCCTCAGCCTCCTGAGTAGCTGGGATTATAGGCACCCACCACCACGCCTGGCTAATTTTTTGTATTTTTAGTAGAGACGGGGTTTCGCCACATTGGCCACACTGGCCTCGAACTCCTGACTTCAGGTGATCCACCTGGCTTGGACTCCCAAAGTGCTGGGATTACAGGTGTGAGCCACTGCTCCCAGCCAAAAAGGACATTCTTAATGTTAAAGTCTGTAATGCAGAATGATACCATAACATTTAAGAATTTTTATTGCCAAATAATAACCTTTATGGAGTAAAAACTACAAAAGACACAGGGAGACAGAAACAGAAAGACAGTGAGAAAAGGAAAGTTTAATACTCCACCCTCAATAGGAGACAGATCAAGTGGACAAAACATAAGCAAGGAGAGAGAAGATCTAAACAATATAATATAATCAACAAGGTAGAATTTATTAATATATGTCACATTCTAAACTCTGACTATAGAGAATATGTATTCTTTTAAACTGCACGTGGCACATTCGCAAAAATTAAACATATATTTAGTCATAAGAAAACATCAATAAATTTCAAAAAGGAGAACTATCACAAACAACCATCTTTGATCGTGAAGCAGTTAAACTAGAAATTGCTAATAAAAACAAAATATTTATTTTTGTCAATTGATAATTGCAACGTTTTCATAATTAGCCAATATTTGGGGAAAAAATCACAGGCACCTACCATGTGCTAGGCATAGGGTTTCAACAAGTATCAGATTTGGTCCTTGCCCTCAGGAGCAGTAAGTCTAGCAGAAGAAAAATAAACAGACAGACAATTAACATACAATGAGGCTTGTAAGAGTAGGTATTACCGCAGATGATGAAACTCTGGTTTCTTGCTCTTTACTATACCATGGTACTATGTAGATATAATCACTATAGGCATGTTCCTATTTTTCGGAAATAGACACATATTTAGCATAAAGGGGCAATGATACATACATCTGACTTTCAAGTGGTTCAGAAAGATAAAGAGCTAAAGGAAATGCAGTCAAATGTAAAATACAAAAGTGAATCCGGGTCAGGGGTGGTGGCTCACGCCTGTAATCCTAGCACTTTGTGAGGCCGAGCTGAGAAGATCACTTGAGTTCAGGAGTTCAAGACCAGCCTGGGAAACATGTTGAAACCTTGTCTCTAGAAAAAAAATTGAAAGAAAAAAAAAATTAGTCGGGCGTGATGCCTGTGGTCCCAGCTATTTGGTGGCTGAGGTGGGAGGATCACTTAAGCCCAGGAGGTTGAGGCTACAGTGAGCTGAGAGCATGCCACTGCACTCCAGCCTGTGCGACAGAGTGAGACCTTGTCTCCAAAAATAAAAATAAAGAAAAACAAGTGAATCTGGACAAAGGGAATATGGTTTTGCTTATACTTTCCTGGTCTTGCAACTTTTTGTAAGTTTGAAATAGTTTCAAAGAAAAATTTAAAAATAAAAAGAAATCTCTACAGAGAAACATTACCTCCTTAAAAATTAATATCTTTTTAATATTCAAAAGAAAATATGTCAAGATATTCAATTTTTCACAGTTTAGCTTTGTATTTTTTATTTTTTATTTTATTTTTATTTTATTTTATTTTTTTTCTGAGACTGAGTCTCGCTCTGTTGCCCAGGCTGGAGTGCAGTGGCCTAATCTTGGCTCACTGCAACCTCCGCCTCCTAGGTTCAAGTGATTCTCCTGCCTCAGCCTTCCTAGTAGCTGGGATTACAGGTGCCCACCACCATGCCCAGCTAATTTTTGTATTTTTGGTAGAGACAGGGTTTCACCATATTGACCAGGCTGGTCTTGAACTCCTGGTCTCAGGTGATCCACCCGCCTCGGCCTCCCAAAGTTCTGGATTACAGGAGTGAGCCAGTGCACCCGGCCAGTTTAGTTTTATATAGTTCAATTTACTTGAACCTTCTCTGGATGTGTTTTTGGTGTTTGTTTGTTTGTTTGTTTTCTCCCCTTGCAATGTCACATACATTGTTAAAATGCCTGTTTTTAGATCTTTTCTAAATATTTAAAAATTGTTCCTTTCCTTTCAAATTCTCCATTTTCTGAGATTAAGCTTTTATTATTTAAGTTAATATTCCAAAATATGCAAAATTTAAAATATGTATTTTAATGAGATCTTCGAAATTTGAAAATTACATGGTTTCACACTTCAAATAGTAAAGCCCAATTCCTTGAAGAGCTTACTTTTGAGGTGGAAGCAGAGGAAAGAGTACAGGAAAAAAAAAAAAAAACCAGATAAGGTTTATAGGGAAATCAGATACAGAACTCTAGAGTTGTAGAGCTCTGTTTCGAAGGACACATAAGAGTTCAGGAAACAACCGAAAACACCCAAAGACAAAAAGAATAGCATTTGTTTGTTAAATAAGCAAGCTTATGAAGAAACAAGCTTCTTTCCTCCTCATTTTTTTTTTTTTTTTTACTTACCTGAGACAAACTTCTTCCCATACATCATGTGGTCATGACTGATTGAGCATGCCAGAATCAACAGTCTCATCCAGGAAAAAGAATCTCATCAGGAGGACCAACAGTAACTTAAAGAGGACCAATGATCCTGTCAGGAGGACCTATAGCCATCTCAAGGGGACAAAGGGTCTCATCAGAAGAACCAACGGGCATCTTCTCTTCCTCCTGGCTTCACAGGAAGCAGTAAATATCCCTGCCCTTTTTTGCCTTTATATAGGATCAAGTAACTGAGTTCTGGCTAATGAAATGTGGAGGAGTATGAACCACTTATGTGTGGATCACCTCCCCTTCTATTTCCATGATATGAGAGGGCCTACTTCGTTTAAAAATTAGGAACATGCTGTACACATTCTCTTTGCGTTGTTGAGCTTTAAGAGCGTGGCCTGATTGCAAAAGGTCACAAGATGCTATTTGACTTTTTCTCTTCCCTTGCATGCAATTCAGATGCAAAGAATCCAGATCCTGAGGTCCAAGAAGCTGGCAGAGCTACATGATGAGACGTACCTGACTGATTGCAATTAACTAAGAAATAAACCAATCCTAATTTTTTAACACTTCCCCTGCCCCCCCAATACTCTACCACTTAGAATCATTTTGAAGATGAAATGATAAGAGTGCCTGACACATACTGTTAGAGAAGTGGTTACTATTATCATTCTTTGTTTGGAGGAGATTTTCTCAGCTTCTAAGATGTTTACTAGCTTTATAGCCTAAGGACATTTCTACCCTCCAGGCTGCTTTCCTCATCTGAAAACGGGATAGCCCATTTAACAAATGTTTGTTGCACATCTAATATATACCAAAGAATCATCCACATTAAGAGCACAAGAAATTGAACAAGATCAATAATGTTCCTGCTTTGATGGTGCTTATATTCTCATACACATAGAGATTATAAACATAAAAACAAATAATTAAAGAAAAAAATTGATATGAAGAATGTAAACAGGGTGACTTAGTGGGGGACTGGGAGAGGGGTAGAAGTAATTTAGATCAGATGACTTGAAAAGTTGTTACTGAGCAGGTGGAATTTGAGCTAAGACCTGAATGGCATAAAGGAATCAGGCTTGTGTGCAAACATCAAGAGGACAAATGCCTCAGGCAGAGGGAACGACCAGGGCACAGGCTTTGAAGATGAAATAAATGTAGCGTGCTCACATAGGCCAGTGTACCTAGAATGGTTGGTGAATGAGGCGGAGAGAGGACAAGATGAGTTTGGAGATTCAGGCAGGGGCAAGATCGAGGTGAGACTTTCTGGAACATCAAGAATTTTGAATTTAGCTGTAATACAGCTTAAGATTTTAAGCTAGAGAGAGACATTATATGATTAAACATTAGAAAGATAACGTTGGCCGCTCTGTGGAAATTGGACTGTAGAGCAGCCAGCAGGAGTGCAACTCAAAGGAGTGTATTTGTTTATTTTCACACTGCTGAAAAAGAAATACCCGAGACTGGATAATTTATTAAAAAAAAATGTTTAATGGACTCACATTTCCACATGGCTGGGGAGGCCTCACAATCATGGCGGAAGGCAGAAGGCATGCCTTTTGTGGCGGCAGGCAAGAGAGAATGAAGGCCAACCAAAGGAGGAAACCCCTTATAAAATCATCAGATCTCATGAGACTTATTCCCTACCACGAGAACAGTATGGGGGAAACTGCCCCATGATTCAATTATGTTCCACTGCGTCCCTCCCACAACATGTGGCCATTATGGCGGCTACAACTCAAGATGAGATTTGAGTGGGGACTCAGCCAAACGATATCATTCCACCCCTGGGCACTCTCAAATCTCATGTCCTCACATTTGAAAACCAATCATGCCTTCCCAACAGTCCCTCAAACTCTTAACTCATTTCAGCATTCGCTTGTAAGTCCACAGTCCAAAGTCTCATCTGAGACAAGGCAAGTTCCTTCTGCCTATGAGCCTCTAAAATCAAAAGCAAATTAGTTACTTCTGAGATACAACGGGGGTACAGGCACTGAATAAATACACCCATTGCAAATGGGAGAAATTGGCCAAAATGAAGGGGGTGAAGGCCCCATGCAAATCTAAAATCCAGCGGGGCAGTCAAATCGTAAAGTTCCAGGTGATCTCCTTTGACTCCATGTCTCACATCCAGGTCACGCTGATGCGAGAAGTGGGTTCCCACAGCCTTGGGCAGCTTCATCCCTCTGGCTTTGCAGGGTACAGCCTCCCTCCCAGCTGCTTTCATGGGCTGGTGTTGAGTGTTTGTGGCTTTTCTAGGTGCAAGTGCAAGCTGTCGGTGGATCTACCATTCTGGGGTCTGGTGGACGATGGCCCTCTTTTAACAGTTTCACTAGGAGTTCCCCAGTGGGGACTCTGTGTGGGGGCTTCAACCCCACATTTCCCTTCCACACTGCTCTAGCAAAAGTTCTCCATGTAGGCCCCACCCCTACAACAAATTTATGCCTGGACATCCAGGCATTTCCATACATCCTCAAAAAGCTAGGCAGAAGTTCCCAAACCTCAATTCTTGACTTCTGTGTACCCACAGGCTCAACACCACTGGGAAGCTGCCAGGGCTTGGGGCTTGTACCCTCTGAAGCCACAGCCCGAGCTGTACCTTGGCCTTTTTTAGTCATGGCAGAGCAGCTGGTACGCAGGGCACCAAGTCCGTAGGCTGCACACAGCAGGGGGGCCTTGGGCGCAGCCCAGGAAATCATGTTTTCCACTTAGGCCTCCAGGCCTGTGATCAGAGGGGCTGCCACAAAGGTCTCTGACATGCCCTGGAGACATTTTCCCCATGGTCTTGGCTATTAACATTTGGTTCCTCGTTACTTATGCAAATTTCTGCAGCCGGCTTGAATTTCTCCTCAGAAAATGTGTTTTTCTTTTCTATTGTATCATCAGCTGTAAATTTTCTGAACGTTTATACTGTTTTGCTTTTAAAACTGAACGCTTTTTACAACACCCAAGTCACCTCTTGAATGCTTTGCTGCTTAGAAATTTCTTCTGCCAGATAGATACCCTAAATCATCTCCCTCAAGTTCGAAGTTCCACAAATCTCTAGGCAAGGGCAAAATGCTACCAGATTCTTTGCTAGAACAGCAAGAGTCACCTTTACTCCAGTTCCCAACAAGTTCCTCATCTTCATGTGAGACCACCTTAGCATATATTTTATTATTTATATCATTATCAGCATTTTGGTCAAAGCCATTCAACAAGTCTGTAGGAAGGTCCAAACTTTCTCACATTTTCCTGTCTTCCTCTGAGCCCTCCAAACTGTTCCAACCTCCCCCTTTTACCCAGTTCCGAAGTCACTTCCACATTTTCAGGTATGTTTACAGCAGTGTCACACTCTACCAGTACAAATTTACTGTATTAGTTTGTTTTTATGCTGCTGATAAAGCCATACCTAACACTGGGTAATTTATACAGAAAATGAGGTTTAATGGACTCACATTTCCACACGGCTGGGGAGGCCTTCCAATCATGGTGGAAGGCTGAAGTCACATCTTATATGACAGCAGACAAAAGAGAACGAAAGCCAGCGAAAGGGGAAACCCCTTATAAAATCATCAGATCTCCTGAGACTTATTCGCTACCACAAGAACAGTATAAGTGAAACTGCCCCTGTGATTCAATTATCTTTCACGGGGTCCTCCCGCAACACGTGGGCATTATGGGAGCTACAGTGCAAGATGAGATTTGGGTGGGGACACGGCCAAAGCATATCAAGGAGCAATTAGAAGACCGTTACAATTATTTAGACAAAAGATGATGATGACTTAGACTGGACTTATAGCTGCAGAGATAAAGAGAAGTGGATGGATTTGGGATATATATTTTAGAGGTAGAGCAAATAGGACTTGGTAATGCATTGGATATGGAGGCAAGAATAAAGTAGATGGCAATGGTAATCCCCAAGTATTGGGTACATGATACCAGGTACCTAGGTAGTATAATTTACTAAGATAGGGAGGAGTAGAAATAGCAGAGGCATTTTCTCACTCTTTCACTGCCTCCCCTGGGAGAAATCTACTGTGGCCTTGTCAATAACAATGAACTTGTATTATTAACACAAGTAATGACAGTGGCAACTATTTCACAGCGGTGTTGAAATTTGTGTGCGTGTGCATGTGTGTGTGTGTTTGCCTGTGTGTGAAAAACAGTTGTGCAGAAGTCACTGTTTTCCACTCATCTCTGGTTCTGCCTTCTCTTCCTTTTATTAGTATTTAGCAAGTAAGCAAGCTCAGGATGGGTGACGAGTGATTCCTGTGGGACTTAGACCCCTGAAGTGTAGGCAGAGACTGTGAACATTAAGGGAGATCACTCCTGTGATTATGTTACTCTGCGTGAAAAAAGGTAAAAATCTCTTGTTCCACAACTTACTATCTATGCGACCTTAATTGACATAGCTCAGGTGACTGAAGCTGCATGTTGAGACTAGTAGAGTTGCCTGTAAGGTTAAGAGACTGCTCTCATTTCCCTAAGAGGTGTGCGTGTGTATGTGTGTGGTACGCACACAGATTGTGAACACACAGTTCACAATCATTAGATTTGCATTGAGCCCAGAGTAGTGTGTAAGTGCCACTTCTGGAAATGTAGCAGATCTCTGTACCAGAGTGCTGGTCATTGAGATCTGTCAGATATGACTGAAGATGCCAGAGTCTTTGGTATAGGGGGCTAAACCCAGACAGAAACAGAAGCTGACTTATAACTTCAGTAAGGAACATAGCCATCTTGTATTGTCTGGGGACGTGGATATTCTGGGATGTCCAGGGCAAATGGGTTTCCTCTGTTTCAAAGCTTTATAAATTCAGACTTTTTTTTGAAGAGCCTTCTGGATCTTATAAAAGTCATTGGTAAACGTGTTGAATAGCATAGTGCACAGGGGCGCTGTGCCAAAATCCCACTTAAAAACCTTCGAGACCAAAGCTTTAGTAAGATGTTTCATTTATTTAAGTTTTTTTTTAACACTTTATTTTTTTAGAACAGTTTTAGGTTCTTAAGCCTCCCAAAATTAATCTGTAAATTCACCTGGTTTAAAAATATTTTTAGCAAAGCAAAGGGGCAAATAGTAGTTAAGACAATTTTGGAGAAAAAGATGAATGACTTACCTTATCAGACAAATCATCTGAATTCCATCATCATATTTTTCAATTGATACATAATATTTGTACATATGTTTGGGGTATTTTTGATATTTCGTTACATGCATAGATGTATAATGCTCAAGTCAAGATATTTAGGATAACCATCACCTTGAGCATTTATCGTTTCTATGTGTTGGGAACATTTCAAGACCTCTCTTCTAGCTATTTTGAAATATACAACACGTTGTTAACTATAGTCACATTACTCTCTATCAACCAATAGAAATTATTCTTTCTATCTAACTGTATGTTTGCACACATTAACAAACCTCTCTTTTGCCCCCTCCTGCCACGCACCCTTACCAGTCTCTGGGAACAATCATTCTACTCTCTACCTCCATGAGATTAACTGTTTTAGCTCCCACATATGAATGAGAATATGCAATATTTGTCTTTTTGTACCTGGCTTATTTCACTTAATATAATCATCTGCAGTTTCCTCCATGTTTCTGCAAATGACAGGATTTTATTATTTGCATGGCTGAATAGTATTCCATTGTGTACATATGTCACATTTTCATTATCCATTCACCTGTTGATGGAAACAGGTTGATTCCATTTCTTTGCTATTGTGAATAGTGCTACAATTAAATGGGGTTACAGGTGTGCTTTTGATATGCTGATATTTTCTTCGGTAAATACCCAGTAGTGGGAATGCTGAATCTTATTGGTAGTTCCATTTTTAGTTTTTTTTTTTTTATAAATCTCCATATTGTTTTCCATAATAGCTGTATTAATTTACATTTCTACAAACAAATCTCCACATCCTCACCAGCATCTAATTTTTTTTTGTATTTTTGATACTAGCCATTCTAAGTGGTGTAAGATAATATTTCATTGCAGTTTTGATTTACATTTTCTAGTGTTTAGAGATGTCAAGCATTTTTTTTCATGTGCCTGTTGGACGTTTGCATGTTTTCCTTTGAGAGGTTTCTATTCAGATCATTTGCCTACTTTTTTTGTTAGACAGAGTCTCACTCTGTTGCCCAGGCTAGAGTGTGGTCATGCTATCTTGGCTCAGTGCAGCTTCAATTTCCTAGGCTCTCACCTCAGCCTCCCAAGTAGGTGAGACTACAGTTTCATACCACCACACCTGGCTTTTTTTTTTTTTTTTGTAGAGACAGGGTTTCGCCATGGTGGCCACGATGGTCTTGAATTCCTGAGCTCAAGCAATCCATCTGCCTGGGCCTCCCAAAGTGCTGGAGTTACAGTCATGGACCACCATGCCTGGCCCATTTGCCCACTTTATAATGAACTAATTTATGGGGTATTTTGGCTGTTGTTTGAATTCCTTATATTTTCTGCATATTTAGTCCCTTGTCAGATGAATAGTTTGCAAATATTGTCTCCCATTCAACAGGTGGTTTCTGCACTCTGTTAATTGTGCAGAAGCCTTTTAGTTTAATATATTTCCGTTTGTCTATTTTTGGTTTTGTTGCCTGTGCTTTTGAGGTCTTAGCTATAAAATCTTTTCCTAGATCAGTGTCCTGGAGTGTTTCCCTTATGTTTTTTTTTTTTTTTTTGAGACGGAGTCTTGCTCTGTCGCCCAGGAGGCTGGAGTGCAGTGGCGTGATCTCGGCTCACTGCAAGCTCCGCCTCCCGGGTTCACCCCATTCTCCTGCCTCAGCCTCCCTAGTAGCTGGGACTACAGGCGCCTGCCACCATGCCTGGCTAATTTTTTGTATTTTTGGTAGAGATGGGGTTTCACCATGTTAGCCAGGATGGTCTCTATCTCCTGACCTCGTGACCCACCCACCTCAGCCTCCCAAAGTGCTGGGATTATAGGTGTGAGCCACCACGCCTGGCCCCCTTATGTTTTTTTTTTTCAAGTGGTTTTATAGTTTGGAATCTCGTGTTAAAGTGTTTAATTTAGTTTGAATTGATTTTGTCATATGGTGAGAGATAGGGGTCTAGTTTCATTCTTCTGCCTATGGATATCTAGTTTTCCCAGCACCATTTATTGAAGAGGGTATCCTTTTTTCAGTGTATGTTCTTGGCATCTTGGTAAACAGATAGCTGTGAATTTGTGAATTTATTTCTGGATTCTCTATCCTGTTACATTGGACTACATGTCTGTTTCTATACCAACGCCATGCTATTTTGGTTACTATAGTCTTATAATATATTTTGAAATCAGGTAATGTGATTCCTCTAGCATTGTTCTTTTTGCTCAGGATTGCTTTGGCTATTTGGGCTCTTTTTTGGTTTTATACAAATAACAAGCTTGGTTCTTTTTCTATTTCTATGAAAAACATCACTGATATTTTGATAGGGAAGGCACTGAATATGTAGATTTCTTTGAATTGAACGGTAATTTTAACAATATTAAGTCTTCTTATTCATGAGCATGGGATGTCTTTCTGTTTGCCTGTGATCTCTTCAGTTTCTTTGATCAGTGTTTTGTAGTTTTTCTTATAGGGATCTTTCACTTCCTTGGTTAAATTTAGTCCTAGGTGTTTTATTCTTGTAGCTAGTGTAAATGGGATTTCCTCCTTGTTTTCCATCTCAGCTAGATCATTATTTGTATGTAGAAACACTATTGATTTTTGTATGTTGATCATGTATCCTGCAACTATCCTGAATTTGCTTATCTGATCTGAGTTTTGTGGTTATGTCTTTAGGTTTTTCTAAATATAAGATCATGTCATCTGCAAAGAGAGACGATTTGACATCCCCATTTTCCAATTTGGATGCTCTTTATTTCCTTCTCTTGCCTGATTGCTCTGGCTAAGACTTCCATTTCATTGTTGAATAGGAGTACTGAAAGTAGGCATCCTTACGTTCTTCCAGTATTTAGAGAACAAGTTTTCAGCTTTTCCTCATTCACTGTGATGTTAGCTGTGGTTTTATCATATATGGTCTTTATTATGTTGAGCTATGTTCAGAGTTTTTATTGTGAAATGATACTGAATTTTATCAAATGATTTTACTGCAGTGGTGGAGATGATCATATAATACTGATTTTTGTTCTGTTAATTCGATGTAACATATTTATTGATTTGTTTACCGTGAACCATCCTTGCATCTCTGAAATAAATACCACTTTATCATGGTATGTTATCTTTTTATGCGAAGTTGAATTTGGTTTACTAATGTTGAGGATTTTTACATTTAGGTTTTTCAGGGATATCGATCCATAGTTTTCCTTTTTTGTTGCATGCATGTCTGGTTTTGGTGTTAGGGTAATACTAGACTCATAAAAAGATGTAAGGAGAATTCTTTCCTCTTCATTTTTTTTGAAATAATTTCAGGATAATTGGTGTTAGTTCTTCTTTATAAGTTTGGTAGAATTCAGCTTTTCCATTGGTAGCAGATGTTTTTGGCCTATTCTTTGGCCTTCTGGTGGTGAACACATGTGCCTGAGGTGATGGACAGTGTGTGGTGATTCCCAGGTTCCCGGGTGGCGTGCTTGGGTACTGAGGTGGCGAGGTGCCAGCCCAAGTGGTCGTATTCTCAGGTCCCCCAGTGGTGTGCACAAGTCAGGTGGTGGTGTACTGGACAGAGCAATCTCCAGGCCACCTGGCTACATGCTTAGATGGCAGAAGTGGTGGTAGCAATGGAGGTGGGCAGGGAGAGCCCACCCTTAGGGCACATGCCAGTGTACTGTGGCCCTGTTTCTGGTGGGGGTGGGATTGCCTGTCTCAGCACCCCAGAGAAGTAGCTTTCAGGCTCTGGGGAGCCTGTACTTTAACTCCTTTTGTCCTGAGTGCAGCCTTTCCAGTCCACTGCACTGCCAGTTGTTTGGGGTTTCTGACATCGTGTGGTCTAAAGTGTTGGGAAACAGCCAAACTACTGAGTCCAGTCAGCATCATGCTGCTGCAGCCCTCTAGGCAAACATGGGGGAAAGTCAGTGGGGGCTCCAGGGATGTAGTGAGGCAGGGGCTGTTGGACCCCAAGGCAGGATGTATCCTGGTGGGGTGGGGCTCTGAAAATGCCAATGTACTCCGGATACTTGGGTCTTGGGGTATATCTGGGACCAAGTGTGATCTCCTTCCTTGGAGCAATATCATCATAAATATTTCAGGAAGATACCTATATTAGTCTCAGGGCCTGCAAGGGTCGAGGTACCCTCTTATGGCAGGATTTCAAGAGTTTATAGTGAAAATGTGGACCACTGGAAATCTGTCACTTACCTTTTCCCTGCACTAGGGGCTCTCTCTGGGCTGCCAGCCAATTCCAGCCAGGCCAGCTGCCTTATGTCCTTCTCCTTCCTTGCCTTAGGTGTTTCCTGTCACTTCTCTGCTGAATTCCAGTGTTCTCTCTCAGATGCTCTATGTGAAGTGTGACTATCTATTTACTATTTTGGTTCTTCTTTTGGATAAAATAAGTGCCAAATGAGTCTAGTCAGCCATCTTTAGATTTTTATTTTTAATGAAGACCAGCTTAATAATTCTTTCAGGGTTTATGCCTTTCATATTGTATCCAAAAAGTCATCATAAATCTCAAAATCATCAATATTTTCTTCTGTTTTCTAGCAATTTTATAGTTTTGCATTTTACATTTAGGCTTGTGATCCATCAGAGTTAGTTCATGTGAATGGTGTAACATCTATATGTAGAGTCATGGTTTTGCACGTGGATGTCCAGTTGTTACAGCATCATCTGTTGAAAAGACTATATTAGCTACATTGTATTGCCTTTGCTTCTTTTTCAAAGATAGATTGACTATATTTATGTGGGTCCGTTTCTGGGATCTCTATTCTGTTCTATTCATCTATGTGTCTATACTTTCACCAGTACCACACTGTTTTGCTTACTCTAGCTTTATAATGAATCTTGAAGACAGATACTGTCAGTCTTCAAATTTCGTTCTTCTCCTTCAATATTTTGCTAATAATTCTGTGTCTTTTGTCTCTACATCTGAACTTTAGAGTCAATATCCACAAAATAACTTCCGGGATTTTGACTAGGATTTTACTAAACCTATAGATCAGTTTGGGAAGAACTAACAATTAGAGTGTATTTAATTTTCCTTTTGTTAGGGAGGCATGAACCTAGAAGAACCAGAGTGACATCACTTTAAAATTCACTTCATCTTGAAACTAACAAGGCATATTGCTTGCCAGTCAGAACTCATGGTGTTAAGATGTTTACAGCTAAGGAAGCTGCTTGGTAATAACTCCAAGGACAAACTCTTACAACAACAGAAAGTCCAGATGTCCCAATACCCAGAACAATATATGTTTTCAAGATAATTATAGTTATGATTTGAAGTACTCACACACTACAATATCAGAAGTAATTTTATTTAAATCAATAGAATAAGAAGTTTTGTCATGCTGTCAGCCCACCTGCACGTAAGGACAGCATAATTTAGTCTTTACATAGACAAGACCCCTATATAAGAACAACTTAACAATGGCATGTTCCTCTCCTTGCTTCCTAAGGATACCCTACTCTATAATGGAGTAGTTACTAATAAACTTGCTTCTTTTACTGCGCTCTGTGATTCATCGTTAATGCTTTTCTGTGCAAGAGCCAAGAACATTCTCCTGGGATCTAGATCAAGACCCTTTTTCCAGTAACACTTTCTATTAACATAAAATATATCTCCAATTACTGAGTTCTTTTTTATTTCTTTCAGATAGCTCTTGTACTTATCTTGCTAGATTTATACCTAAGTATTTCATTGTTTGCATTTAGTTGTTTTTTGAGAGTTGATATCTCACTGTGTTGCCCAGGTTGGAGTGCAGGGGTTATTCACAGATGCCATTATAATGCAATGTGACCCTGAACTTCCGTCTCCAAGAGATCCTCCCATCTCAGCCTCCCAAGTAGCTAAGACTACAGGTATAGGCCACCACACTCAGCAGTATTTTATATTTTGTGCAAATGTAAATGTTTTTATGTTTTAAATTTCAAATTCCACTTTTTCATTGCTGGTATTTGCTTTTGCATATTAACCTTACCCTGAAACCTTGTTATAATTGCTTATTAGTTTTAGTTTTTGTTGTTGTGGATTCTTTTAGATTTTTCCATAGATGATAATGTCGCCTGCAAACAAAGACAGTTTTATTTCTTCCCAATCAGTATACCTTTTACTTCCTTTTCTTGTCATTGTGTTAGCTAAGACTTCCAGTATAATCTTGACAACAAGTAGTGAGAGGGGATGTCCTTTGCTTGTTCCTAACCTTAGGGAAAAAGCTTCTAATTTCTTCCTGTTAATAATGATGTTAGCTCTAGGTTTTTTGTAGATATTCTTTACCAAGTTAGGAAGTTCCCTTTTATTCCTAGTTTGCTGAATGTTTTCATTATGAACGGGTTTGGATTTTATCAAGTACATTTTGTGCATCTATACATATAATCGTGATTTTTCTTCTTTAGCTTACTAATGTGATGGCTTACATTGATTTTCTAATGTTGAACCAGCCTTGCACACCTGTTCGTGGTGTTCAACTCTTTTCATACATTGTGAGTTTCAATATGCTAATATTTTGTTTAGGAATTTTGCATCTATGCTTATGAAACTTAATCGTCTATAGTTTTTTTTCTGGTAAAATATATTTCTTTTGTTTTGGTATTAGGATGGTGCTAGGCTCATAGAATTAGTTAGAAAGAATTCCCTCTGCTTCTGTCTTATGAAAGAGCTTCTAAAGAATTGGTATAATTTCTTCCTTTAGTGTTTGTTAGAATTCATCAGTCAACCTATCTTGGCCTAGTTTTCTTTTTGGAAGGCTATAAATTATTAATTTATAGGAAAGAGAAAGATAAAGGGCATAAAAATAGGAAGAGAGGAAATCAAACTATCCCAGTTGGCAGACAACATGATTCTGCATCTAGAAAACTTTATAGTCTCAGGCCAAAACTTCCTTTAGCAGAAAATCAACTTCAGCAAACATTCAGGATACAAAATAAATGTAGAAAAATCACTAGCTTTCCTATACACCAACAACAGCAAAGCTGAGAGTCAAAAAGAAACACAATCCCATTCAGAATTGCCACAGAAGAAAAAAAATTAGAATACAGCTAACCAAGGAGGTGAGAGAGCTTTACATTGAGAATTACAAAACACTGCACAAAGAAATCAGAGATGTCACAAATAAATGGAAAAACATTTCATGCTCATAGATTGGAAGAATCAATATAATTAAAATGGTAATACTGCCCAAAGCAATTTATAGGTGTAATGCTATTCCTATCAAACTACCAATGACATTCTTCACAGAACTAAAATAAAAACTATTTTAAAATTTATGACTGAAAACCAAAGCAACAAAGAGCTCAACTTAGCCAAAGCAATTCTAAGCAGAAAAGAAAAAAAAAAAAAAAGAAAAGGCTGAAGGCATCACACTATCCAACTTCAAACTATACTACAGGACTACAGTAACCAAAAAAAGTATGGTACCGGCACAGAAACAGATACATAGATCAATGCAACAGAATAGAGAGCTCAGAAATAAAGCCACAAACCTACAACTGTCTGATCTTTGACAAAGCTGACACAAACAAAGACACCCTATTCCATAAATGGTGCTGGGATAACTGGCTAGCCATACATAGAAGATTGAAACAGGATCCTTTCCTTATACCATATGCAAAAATAAATTCAAGATGGATTAAAGACTTAAATGTAAAACCCAAACCTATAGAAACCCTGGAAGACAACCTAAGCGATACCATTCTGGACTTAGGAATGAGCCAAGATTTCATGACAAAGTTGTCAAAAGCAATCACAACAGCAAAAAAATGATAAGTTGAATCTAATTAAACTAAAGAGCTTCTGCAGAGAAAAAAACTATCAAAAGAGTAAGCTTACAACCTACAGAATGGGAGAAAATATTTGTAAACTATGCACCTGACAAAGGTTTAATATATACCATCCATAAGTAACTTAAACACATTTATAAGAAAAGACATACAATTCCAGTAAAAAGTGGGCAAAGGACATGAACAGACACTTTTCAAAAGAAGATATACATGTGACCAACAAGCATATGAAGAAAAGCTTAATATCACTGATCATTAGAGAAAAACAAATAAAAACCACAATGAGATACCATCTCACATCAGTCAGAATGACTATTATTAAAAGTATAAAATAACAGATGCTGATGTGAGTGTGGAGAAAAGGGAGCAATTATACACTGTTGTTAGGAGTCGAAATTAGTTCAAACATTATGGAAAACAGGGTGGCAATTTCTCAAAGACCTAAAAAAAGGAACTATCCTTCAACCCAGCAACCCCATTACAAGGAATTTACCCAAAAGAATATAAGCCATTCTACCATAAAGACACATAAATGCATATGTTTATAGCAACATTCACAATACTATTCACACTATTCACAATAGTGAAGAGTGAATATTATAACATTGTAATAATGTTGTAATATTGTGAATATTACAACACTATTCACAATAGCAAAAACATTGGATCAAACTAAGTGTCCATCAGTGGCAGTTTGGATAAAGAAAATCTAGTGGTTTCCATTCCAAGATGCCCAAATAGGAATAGCTCTGGTCTGCAGCTCCCAGCGTGATCGATGCAGAAGATGGGTGATTTCTGAATTTGCAACTGAGGTACCTACCTGGTTCATCTCACTGGGACTGGTTGGACAGTGGGTGCAGCCCATGGAGGGTGAGCTGAAGCAGGGTGGGGCATCACCTCACCTGGGAAGCGCAAGGGGTCAGGGGATTTCCCTTTCCTAGTCAAGGGAACCTGGGACAGACTGTACCTGGAAAAATGGGACACTTCCACCCAAATACTGCACTTTTCCCATGGTCTTAGCAACTGGCAGACCAGGAGATTCTCTCCCCTGCCTCCTTGACAGGTCCCATGCCCACTGAGCCTGGCTCACTGCTAGTGCAGCAGTCTGAAATTGACCTGTGAGGCTGCAGTCTGGCAGGGGAGGGGCGTCCACCATTGGTGAGGCTTGAGTAGGTAAACAAAGTGGCCAGGAAGCTCAAACTGGGCAGAGTCCACCACAGCTCAGCAAGGCCTACTGCCTCTATAGACTCCACCTCTGTGGGCAGTGCATAGCTGAACAAAAGGCAGCAGAAACTTCTGCAGACTTAAACGTCCCTGTCTGACAGCTCTGAAGAGAGCAGTGGTTCTCTCAGCATGACATCTGAGCTCTGAGCACGGACAGACTGCCTCCTCAAGTGGGTCCTTCACCCCCATGTAGCTAAACTAGGAGACACCTCCCAGTAGGGGCCGACAGACACCTCATACAGACGGGTGTCCCTCTTGGATGAAGCTTCCAGAGAAAGGATCAGGCAGCAATATTTACTGTTCTGCAATATTTGTGGTTCTGTGGTGTCTGCTGGTAATACCCAGGCAAACAGGGTCTGGAGTGGACCTCGAGAAAACTCCAACAGACCTGCAGCTAAGGGACCTGACTGTTAGAGGGAAAACTAGCAAACAGAAAGGAATAGCATCAACATCAACAAAAAGGACATCTACAACAAAACCCCATCTGTAGGTCACCAACATCAAAGACCAAAGGTAGATAAAAACACAAAGATGGGGAGAAACCAGAGAAGAAAAGCTGAAATTCTAAAAACCAGAGTGCCTCTTCTCCTCCAAAGCATCGCAGCTCCTCGCCAACAATGGAACAAAGCTGGATGGAGAATGACTTTGATGAGTTGACAGAAGCAGGCTTCAGAAGGTCGGGAGTAACAAACTTCTCCGAGCTAATGGAGCATGTTCTAACCATCACAAAGAAGCTAAAAACCTTGAAAAAAGGTAAGACGAATGGCTAACTAGAATAAACAGCATAGAGAAGATCTTAAATGACCTGATGGAGCTGAAAACCATGGCATGAGAACTTCGTGACACATTCACAAACTTCAATAGCCGATTTGATCAAGTGGGAGAAATGGTATCAGTGATTGAAGATCATATTAATGAAATAAAGTGAGAAGACAAGTTTGGAGAAAAAAAGAGTAAAAAGAAACGAACACAGACTCCAAGAAATATGGGACTATGTGAAAAGACTAAATTTATGTTTGATTGGTGTACCTGAAAATGATGGGGAGAATGGAACCAAGTTGGAAAACACTCTTCAGGATATTATGCAGGAGAACTTCCCCAATATAGCAAGACAGGCCAACATTCAAATTCAGGAAATACAGAGAACACCACAAAGATACTCCTCGAGAAGAGCAACCCCAAGACACATAACTGTCAGATTCACCAAGGTGGAAATGAAGGAAAAAATGTTAAGGGCAGCCAGAGAGAAAGGTCGGGTTACCCACAAAGCAAAGCCCATCAGACTAACAGCGGATCTCTCAGCAGAAACCCTATGAGCCAGAAGAGAGTGGGGGCCAATATTCAACATTCTTAAAGAAAAGAATTTTCAGCCCGGAATTTAATATCCAGCCAAACTAAGCTTCATAAATGAAGGAGAAATAAAATCCTACACAGACAAGCAAATTGTGAGAGATTTTGTCACCAGCAGGCCTGCCTTACAAGAGCTCCTGAAGGAAGCACTGAACATGGAAAGGAACAACTGGTACCAGCCACTGCAAAAACATGCCAAATTGTAAATACCATCAATGCCATGAAGAAACTGCATCAATTAATGGCAAAATAACCAGCTAACATCATAATGACGGGATCAAATTCACACATAACAATATTAACCTTAAATGTAAGTGGCCTAAATGCCCCAATTAAAAGTCACAGACTGACAAATTGGATAAAGAGTCAAGACCCATCAGTGTGCTGTATTCAGGAGACCCATCTCACGTGCAGAGACACACATAGGCTCAAAATAAAGGGATGGAGGAAGATCTACCAAGCAAATGGAAAGCAAAAAAAAAAGCAGGGGTTGCAATCCTAGTCTCTGATAAAACAGACTTTAAACCAACAAAGATCAAAAGAGACAAAGAAGGCCATTACATAATGGTAAAGGGATGAATTCAACAAGAAGAGTTAACTATCCTAAATATATATGCACCCAAAACAGGAGTACCCAGATTCATAAAGCAAGTCCTTAGAGACCTACAAAGAGACTTAGACTCCCACACAATAATAATGGGAGACGTTAACACCCTAGTGTCAATATTAGACAGATCAAGGGGACAGAAGGTTAACAAGAATACCCAGGACTTGAACTCAGCTCTGCACTAAGTGGACCTAATAGACATCTACAGAACTCTCCACCCCAAATCAACAGAATATACATTCTTCTCAGCACCACATCGCTGTTATTCTAAAATTGGCCATATAATTGGAAGTAAAGCACTCCTTAGCAAATGTAAAAGAACATAAATCACAACAAACTGTCTCTCAGACCACAGTGCAATCAAATTAGAACCCAGGATTAAGAAACTCACTCAAAACCGCAACACTAAATGGAAATTGAGCAACCTGCTCCTGAATGACTACTGGGTAAATAATGAAATGAAGGCAGAAATAAAGATGTTCTTTGAAACCAATGAGAACAAAGACACAACGTACCAGAATATCTGGGACACATTTAAAGCAGTGTGTACAGGGAAATTTATAGCACTAAATGCCCACAAGAGAGAGCAAGAAAGATCTAAAATCAACATCCTAACATCGCAATGAAAAGAACTAGAAAAGCAAGAGCAAACACATTCAAAAGCTAGCAGAAGGCAAGAAATAACTAAGATCAGAGCAGAACTGAAGGAGATAGAGACACAAAAAATCCTTTGAAAAATCAATGAATCCAGGAGCTGGATTTTGAAAAGATCAACAAAGTTGATAGACCACTAGCAAGGCTAATAAAGAAGAAAAGAGAGAAGAATCAAATAGATGCAATAAAAAATGATAAAGGGGATATCACCACCAATCCCACAGAAATACAAACTACCATCAGAGAATATTATAAACACCTCAATGCAAATAAACTAGAAAATCTAGACGAAATGGATAAATTCCCGGACACATACATTCTCCCAAGAGTAAACTGGGAAGAAGTTGAATCTCTGAATAGACCAATAATAGGCTCTGAAATTGAGGCAATAATTAATAGCCTACCAACAAAAAAAAGTCCAGGACCAGATGGATTCACAGCCAAATTCTATCAGAGGTACAAAGAGGAGCTGGTACCATTCCTTCTGAAACTATTCCAATCAATAGAAAAAGAGGGAATCCTCCCTGACTCATTTTATGAGGCCAGCATCATCCTGATACCAAAACCTTGCAGAGACACAACAAAAAAAGAGAATTTTAGACCAATATCCCTGATGAACATCAATGTGAAATTCCTCATTAAAATACTGGCAAACTGAATCCAGCAGCACATCAAAAAGCTTATCCACCAAGATCAAGTTGGCTTCATCCCTGGGATGCAAGGCTGGTTCAACATATGCAAATCAATAAATGTAACCCATGACATAAACAAAACCAGCGACAAAAACCACATGATTATCTCAATAGATGCAGAGCCTTTGACAAAATTCAACAGCCCTTCATGCTAAAAACTCTCAATAAACTAGATATTGATGGAATGTATCTCAAAATAATCAGAGCTATTTATGACAAACCCACAGCCAGTATCATACTGAATGGGCAAAAACTGGAAGCATTCCCTTTGACAACTGTCACAAGACAAGGATGCCCTCTCTTACCATTCCTATTTAACATAGGGTTGGAAGTTCTGGCCAGGGCAATCAGGCAAGAGAAAGAAATAAAGGGTATACAATTAGCAAAAGAGGAAGTCAAATTGTCCCTGTTTGCAGATGACCCCAAACCCCATTTTCTCAGCCCAAAATCTCCTTCAGCTGATAAGCAACTTCAGGAAAGTCTCAGGATACAAAATCAACGTGCCCCCAAATCAAAAGCGTTCCTATACACCAATAACAGACAAACAGAGAGCCAAATCATGAGTGGACTCCCATTCACAATTGCTACAAAGAGAATAAAATACCTAGGACTCCATCTTACAAGGGATGTGAAGGATGTCTTCAAGGAGAACTACAAACCGTTGCTCAATGAAATAAAAGAGGACACAAACAAATGGAAGAACATTCCATGCTCATGCATAGGAAGAATCAATATCGCGAAAATGGCCATACTGCCCAAGGTAATTTATAGATTTAATGCCATCCCCATCAAGCTACCAATGACTTTCTTCACAGAATTGGAAAAAACTACTTTAAAGTTCATATGGAACCAAAAAAGAGCCCACATTGCCAAGACAATCCTAAGCCAAAAGAACAAAGCTGGAGGCATCACACTACCTGACTTCAAACTATACTACAAGGCTACAGTAACCAAAACAGCATGGTACTGGTACCAAAACAGAGATATAGACTAATGGAACAGAACAGAGCCCTCAGAGATAACACCATGTATCTACAACCATCTGATCTTTGACAAATCTGACAAAAACAAGAAATGGGGAAAGGATTCCGTATTTAATAAATGGTGTAGGAATAACTGGCTAGTCATATGTAGAAAGCTGAAACTGGATCCCTTCCTTACACCTTATACAAAAATTAATTCAAGATGGATTAAAGACTTACATGTTAGACCCAAAACCATAAAAACCCTAGAAGAAAACCCAGGCAATACCATTCAGGACATAGGCATGGGGAAGGACTTCATGACTAAAACACCAAAGCAATGGCAACAAAAGCCAAAATTGACAAATGGGATCTAATTAAACTAAAGAGCTTCTGCACAGCAAAAGAAACTACCATCAAAGTGAACAGGCAACCTAAAGAATGGGAGAAAATTTTTGCAATCTACCCATCTGACAAAGGGCTAATATCCAGAATCTACAAAGAACTTAAACAAATTTACAAGAAAAAAACAACCCCATCAAAAAGTCGGCAAAGGATATGAACAGACACTTCTCAAAAGAAGACATTTATGCAGCCAACAGACACATGAAAAAATGCTCATCATCCCTGGCCATCAGAGAAATGCAAATCAAAACCACAGTGAGATACCATCTCACGCCAGTTAGAATGGTGATCATTAAAAAGTCAGGAAACAACAGATGCTGGAGAGGATGTGGAGAAGTAGGAACACTTTTACACTGTTGGTGGGAGTGTAAATTAGTTCAACCATTGTGGAAGACAGTGTGGCAATTCCTCAAGGATCTAGAACTAGAAATACCATTTGACCCAGCCATCCCATTGCTGGTTATATACCCCAAGGATTATAAATCATGCTACTGTAAAGATACATGCACGTGTATGTTTAAGGTGGCGCTATTCACAATAGCAAAGACTTGGAACCAACCCAAATGTCCATCAATGATAGACTGGATTAAGAAAATGTGGCACATATACACCATGGAATACTATGCAGCCATAAAAAAGGATGAGTTCATGTCCTTTGCAGGGATCTAGATGAAGCTGGAAACCATCATTCTCAGAAAACTATCACAAGGACAGAAAACCAGCCACACCGCATGTTTTCACTCATAGGTGGAAACTGAACAATGAGAGCACTTGGACACAGGGTGGGGAACATCACACACTGGGGCCTGCTGGGGTGTGGTGGGCTGGGGGAAGGATAGCATTAGGAGAAATACCTGATGTAAATGATGAGTTGATGGGTGCAGCAAACCAACATGGCACATGTATACCTATGTAACAAACCTGCACATTGTGCACATATACCCTAGAACTTAAAGTATAATAATTAAAAAAGAAAATCTGGTACATTTACACCATGGAGAACTATGCAGCAATAAAAAAAGAATGAGATTATGTCCTTTTCAGGAACGTGGATGGAGATGGAGGCCATTATCCTTAGCAAACTAATGCTGAAACAGAAAACCGAGTACTGCATGTTCTCACTTACAAATGGGAGCTAAAGGATAAGAACATATGGGCAGAGTGGAGAAATAGACACTGGGGGTTTCTTGTAAGTATATATATATATATATATGTATATATACTTACATATATATATATACTTATATATATACTTACATATATATATATATGAGATGCATGTTTTGATCTACTTCGACAATCTCTGTCTTTTAATTGGCATATTTAGACTATTGACATTCAAAGTGATTATTGATATACTTGGATTAATATATACCATATTTGTTACTGTTTATTTGTTGCTCTGGCTTTTTGTTTCTATTTTTGTCTTATACCCTTTTTTCTGCCTGTTGTTGTTTTAATTGAGCACTTTATATAATTTTGCTTGTTCTTTTTCCTTAAAAACTGTTTTATTTCCTTTCTTAGGTTTTTTTTCCCCATGGTTGCCCTAGAGTTTGCAATATACATTTACGAGTAATGCAACCCACTTTTGAATAAGATGATAATAACAAAATAATACTAATTCCCTTTTCCTGTCCTTCATATCCCCACTGTTGTTCGTTTTATTATATACATACTTACATAAGAATATGCCATACAAGATATAAATATAAGCATACAAAATTTAATATGTTATTGCTCTTATTATTTTGAACAAACATCTATTTGTCAATTAAGAATGAGAGAAAAATAAAAGTTTTTATTTCATATTAACTTATTTCTTCTTGGATGTTCTTTCTTACTTTATGTAGCTCTGCGTTTCTGGCCTATATTACTTTCCTTCTCTCTAAAATTTTTTTTAAATGTTTTTTGTAAGGCAAGTCTACTGGAAAAAAAATTCCTTCAATTTTTGTTTGTTGGAGAAGTCTTTATTTCTCCTTCACTTTTAAAGGACAATTTTGCAGTTCGTAAAACTTAAGTTATTGTCTTTTTCTCTCTAAACACTTTCGTTATTTCATTCTACTCTCTTCTTGCTTGCATGCTTCTGCAAAGAAGTGGCATGTAATTCTTGTCTTTTCTTCCCTTTAGGTAAGACTTCTTTTCCCTTCTGGGTTCTTTCAGAATTTTTTTTCCTTTATCTTTGATTTTCTGTAGTTTGAAAATAATATGCCCAAGTGTAGTTTTTTGTTTTGTTTTTGTTTTATTTTTTGTTTGTTTGTAAAACAACAATATAAAACAGTTGGACTGCATGGAGTTCTGTGAGATTCCTGGATCTGTGGTTTGGTGCCTGACATTAATTTGGGGAAATTCTTAGTCATTATTTTTTCAAATATTTCTTCTGCTTCTTGCTTTTTTTCTTCCCCTCTGGTATTCCCAATATACATCACATGTTACACCTTTTGTAGTTGTCCCACAATTCTTGGATATTCTGTTCTTCATTTTTCAGTCTTCGTTCTTTATGCATTTCAGTTTTTGAGGTTTCTTTTGAGATACCTTGAAGCTCAGAGATTTTTCCTTAACCGTGTGGAGTCTACGAAAAATCCCCTTGTGTTAGTCCATTCTGCTTTGCTTTAAAGGAATACCTGAGACTGGGTAATCTATAAGGGAAAAAAAAGGCTTATTTGGCTCATGGTTCTACCAGCTCTACAAGAAGCACGGCGCCAGCACCTGCCTCTGGTGAAACCTCAGGAAGCTTTCACTCACGGTGGAAGAGAAGGGGAGCTGATGTGTTACACAGTAAGAGAGGGAGCAAGAGAGATGCCAGGCTCTTTTAATCAACCAGCTCTTGCATAAACTAATAGATTGAGATCACACTCATCACCATCAAGATGGCACCAAATCCTTCATGAGAGATCAGACTCTGTGAACCAAACACCTCCAACTAGGCCCCGCCTCCAACATTGGGGATCACTTCATGAGACTTGGAGGGGACACATATCCAAACTATATCACCCATCAAAGGCATTCTTCATTTCTATTACAGTGTTTATCTCTAGCATTTCTTTTTGTTCCTTCCTTAGAATTTCCAGCTCTCTGCTTGTATTGAGCATCTGTTCTTACATGCTGTCTACTTTATCTATTACAGCTCGTATCATATGAATTATGGTTGTTTAAATTCACTTACTGATAGTTCCAACATTCCTGCAATATCTGGTTCTGATGCTTTCTCTGTCTCTTCAAACTGCCTTTTGCCTTTTAGTATAACTTATAATTTCTTGATAGCTGGACAAGGTGAATTAAGTATAAGAAACTGCTGCAGATAGGTTTCTAGTAATGTGGTGGTAAGGTGGATGGGGGAGAGGAAGTGTTCTGTGGTCCTATTTTAGAGCCTCTTGCCTCTAGACTAGGAAGTTAAGTTTTTTTATTTGTTTTTTTCATACTGAGTCATCTTAATTTTCTTCTACTTCTTTTAACATCTAGCACATTTTGCTGTAGACTAAGAAAATAAGATAAAATACAGTTGAACCTCCTCCATAGGTTCTGCATCCACAGATTCAACCAATAGTGGATTGAAAACAGTATTCAAGGAATGCAGAACCCCCTGTTTCTAAGGGTCAATTGATCATAACCACGGTTTCTTTGGGGTGGACTATGGAACTTGAACCTCAGCGAATTTTGATATCCCCGAGCATCCTGGAACCCATACCGAGGGATGACTATATTTCTATGAAAGCTCACCCTCCAGAATGCATTATGTAAAGTTAAATGCATGCCTGTGTGTGTATACATGCATGCGCTTAAATAAACTACTGCCCAGTCTTGGTTATGTAAGAGTCTAGAAAATCTGAAAGGAAATATATAAAAGGAAGGAGAAAAAAGTTGCTGTAGTGCCCTTGAAGCTCAATAATATAGCAGCCAAAAGAAAACCTTTAGAATCACAAGGGAAACACAATTTACAGCCAGAAGCTCACCGTAGTATCCTTAGTACTTGACAAAGAAATGGGTAGAATCAAGTTAGTGATTATGCAGCTGAACATAGTACAGTTTGTGGCATTTGCTTACAAAAACATGCAAGAAAATGTATGATTACTAAATGCCCTTTGCATATATGATTTGCTACTTTCATTTCTGCTCCCCCTTGAAACTATTTTATTGTTTGGAATTGCTATGAGAAAAATCAATGTTATTTTTTATAGGCCATATCTTTAATTAATTAATTAATTAAATTTGGTCTTCATGTCAGTTTTCATTCCCCAAAGTGATGTGGGAAGAGTGTTTACAGACTTGTAATATGCTAAAGAATTGTAACAAAAGTAACATGCTTCTTACTCCACACCAAACTGCTTGCCAAAAGCAACCATTTCAACTCATTCAATGGTTTCTTCTGGTTTTTACTTCCTAAATAAAGCATTTATTACTATTATCGATATCTCCTGAGAGGTCCAAGTTAGATGCCATCTCTCGACCTTCCTGTTGTGAAAAAGGAGGTTCACTTACATCCTTTCTCCTGTCCTTTCAACATCATAACGCCACAATTTTTGGTTACATTCACAATCACTAAAAAGTGTACATGGTTGACCAACTAATATGCTATGTTTTTCTTTTTTTATTTCAATAGTTTTGGGGGAACAGGAGGTGTTTGGTTGTATGTGAAAGTTCTTTAGTGGTGATTTTTGAAATTTGTCCTTCACCCCCCTCCCACCCTTCCCCCTGAGTCCCCAAAGTCCCTAGGATGGATAGGATTGCTAGCTTAGACTAGAGTTGGATATTTCCTTTCTCTTGTATTAAATTCTAGAGTGAGTTAGAGCTGAAAATTTCCCTTCTCCGAGGTCAGTTAGACTCTGATAAAGTCCTAGCAGGTGAAGCTTTGGTTAACTAGTTTTTCCTGAGGACATATTTTGTTAAGAAGAACAGTGTTCTGGCATATTTCAAAATGATTTCTTTTTCCTATTCCCCTGCTGGAAGCATGAGGGCATTTTTCTGATATTTAGTGCAAGAACTCCTGGAGGTAAAACTCACAAAAGTGTGGGAGCCCCTTCTAATACTGGGTACCCTGGAATTTTTAACTGTGAAACTTATGCACACTTAGCCTCCAGAATTTTGCTGATTAGAGTTCAAGTTTTCTTACTCCAGGACTGGTTCCTGTGAAGGCTTCTGCTCTGGTATGTTGTGACTCTCTATACCTGCTTGTCTGTCTTTTCAATTTTCAGGGCAGTCATTTGCCTTGAACTCAATTATGTTATGTATCTGAAAAAAGTTGTTGATTTTTTGGATTGTTCATCTTTTTACTTGTTGTTAGGATGGAGCAGTGACTTCCAAGCTCCTTATATGCAGAAATGGAAATTAAAATTACAACTTTTTTTACTTTAGTTTTTTTACAAATATAAGAAGGGCTGTGATGTTGTTGCTCAACATTTACTTAGTCAGTATGCTTAATATTCATAACAACACTTTTGTACATATGGAACTTGGGAAAAAAGAGATTAAATGACTTGCATAAGGTCACAGAGTAAATAAGTGGTGAATCAAGGGACTTCAACACAGGCTTGTCTGACACAAAAATAAGTGCATTTTAGCCTGTACCACGTGGTCTCTGGGGCTCGCTCTAGGGTAGGCAGATATGATCTGCCTTATACTTGAAAAAGAATAGCTAATTATTGGATTTTCTATGAAAATATGTTAGGGAATGGCAGAGATTAGGATCAACCCTACTCAGATCTCATGGACTGAGAGGGAATGTGTGGTCCCCCAAGTAAATCAAGGGGTCTGTAATACAGAATTCTAAGATGGCCTCCAAGTTGTTGCCGTGGTGTATATACCCTGTATAATCCTCTCCTCTTGAGTTTGGGCAGGACCTGTGAATAGGTTATATGGCAAAGGTGAAAAGACTTTTCAGATATAAATTCCCTAATCCGTTGATTATGAGTCAATCAAAAGGATAGTATACTGGCTGTGCCTGACCTAATCAAGTGAGCCCTTTTAAAAAGGGACTAAGCCTTCTCTAAAGTCATAGTCTCAAAGCAGCAAAGATACCCTTTTGCTGGCCTTGAATAAACAAACAACCGTGTTGTGAACTGCCTGTGAAAAGGGGAAGCCATTAGGATCTGAGATCCTCAGTCCTACAGCAGCAAGGACCTGAACTCTACTGACAATTTAAATGAGGCTGGAAGCAGATCCCCACCTCCAGATTAGCACATAGCTCAGCTGACATACATGATTGCAACCTTAGAAAACCCTGAATTGAGGATGCAGTGTAGCTGTTCCCAGACTACTGATGCATAGAAACTGTAAGGTAAAAAATCAGTGTTGTTTTAAGCCATTAAGTGTGTGGTAATTTGTTATACAAAATGGAAAACTAATGCAAGGTCATTATCTTGTTTGGGGCAGGGTAAAATATCAGCCACCTTTGTCTTACTCCATTTAGTGCTGCTATAATGGAATACTTAAGACTGGATAATGTATAAAAAAGAGAAATGTATTTCCTCACAGTTCTAGAGACTGGGAAGTCCGATATTAAGATGCCAGCATCTTGTGAGGACCTTCTTGCTGCATCATCACAGGGTAGAAGGCATCACATGGTGGAAGGGTGAAGAGGGAACAAAAGGGAGCTGACTTGTCCTTTTATAATAGCATTAATTCCACCCATGAGGGAGGACACCACATGGCCTAATCACCTCTCAGAAGTCCCAGCTCTTCGCCAGACTTGGTGGCACATGCCTGTAGTCCTGTAGTTCAAGCTACTTAAGAGGCTGAGGTGGGAGAACCATTGGAGCCCCCAAATTCAAGGCTGCAGTGAGCTATAATTGCACCACTGCACTTAAGCCTGAGCAACAGAATGAGACATCATCTTAAAATTTAAAATGTCCCTGCTCTTACTACTGTTACAATGGCAATTAAATTTCCATGTGAATTTTGGAGAGGACAAACATCCAAACCATAGCAACTCCCTCCAAGTCTCCCTCCTGTTCTAGGTGTTCTGCCTAGCTGCCTAGAGAAAGCGATGTAAAAAGCTGAGGCATAAATATCAGAAACAGCTATCTATGCAAAGAAGAATATAAATATTTCAGAAATAGAGGCTAACTTGCACAAAGGGCTAGAGGTGAAAAAGAGAGAGAAAGGCTCATTCTGATTTGAGATATCACAAAATGCTTTTTAGAAAAGCTGAGACTTACCGTATTCGTGAGAAAGAAAAAGAAAATCCTCAAATCCCTCCTTCTGCCATTGCAGCTTACTTGGCAGAATGTCTGTTGAGGATGTCTCAGAGTACATTTTATTTACCCCACCAAGTTTTAGGCTTTTTTCAGATGGCAGTGAAATAATTAATCACCAGCAGAAGTTTGAAAACAGTCCATTCAGTGGGGAGAGAAAAAATTTTCTGTCAACTGAATTGGAGACCAAACAAGTAGATGATTGAATTTCTTTCCTTAGGAAGGGACCAGCTGACACAGTAATTGAGAAAAGCAGAATTTCCTCCTATCCCTAGAGAAGAAAAGAGTTTCATTTTTACAGTTGATATATTCCCTCTGAGTGGGGAGGCATTTCATCAATTCATTTCATGTTGTGATTTAATTTCATTTCTCTTAAACTAATTAGATACTGACTTCCTTCTGCCTCCACACTCAGTGGGTAGTGAGGAGAGATTCTAGATTGGCCTCTGATGCCTGAGGTCAGAGGACCAGAATCCAGAAGTGGGCTCTGTAGCTTCTTTGTAAAAATATCTTTTTTTGGCCAGGGGTGATAGCTCACGCCTGTAATCCCAGCACTTTGGGAGGCCGAGGTAAGCAGATCACCTGAGGTCAAGAGTTCAAGACCAGCCTGGCCAACATGGTGAAACCCTGTCTCTACTAAAAATACAAAAAATTAGCCTGGCATGGTGGTGCGCCCCTGTGGTCCCAGCTACTCTGGAGGCTGAGGTTGGAGAATTGCTTTAACCAGGGAGGTGGAGGTTGCAGTGAGCTGAGATCACGCCATTGCATTCCAGCCTGGGTGATAGAGCAAGACTTCATCTCAAAAAGAAAAACAAAAACAAAAACAATCTTTATTTTATTATTGAGGTGTAATTCACATAAACATTAACTTCAACATTTTAAGGTCTATGATCCAGTGGTTTTCAGTGAATTCACTGTGTTGTATAACCATCCAATCAACTAATTCTAAATCTTTTCTACTCCTCTCTTCCCCGAGTATCTCATACCTACTAGCAGACAACCTCAATTCCAATTCCTCCTTACTCTATCACCAGGTAACAATTTATCAGCTTTCTGTCACTATGGAATTGCTTATTCTGTACATTTCAAACAAATGGAATCATACAATATGTGGGCTTTGGTGTCTGGCTTCTTTCACTCAGCATGTTTTCAAGGTTTGTCCATGTCACAGCATGTACCAATATTTCATTCCTTTTTATAGCTGAATAATATAACAGCATATAAACATATCATTTTTTATCCATTGATCATTGATAGACATTAGTTGTGTTTTCACTTTTTTGTTATTATGAATAATCCTCCTTATAAACATTTTTGAAAATGTTCTTCTGTGAAAATATGTTATCAGTTATCTTGGGTATATACCTAAAAGTTAAATTGCTGGGCCATGTAGTAATTCTATATTTAACATTTTGAGGAACTGCTAAAGTTTTTTGTATTCTACCAGCAGTGCAAAAGGGTCCCACTTTCTGCACATCCTCACCAATGCTTGTTATTTTCCACTTTCTTTATTTCATCATAAGCCTCATATTAGGAGTGAAGTAGTATCACATTATGGTTTTGATGTGTATCTCTCTAATAACTAATGATGCTGAGCATCTTTTCATTGGCTTATTAGCTATTTGTATATCTTCATTGTTATGGTACCTATTCAAATTATTTGCCTATGTTTTAATTTGATTGTGTTTATGTTGTTGAGTTATAGGAGTTATTTATATATTCTAGATATTAAACCTCTGTAAAGTATGATTTGCAAATATTTCTACCATTCTGTGAGTTGTCTTCCCACTGTCCTGGTAGTGCTTTTAATGCACAAAAGTTTTAAATGTTAATCAAGTCTAATGCATCTAGTTTTTGTTTTGTTGCCTATGATTTTGGTGCCATGTTTAAGAAACCATTGTCGAATACAAGGTCTTGCAGATTTGCCGCTATGTTTACTTTTAAGAATTTTTATAGTTTTGGTTCTTACATTTATGTCTTTGATCCATTTTGAATAATTTTTGATTATGGCACGAGGTGCGGGTGCAAATTCATTCTCTTGCATATAGGTATCCAACCGTCCCAGCGCCATTTTATAAAAAGACTATACATTTACCATTGGATGGTCTTGGCACCTGTGTCAAAAATTAATCACAAACAGATGTATGGATTTATTTCTGTACCCTCAATTCTGTTCATTGGTCTATATATCCATCCTTATACTAGTACTACACTGTCTTGATTACTATAGCTTTGTAGTAAGTTTTGAATTAACTTGAGAAGTCCTCCATCCAACTTTGTTCTTTGCAGTGTTTTCTTTTCTTTTTATAACAGACAGAATCTTGCCATGTTCCCCGGGCTAAAGCGTAGTGGCTATTCACAGGCACAATCATTGCATACTACGGTCTCGAACTCCTGGGTTCAAACGATCTTCCTGCCTCAGCCTTGCAGGTAGCTAGGACAATAAACATGTGCCACTACACCTGACTTTGTAGTAAGTTTTGAGCTTACTCACCCTTTGCAAAGTGTGAATCCTCCATCTCTGTTCGTCTATTTTGGCTATTCTGGGTCTCTTGCATTTTCATTATAAATTTTAGGATCAGCTTGCCCATAGCTTCTGAAAGTGAGCTGAGTTTACAGCCATAATCCTAGTTTGTTTTAAGGTAGTGGCTCTTTTTATTTTTGAGCAGGTGGGGATGAGAGATAGAGCAGACAACAGGGCTACAGGCTCCAAGCCCTCAGGACTATACTGAGTCTGGGTAACATGGTTCACTAAGAGAGCAGCAAGATTCTGAATGCAGCACCTCAAAGCTTTCATGTGCATGTGAATCATGCAGCAGTCTGGTTCTAATGCAGGTTCTAATTTAGTAGGTCTGAAGCTGTATTAATCCATTTTCACACTGCTATAACAAAATACTTGAGACTGGGCAATTTATAAAGGAAATAGGTTTAATTGACTCACAGTTCCGCATGGCTGGGGAAACCTCAGGAAACTTACAATCATGGTGGAAGGCAAAGGAGGAGCAAGTACCTTCCTCACAGGGCTGCAGGAGAGAGAGAATAGCAAAGGGGGCACTGCCAAACACTTTTAAAACCATCAGCTATTGTGATAACTCACTCACTATCATGAGAACAGCATGGGGGAAACCTCCCCCATGAGCCAATCACCTCCCAGCAGGTCTCTCCCTCAACACATAGGGATTACAATTCTAGATCAGATTTGGCCGGGACACAGAGCCAAACCATGTCAGAGGCAGAGTCTAAAACTGTTTCTGACAAACTCTCAGGTGAAACGGATGCTGCTGGTCACTGAAGCATACTTTGACAAGCAAAGCACAATTGACATTAGTAAGAACTATCCAGCAGTCCAAAAAAGGAGGTAAAGCATTGAGACATTCAAACTGTTCCATCTAGCAAAAAAGAAAAAGAAAAGAAAAGAAAGAAAAGTCTGTAAGGGGAAATAAAGGGACTTGGCAAAGTCCACAAAACTAGGTAGCAGCAGAGTTGGGTTTAGGAATTCTGGTTTCAGACGCTGAGTTAAATGTTTATTCCCCAATACATGGCTGCCTCCTATGTCAATTACCATTCACTCTACCCAAAGTACTTCTCCTCCCAAGATTCCCATCCAATTTCTCCTTTGTTTATTGCTTTTTATTGGCAGATTTCTTCAAAAGATAAACATTAGAGTTAAAAGGGGCATGCAAGTGTGATCGGTGTTCACATAGGGAACTATCTGTAGTACCCTAGTGCTATTTCTGGGCACAGAACTGACAGAGAGACTAATATCTATGTAGGCAAACTGGTCATCTCAGTCTGTTTACAGACATTGGAATGTGTTATTCTGTATGTCTGTGGGAAAAAAAAAAGTAACTTAACCACAGGTATGGTTTGGATATTTGACCCCTCCAAACCTCATGTTGAAATTTTATCCCCAGTGTTGGAGGTGAAGCCTAACAAAAAGCTGCAAACAAAGAAGAAATTGGCTGGGATTCTTGGGTAGAGTAAATGGTAATTGACATAGGAGACAGCCACAGGTTGGGGAATAAACATTTAACTGTTCATAAGTATTGCTATAAAGAAATACCTGAGGCTGGGTAGTTTACAAAAAACATGATTTATTTGGTTCATAGTTCTGCAGGCTGTGCAAGAAGCATGGTGCCAGCATCTGGTTCTGATGAGGGCCTCAAGCTGCTTTCACTCATGGTGAAAGGCAAAGGGGAGCTGTGCACATCACCTTGTGAGAGAGAGAAAGAGTAAGTAGGGAGTGCCAGGATCTTTGCAACAACCAGTTCTCCTGGGAATTAATAGTGTGAGAATTCACTCATTACTGTGAGAATAGCACCAAACCATTAATGAGGGATCTGCCACTATGACCCCAACACTTCCCATTAGGCCCCACCTCCAACATTGGGGATCAAATTCCAACATGAGCTTTGGAGGGGTCAAATATCCAAACTATAGCAGTGGTTAAATTACTTTTTCCCCCCTACAAACATACAGAATTACAAGTTCTATGTGTTGTAGGCAAAATTCTAAGACAGTCCTCAAGATTCCTCATACCCTTTATAACCCCAGGAACAGTGACTATAATAAATTTCGTTTCCATGATTTGGTTATGTTATAATTGATTTTATAGAAAGGGTGATTATTTAGGTAGTCCTGACCTAATCACATGAGCCCTTTAAATCTAACATCATAGACAGGAAGTAAGAGATTTGAGGCACAAGGCAGATTTGACATACCACTGTCTGCCTGAAGATGAAGGGAATCATGTCCCAAGAAAATCGGGACCTCAGTCCAACAACTGCAAGGAACTAAATTCTGCCGACAAGGAGAATAAAATTGGAAGCAGACTATTCCCCAGAGACTCCAGACAAAAACTTCAGTCCTGGCTGCTGGACATCTGACCTACAAAACTGTGAGCTAATAAATGGGTATTTTTTAGGTCACTAAGTTTGTGGTAGTTTGCTATACAGTGATGGAGATACTATGCCTTTTTGATGAATGACTGGACTGTGTACCTATATTCCCCTCACTATCACAGCACTCAGAGTCACATTTGTGGCAAAAATGTTAACAGTTATAGAGGACTTTACAATGTGTAAGTCTATTTTCAATATTTTTATCTTTGTCACGTCTTCCTGTACTTTTGTGTATTTTGCTTGATTTTTCTATCCCTAATTATGTTTTAACATTTCATTTTGTGTAATCTTTTTTTAGTCTCATTATAAAAGCAATATGCGCTCATTGTAGAAGTGTGGAAAATACAGTTAGGCACAAGAAAAAAAAATAGGCATTAGAATTCTATCACTTCATCTGGAAAAAACAACTGTTAATGTTTTGCTGTATTCTTCTCAGTCTATTTCCCTGTGCCCATATGTATATTTTTATGTAATGAAATCACAGTGTATTATTATGCATAATCTTGTTGCAAGCTGCCTCAAAACTTTTGAGGAAAAAACAAGAAAGAAATTAACATGTGTTCATTGGTTTGAAGGTAGTTTTCTTTGAGCAGCTGGTTGTTGAGGTCAGCATATCTCACCTTTTTTGTTCGTTTCTTTATGTTTGTTCCATGACACTTAGTGTTCATCTCTGTTGAGGGTCCCTGAGACCACCTCCAGATTCAGTGATTTGCTAGGAGGACTCAAGACTCAGCATAGAGTCTCACTCATGACTGTGATTTATTATGGCATAAAGATACAAGGAAAAACCAGCAAAGTTGCATGGGCACAAGTTCTGATGGAAACCTGGAACAAGATTTAAGAGTCCTCTCCCAGGGAAGCCACACAAGACACATATTTAATTCCTCTAATGTAGAGTTGCCATGTGAAGTGTTATCTGCTAAGGAAACTCATCAGTGACTCAGAGTTCAAGGAATATATTGAGACTGATCATTTAGGCAACCTCTGCCTAGCATGTACCAGAATTCCAAACTTCCAGAAAGAAAGCAGGTGTTTAGCATAAATCATATTGTTTGCACAAACAGCTTAGGCACAGTGATCCCCTCTTCAGTTAGCAAGTAGTGGGAGCCCTCCAAAATCCAAATTCCCAGAGTACAGCCAACTGCCAACTCTGTAAGCATGTCTTTCTAAGATAGTAGACCTGCTATGTTAAATCTTTCTGCATATCACCTGAGTACCACACTCTCATGGTTCTCCTGAGCTTATGTACAATACCTAGCACCTTAGAGATTCTCTCTCACATAGAGTATAATAGAATATGGATGAGTGATAATAAGCTCGATATATTTTTAAAGTCAACCATAAACATATGTCTATTAAATGTATATTAAGGTAATTAATAAGATAGATGGATAGATGACCACGAAAGACCAATACCATGGTGAACCAGGGCTCTGGGTGGCCTACCTAGAAAGTCTGGATTTAGAGTGCTGCCTCTACTTCCTGAAGGTTTCTTTCTGCCTTTCCCCACCGGAATCAAGACTCCTAGCTAAAGGTCAGGCCCAGAGTTTCATGATGTGCTATAAGGTTAAGATTGAGGCTTGTGGCCAGGTGCGGTGGCTCATGCCTGTAATCCCAGCACTTTGGGAGGCTGAGCTGGGCAGATCACCTGAGGTCAGAGGTTCGAGACCAGCGTGACCAACACAGAGAAACCCTGGCTCTACTAAGAATACAAAATTTGCCAGGTGTGTTGGCACATGCCTGTAATCCCAGCTACTCAGGAGGCTGAGGCAGGAGAATAGCTTGAACCCAGGAGGCGGAAGTCGCGGTGAGCCGAGATCACGCCAATGCACTCCAGCCTGGGCAACAAGAGCAAAACTCCATCTCAAAAAAAGAAAGTTTGAGACTTCTCTCATAGAGCTTTGCATAACGAGGGGCAGTACATTATCTCGGAGGACTTTTCCTCACTGATCCAGGCCCGTGTGGAGGTGACTAGAAGGAAAGGATGACCTTGTCTTTGCTCTTAAGATTCCTGTGATTTTTCTGGCTTCAAATATGTCACCTATAAATCTGGGTCTCTAAGATTTGCCTTTCATTCTGGGGACACCTGATAGACATGGAGCATATTTTGGTATGCTTTTGTCCCTACACAAGAATTGCTTTTACCTTGGGATTAAGATGTGTCTTTGAAAATGAAGGGGAGTTTATAGGGTACCTTCTAGTTCATAGGGGGCCTGCTAGTTTATAAGATGCCTTCTTTATGGGTTAGCAAAAGTAAGCCCTCCTGGGTTTATGCAGCCCTAGGGCTTCGTGAGTGCACTTGGGACAATTGTCAGAAAAATGCTCCCTCTGGGAGGGGAAAGTAGCTCCACACCATTGTTCCAGTCTTGGAGAGTGGAGCTATGGCTGGATTTCAGTTCCCACTCACCACCTCTGCTGGGCACCTTTTGTGTTAACACAGTTGAGTACAACTACATATGATGGGAAGGTTGGTGGATGTGGAGCTATCTGTAGATACATGTTTTGGGGAGTATAGCACTATATCCCTGTATCCTCTCCTTTAAGAACCAAAATGCCCTATCTGGTTCTCTGCCCTCCCAGTGAGGAAAAGAAGTTCTTACAGCCAGATGGATTATTTTGAGTCAGCTGTCACAAGTGGAATAACAGGGAAGGGACTGCTTAATGTAGAGGAGTAGCATGGATCTTCATCAGTTTATTTCATCATGGAGAATATACATAACTCGTTATTGAATTATTATACCCAAGGGTTCTCATACCTACCTTTAAAATATGATAAGTTAAATATTGAGACACGAAAAATAAAATTTTAGCAAGGAAAAGCTGCCTTACTGTCTATGATGTCGATGTCATTTAAGAACCTCAATAAGCCTTTGTTTCTTCATCTATAGAATGGGGGTGAAAAATAATACCTAGTTCCTAGGATTGTTCTAAAGGCTAAATGAAATGACATACAAATCAACACATGCTAGTTTCCTCTTCAATCTTTCCCTTTTTTCTAATTCCCCGCGTTTATATGGTATTGAGATTACAAAGCACTTTTATTTCAAAAGACAGCTGATTCTCAAAATTGACCTACAAGGTAAACAATGAGGAGGAATAAAAGACCTCAGATTCCAGCAGGCCTGGGTATATGTTTACATGTCTGAATATGAGTTTCAGATGCAATCTCTTCTCTCTTCATTGTTCACATTATAAATAGGACACAATGAGAGCCTGTTGGAAAAACCAACCACATATAAAAATCCCTCTAGTATTTGGGGAAGATTTCACCACATGGCAACTGGGTCTTGTTTTTTTCATGGGCAAGAAACATGGATAAAATGATACTTTAACTGGTTGGATCTGTCCTGTTTCAGTTGAGTTTTATGCGTAGAGGAGTCTTCATTACATGGCTGTGTGTTACCTGCTTCAATCTCTCTTAATTGTTAAAATCAGAATTGTTAAAATTGGCAGTCCTATAAAAGAGGATTTACAAATAGAGAGTATAGTACAGAGAAATGTTAAATCACATTATTCAAAGCACTTGAGTTCTATTTTTAAGCACTTTACTGTTCTGCGAAATAATGTTATTGTCTGCCCAATTTTGCCAAGTCAGAATGAACTGCTGTGAATGAAACAAAATATTCACTCAGGGACGTGCTGGTACACTGAAAAGTTATCCTCCTAAAAAATAGTTTTTCAGATTCTTCCTTTGTGTCTGAAGTCAGATTCTTTTGGCTGCTGCAACTAACTGAAACTTCCACTCAATACACCACAAGCCAAAAATCAGAAATTTTATTGACAAGATACAGTTAGTTGCAGGGGGAGAGGACAGTTGAGCATCACAAGAAGCAGAAAGCAAGGGCTGGAAAAGCCTCAGGAGATCAGGCTTCAATTAGCCACTGTCACTTCAATTCTATTTTTCTCTAAGATTTTGCCTTATTTTTAACTCACTTTTCAAACTAGCTTTCACGGTTTCAGCATTTGTAGGACAGAAGGTTGCTGCTGTAAGGAGGTGGGTCACATGACCAATTTTAGTCCAATAAGCTATGGCTAAGAGGGTTGGAGTGGGGAATAGACCGAAGGTGAGCCAATAAGATTCTCTTCAAGACCAACTATGAGTTGCTTTAACGGGATGCTTGAACCAAGACCGTGAAAACTTGAGAGGAGAACTTGTCAATGCCCATTTAAGCAGGAAGTCTTTCTCCTTTTCCTTTGCTTGTTCAACCTGAATCTTCATATTTGCCTCTGTGTACACACTACTTCATTCATTGTCATTCTCCATTTGTCTCTGCCATTCCCGTAGGTCAGTTTTGATGGCTCCAGGGTACGGCACGTGGCCAGACATGGCTGCCTCACACTTTTTGCACACTCATGTGTCTTTTAGTCCAGACCAGTGGCAGAAACTAGCTAGTGTCTCCTAATACCAGTTCTAACATTTAGGGAAAGAATGAGAATGGGTTGTTGTGAGGATCAAATGGGTTAATGTAGTCTAATGCCCAGCACATCATAAGCACTCTATACACAATAGCTATTCTTCTTCTTCTTCAAGACCCTATTTGGGTGTTCTCTGTCCAATCTGCATGCTCTTATCCCTACTCTCTTGGCCCCAGCCAGAATAAATCACTTCTTTCCCGCCCTTGCTGCTGGAGCTTACGCATGCTTCTTTTTTCACTGTGTATGTTCCCTATTATATTACAGTTATTTACTGGCGTGCCTGTTTCTCATTCTAGATGCTAAGTATCTTGTGGGCAGGAGCCATTTCCCTCTCTCTTTGAACTGATTGTTAGGGATGAGGTCTTGTGCAACAGCACCTGATGCATGTAAGGGCTCCAGAAATGTTTGCCAGACTGAATGGAAGGCGTCTTTAGGGGCAAATTTCTCTTACTAATGGAAACTTGGGGATAAGCTGATTTTCTTTGGCCCTGCTCCCATGCCTTGTTGACTTCCAAATAGCAAACTACAAGGTAGACTTCTGAATTACAGGTTATCTTTAAGCACTTAGTTAATGTGGGCCAAAGGTCCCCTGGGTCGTTTTAGTGGCTCACCGGTCGGTGCAGGAGGAGTTTAATCAAGAGTAACTTCCTAGGAAGCAAGTGCGAATACAACTTTAGCTCCTTCTGGCTCCAAAAGGTGGCTCTGGATGGAAACATTGTGTTCAAATGTCTGTGTGGTATACACAGTTGTATACACAGGATCATGTCCATGATATAAGACCAAGTGCTAATTAATAAAGGGATTAAAGCATCAGCCTCACTCTTTGTTCCTGGCTTCTTTTCCTAGAATTCTCTATTCCCTTTGCATCCTTCTGTCTCACAGTCCTTGTAGTCCCTTCTCCTTCCTCTGCTACCTAGCTACTGTTCCCTATACCTTTTCAGATGCCTATTTGTCATTGGGTTTGTTTGTTGCAGGTGTGTGGGTGTATATTTCCAGTGTTTTTAGTTTTGTGACATACAGGTCATCATAGCCCCCTGCACCTTTATTTCTAAGATTGCTGTCAACACACATCCACTTAAATTAGTGTTCTCATCTCAATCAATTTACGTGGAGGTAGTAAATTTTTATGCCAGAATAAGGAAAGAAGGAGGCAGGAGGAACAGAAAGAAAGGAGAGCTGAGGAATATCTTTCACTCTTTAACTTGCAAACAACCCAGGAAGGTAAGGAGGGCAGTTTCTATGATCAACTCCAGGGAGAAAATGGAAATGGGAGGCAGTTAAGAGAAGCCATTTGCTAATTAGGACCAAGGATAGAATTTGAAACCTAGGTCTTTCGATCCCTAGTCACTGTTTTTCTGTCCTACTGGAATGCTTCTCAAATATGCTGCCTTTAAAAAAGTAACATCATTTCTTGTATACCATGTAAGAAACGATCAGGTCTTAAAAATTTAGACCAAGGGGTTGGCTAACTGTGGCCTATAGGACAAATCCAGCCTGCCACCTGTTTCTGTATGCTCTGAGAGGTAAGAATGTTTTTTACATTTTCTAATGGTTAAAAAAATAAAAAAGAATAATATTCCTTGGCATATGGAAGTGATATGAAATTCAAATTTTAGTGTCTATAAATAGTTTCATTAAAATACAGTCAAGCCCACTTATTTGCCTATGGCTACCTTCATGTGACAACGGTAGCGTTGAGTAGCTGCTTACATACAGACAGGAACTGTATGGACCACAACGCTGAAACTATTTGCTATGTGACCCTTCATAGAAATGCTTCTCTGGCCACTGATTTAGATGCTTGCTACGTAAAGTGCAGTCTATACACCTGCAGCCTAGGAGTAACCTGGGAGCATGCTAGAATTGTAGAAACTCAGGCACTTTCCAGACCTATGGACTAGGCAGCTGCATTTTAATAAGAACCTCTGGTGATTCATATGCACATTAAACCCTGAGAAGCTCAAGCTCAGAAAATAGTTGACTAGGGCTTTCTCTTATTAGACAAGCAGGGTGGTTACTGGAAAGAAAATGAGCCTAGGGGTTAGACAGGGATGAATTTAAAATTGTGTTTCCACTGCTGAGTGGCTTCTGTTTCCTCACCTGAAAAGTAAGGATAAATATGCTTTCCTCATCAGTTTCTTTTGTATTGGATGGTGTGTTAGCTTCCTAGGGTTTCCCTAACAAATTACCTTAAATTTGGTAGCTTAAAATGACAGAAATTTATTCTCTCACAACTCTAGAAGTTAGAAGTCTGAAACCAAATGTCAGCAGAGCCATGCCATCTCCAAAGGATCTAGGGGACAATTTTTCCTTGCCTCTGCCAGCTTCTGATAATTCCAGGTGTTCCTTAGCTGTGGCAGTATAAACTCACCGCCCTCACATGGCTTTCCTCTCTGTGTGTCTCTGTATGTCCTCTCCTCTTCTTATAAGGACATCAGTCATTGGATTTAGAGATCACTGTAAACCCATTATCACATCGTCTCAAGATCCTTACCTAATTACATCTGCAAAGAACTTATTTCCAAATAAGATCATATCTGAGGTTCTGAGGGGATATGGATTTGACCAGAACATGAGTCAACCCACTTCAGATTACATAAGTACAGTTCAAACGTCTGGCACATGGTAGGCATTTAAGACAGGTTTCCTATGCCTCTCTCCCCTCTTTAATTCAAATGACTCCAAGGCCGAGAATAGAGTGGGGACATGTTGTGGGAATCCCAGTGGGTACCTTTCACATTTTGACAGAGGAACATCTCCTTCACCAGGACACAGAGATGACGATGCTTTCATGACCTGCATCCTGGAGCTAAACCAGTTCTTTTCTCCTCTACATTTTGGAGCAAAAGTACCTTTCAAGTGAAGGAACAGATGAATGCAAAGAAATAAGCCATCAGCAAGAAGAGACTGACAGTGCAGTGGTTTTACGTGAAGCTCTCATTCTCTCCTCTCTGCTACTTTTGTGCCTGCCTTGGGAGGAGTTGAATATTCTCAGTGAAATTCCTGAAGGCCATGGCTATCTGTTGTACTGGCTTTTCCTTACTATGAAACACATGTAGATCTCAAGAGAAAGTGAGTCAGGAACCCAATTTCGACTTTCTCATGAGCAAATCTTAAACAGGCATTAGCTTGGGGGTAAATCAGATTTAGGGTCTCCTATTGGATATTACTGCTGGCAACTTTTAGATTGCCGAGTAATGTAACAAGCTATTGAGCCAATTCCACAATCTTATCTCCCATTGCCTTTGTATATATAATCAGCCACATCTGCTTTCTGAAGTTCTGGGTTACACTTTCCTCTCATATTGCATGTCTATTACACGGATCTGGTCTCTTCTGTATTAATTACCCAATTAGCCACCAGTGGTGCACATTATAACTTTGCATTTCCTGTAAACAGCCTCCCTGATAGGAGATATGTTGAAATCTCCTCTGTACCCAGCAACCAAGTGCTGCAATTCTCAGCGCAGCACCTGTCTCAGAGCTGAAACAAATCAATAGCTAAATGTGACTGCAGCTAGATTACTAACTCAATCTTCTGTTCTCCAAGGGGGAAAGAGGCGCAACCTTTAATACTGAGGAGCCTGCTGAACAAAAGTAGGAGCTTTGTTATTGGTAAGAAAAAATCTGCCAGGAAGGGGAAACCCTGATCTTGGAGGGGGTTTTACTTTTACATGTTTATAACATTTATTTTAAAGTAGAATTGTTTGGTTTTTATTTTCTGATTCTGTTTTGGGTGAGGGGCATAGAATCATGCCCACTAAAACTCTTTTGTTCTGCATGTTGTAGTTTAAAGAGAGTATGCTTTATTTTCCTACAGAAAAATTTGGAGAACCAAGGTATGTTGCCCCCGAAATAGGAAATACGATTGCCTTTGAAGAATTAAACTTTAAGCTCAGTAGATACAGGATTAAGGCAAAGTCATCTTAAAGCAATAAGGTGATTCTCAAGCCTGCCTGCATGTTAGACACATCTAGAGGGCGTTTAAAAAATGCTCTTGCCCTAGGCATGCCACCAGAGATTCTTATTTAATTGGACCAGGGTAGTGCCCAGGTGTTTTATTAAAACCTCCAAAGTGATTCTCACTAGCTGTCAGGTTGAGAATGTTGCCTTAAAGAAACAGAGTAGCTTATAGGCGTCAGTGCTTCACTCATATCACAGAATTCTTCTAAAGAAAGAATGTGTCTTTCAGAAGGAGGAGTGTGTGTGTGGTTAGCTAAGGAAGTTCTGGAGAAAGTCGTGTCTTTGAGCCTTTCTCTAATCACCAGGTTTAAAATTTCATTCCTCATCTTCCAATCTCTATGTCCCTTACTTGCTTTGTTTCCCTTTATACTATTTTCTATCCAGAATATACGTGTCATGAAAATAGATTGGTTTTGTGTCTGTTCTGTTCACCGCTGTATCTCTAATGCCTATTAGATGATTTGAGACAGTCTAGCACATGGTATTTACATGGTAGACAGATATATAATGAATGAATGAGCAAAAGAATGAATAAATACATAAATGAATGAATGAAAGGGATCACAGAAGCAAGTATTCCTATTTCTTTGAAAGTAATTTCTACTGTGAAAACAATACATAAGATTTTCTTTAGCTGAGTGCGTAAAACATTCCGAAGTAATTTAATTATGGTTTGGATTCAAATATGTGTTTTCCTAAGGAGAGAAAGAATATACTGTCGTTGAAATGATTCAGGTTCCGTGATAGCAGCAAGTCTCCCTGTATACTAACGAATTGGCATTCACATTCTATTATTTTATTTGTTTATTTATTTATATTTTGAGGTGGATTCTTGCTCTGTCACCCAGGCTGGAGTGCAGTGGCATGATCTTGGCTCACTGCAACCTCCGCTTCCCAGGTTCAAGGGATCCTCCCACCTCAGCCTCCCGAGTAGCTGGGACTACAGGCACGCGCCACCACGCCCGGCTAATTTTTGTGTGTTTAGTAGAGATGGGGTTTTGCCATATTGGCCAGGCTGGTCTGGAACTCCTGACCTCAAGTGATCAGCCCACCTCGGCCTCCCAAAGTGCTGGGATTACAGGCTTGAGCCACCAGGCCCAGCCACACATTCTACTTTGAATTACCATATAAAATACTTATAGAAAGGAAATTAACTAGTTGTGCCAATTATTGATTCCTGTTACATAGTTTTCATTGTGCACTTATAAATTAGCATTTATACATTATTCTTGTGAGCTTGATTAACATGAGTGCACTTTTGAGCAATAAGTAGATTCACCTCTGCCCTTTATATGTGACTCATTCAGGTTTTAGAGTTTTCAATGCCAAGTGTTAAACCTTAGAGCAGAGCAAATCCACCAAGTTCACAACCCTGTGAAGCCATTTCCACCTCTGCCTAAAAGAGACTTTCAACGTTATTTTAATTCATACCACATTTTAGTAAACATAAAATCTTACACTATCCTTGATTGTGATTTAAAATTTCTAAATACTTAAATGAAACACATTTTATAATTTTCTTTCTCAGACTACAAATCCGCCCCTTTATCCACCCTTTCTCCTATCACAAATGATTCTGGTTTGTCCACTTGGTTGAAAAATAACTGCTCCAAGGAAACCCTCCACTGGCACACTCGCAGGGTTGACAGTTCCCCTGGCCTTCAGCTGTGGCAGGCAGGCCTTCTTTAGAGTAGACCAGCATCTGCTTTTTCCAAACTATTATGCATTAGTCTTAGCCTCTGGAACGAGGAAGCCAGGGCAAGGTCCTTTTTCAGAGTAGGATTATATGACGACTTCTCTCATTGCCTCTTTAGTCTTCCCATGTTTTGAACCCAGAGTAAAATAGCAACAAAAACACAAACACTCCCCCCTCAAAACCAGGGAAGATTTCTGTTAGTTTTGTGTACACACTGGATTGGTCTACGTGGAGTTGGGGGAAAAGAAGGGAATTTGATCCTGAGGTTGAAGCCGTTCCGCCACCAAGAAAAAGCTCCCCGGTCTGCCTTCAGCCCACAGACATACCAGACAGTTCATCAGCACAGTAAAACCTAGACTGGCATCTCTTCCTAAGGCTCACAGCTACCCAGGCTTTAATTTTTTGTAGCTGTCCTCAGGTTATAACATCCTAGGAGCCTTAATTATAATGATAATTATAATCACAGCAAAAAACACACAAAATTTAGGGGACTTTACCAAGAGGTGCTCAGGGAAAGATTTTGTTTGTCAGCTGATGGAGTCTCTGTTGTAGGAAACTTTTCTGTTTTTTATTTCCCCTAGGTGATGGCACTTTCCTCTCGATCCTGAATCATCTGTTCATCATCTATTTACTTTATTCCTCATCCCCCTGGATCTACTTTTTCAAACATAATGTACATAGGAATCACCTGGGGATCTTGTTAAACTGTAGATTCTGATTTAGAGGGAACCTCACATTCTACATTTCCAACAAGCTTCCCAGTAATGGCAGTGCCGCTGTACATGGACCACACTTCGTGTAGCAAAGCTCTCTTGCTATTCAATTGAACGTCCTGCAACGAAGGAAGCGCTCTATAATCTGCTCCGTCCAATATCGTAGCCACTAGCCACATGTGCCTATGGAGCACTTGATATGTGGCTAGTGTGACTAAGGAACTGAATTTTAAATTAAATTCAATTTTACTTAATTTAAATTTAAATAGCTGCATGTGGCTAGCGGGAACTGTGTTGGATACCTCACTCTGGAGTAGGAACAAACCAGCAAACTTTTTATGTAAAAGGCCAAATAGTAAATATTTTAGGCTTTGCGGCCACATGGACTCTGCTATAAGTACCCACCTTGCCACTGCAACATGGAGAAAAAATCATAGACAATACATAAACAAATGAACATGGCTGTGTTCCATTAAAACTTAATTGGCAAAAGCAGGTAGTGGGCTGGTTTTGGCTTGTAGACTGTGGTTTGCAGACCTCTGCTCTGGAGTATAATTCAGTGATATTAAAAGAAAGATTTAAAAAATAACCTATAGCATATTCCTGAGACTAAAATAAATGCCTTTCTTTACATTTATATTTGAACTGCATAAAACATGCTTTTAATCCATACAAATTCCATAAGCGAATTGTCATGTAAAAATTGAAACCCGATGTTCTATGTTATTGTATAAAATTATTGCCCATGAGTGTTTATTACTGTTAGTCTATTAGATTGTTGTTCTGCACATATGTGGGTGAGCACACACACACACACACACACACACACACACACACACACGGTTTTGCATGTGGTTTTGGTCTTGAAATCTTTATTGCACTACCATTCTACAATGTGCTCAAGCTCTGATTATTATGCAGTAAATATTTTGCAGTAAATATTTTTGAGATACTAACCTCTGAATTTGATGGTTGAGGCAGTGGAGTTATTTTCTCTTAGTATATGTACTGTATAAATATGAGAGAGATGTGTGTAATCAATTCCTGTTAATCTATCTGCATTTCTTTCTGTTGTTTTTCACAAAAGCTACCAGGAATATTTTTATATGTGTTCTTTTTAAGTTAGCTACATTTTTCCAGTTATGCTATCTATCTTGAAATAATGAATGGCATGCTGGGACATTGTTAGTTTACATCATTAACCATGAGAAACAGTAAGGAGTTACGCAGAAATCCCTCATTGTGCTAAGCCCAAAATGTTTTTTTTTAAAGGAGCAATCTAAAGATAATTACATATTATAGATGCAAACAATTTCACATTTCGTGTTAACACAGTCTGTGTTCAAAAACCATTATGGTGCCAGTTTAATAAGCCATCACACTGAAATGGCTGTAAATATGCTTGGTAAAGATGATAAATATTAAGAGGGCACTGGTCAGAAGTCATCCCTATGGTCTAGTAAGGGACAATTGAGAACAATGTTATAACCAGAACGGCTTTGGTCCAGGTATGGGCTGGAACTTCACATTATGGGATCCTCCAAAGAAATAGCCATTATCTATCCATCACCCTTAAAGGCAACCAATGGTCCAAGTCACAGTTTCCTAGAAAGATGTAGTGAATTTGTGTTCAGGTGGAGCTAATATTGATATCCGAGGTCTATACATTCTAATGGAGGCAACGAAGTAGCAGGCACTTGGGCAAAGATACTTGCATTCAGGTGAGTTACAGCGTCATGGTTAACCTGACAGAAAAAGGGTAGGGAAGTTGTGGGGCAGCAATCAAGTCAGTGATTTGTTGCCTGAGGACCAAGGGAAGAGGACATAGGCCTTCTGAGAGTCCAATTCTTGTTTGCTATGGCTCAAAACTTTTCCAGTGAGAAAGTATATATTATTAGAAACTAGGCATGTAATGTGGGCTATATATGATAAAGACCACATAAAAGTAAGGACGTGGGTACTTACACCTCTAAGCTTGGTATCTTGGATCCTGGATTTAGGACACAGAACTTTTCTAGTCCCCAGTTCCTTATGGGGATGGAGCTTCCAATATCTTCCCAGCCTGGAGGTAAGGCTGTAAGGCAGGGGAAAGTAGGGTTTCCAAACCAGAGACAAGAACTTTTGGGTTCTTTTATGTTGCAAGTTCTTCTACCAATTTAAAGCTCAGAACAAGTTGTTAGCATTCTCTATCCCTCCTTCTTTTTGCTTTCCTGTGACCTTTGCTCTCTTGTAGTACTTTGTATGCACCTGTACCATCACATCACAGTGCACATGCAGTCTTGAAATTGACTTTATGTATTTTTCTCCCTCGCTTGTCTGTGAACTTCTTGAAGCTAAGGACTATGTTGTCCATCTCTGTATCCTCCGTGCCTAGCACAGTGTCTGACATAAGGCACATACCAATACACAGAAAAAATTTGAACTGAATATCCAAAACCAATTATAATTATTTGAAAATAATTTTATTATAAAGGTTAGCCATTTAATTGAAGAACATTTTTAATGCATCAAATAGGAATATGATTTTTTTTACAAATCTAAAATTATATTCTGCACAGAATATTTCAGCTTGCTTTTTTACTTACATGAGTATTTAATTCTGTTATAACTCTACAAATTGTTTTTTCTAACTGCTATGATAAAGATATTGGTGCTTATCAAGCATTCCATTTTGCCCTCTGCATTTCTCATCTCCTTTGCAGCTAGATAGAGCTCCATGATTAATTCTTGCCAATGGGCATAGGCAGAAAGGACAAAAGTCATTTCTGGGCCAAAGCTAGCATGTATCCCCACCAATTTATTTCTTTTCCTGCTAAGTGACTGCGGACATTCTATGATGGATTTTCCATCAGCTTCTGTCTCTGAATGGCCATGTGGAGCTATGACTTCTGCCACTCCCTGTTGGACAGGGAGCACAAGTGAGAAACAACATCTTTGTTTTCATAAGCCACTGGGATTTGTAAGTTAATTTGTTATGGCAGCATGCCCTGTTCTCAATAATACAGGTACATAGAATACTATTGTATGTATAATACCCTGTATTTACAATTTCCTATTATATGATATTTTAATTGTTTTTACTATTTTACTAGTATAAGCAATGCTCTGATGGCACTTATTAATATGTAATATTTGCAGAAATTAATGATGATTTTCTTAAGGTAAATTCTCAGAGATAAAATTATGGAATAAAATAATTTGGAGATTATAAAAGATTTACTATATGTGTCCAAATTGACCTCCAGAAAGGTAATGCCAATTTATAGTCCCATTATCAGTACATCTGAGTGCTAGTTTTGCCATGCCTCACCAAACTGGGTATTTTTGTTCTTTAGAATAATCGCAAATTTAATAGTTAAAAAATATTTTGGCTTCAAATCAGATTCATTTTAGTAGCAACATGACCTTAATTGTGGCAGATTTTTACTGAAGCTGTTTCCTAATGGCTCTTGGTATAGAGCTTAAGTAAATTGAAGATGAAGGTAGAACCTATTCAGTACAAAAACTTTTGGAAATACAGTAGAGACGAATTTGTCAATGTATCTGGATGTCTCAAGGACGTATGTTAAGGCGACAATGAAGTAATTGAATCATTGCATTTTTTTTCCAGAATTTTTTTCCTTTGCTCTTTCTAGACATTTATTGCTGTACTATGAGAAAAAATATATATATGATGGCTGATTTCCTGAAACACTTTACAGATCCTAGGAGAGCTCATTGCTGTAGTCTTTGTTCATTAAAAACTAAAAAAAAAAAAAAAATCTGACTCCTTCCTGCATCATTCCACCCCAAGGATTTAAGGAATAATACATCTTAATATAGTAGAGAGTCCAAAAATGAATATATTCCTATTGAAAGGCTGAGGTCACAGTAGAACTGTGTCCTGAGTGCCTGGCACATAGTAAGTCTTCAAAGTGCTTAGAGAAACAAAGGGAGGAAGAAAAGAAAGAAGAAAGAAAGGAAGAGAGGAAAAGTATTATGTCATATATTTGGAACAAGAAGGGAATGGAGACATGACCCTATATAATCCTTGTATTTGAAATTTAACTCAAATAAATTAAGTGGGGTCTTCATGGTTCCAAGCTCATAGGTAGGAAGTAGTTGGAGTGAGATACAAGCCCAGATCTTTTATTCCCATCTAGTGTTTCTATCGCATTGAGTAGCTTGTTGTTATTTCTCTGCCACCTAAGTAAATTTGGATGAGAAGCAATCACTCAATAGTTATTGAGCACCTACATACTGGACTCTGGTAGATGCTTTGAGCCCATAGGGGTCTCATGATCCAGCAAGGGAGACTGATATGAAATCAAATAAGATCTCTGATAGAGGTCCATGAAGGATGGTGTTAAAAAGGGCAAATGAGTAAAGAAGCATTCAAACTGGGGCATTAGGGAAGCTTTCTTTGTGGATCTAGTTTTGTGTTGAGTTTCCAAGGATTAGTAAGATTTTAATTGCAAGAGGAGGAGAGAAGATATACTTTTAAAGTAAGAAAATGCTTAATATAAACAAAACATTTGAAAAGAATGCACATGGCAAACAAAACATTCTGTTTTAAGGAGGCAGTAGAGCTCAGAGGCTAAGAGCTAGGTTTGACTGATAACTATGTGACTTATTAATTTTGTGACTTTGTAATTTGATTGAAGTAGTCAGTCCAGTCTGAAAGAACATTTTGACTTTCCCCCAATATACTCAATTGTGGTTTCACATTGTAGAAATAGTCTTATTCCTTTAAATAGATATAAGTTTAAAAGAAATTTTCTGCCCAAAATACGATTACCCTAAAGCAATGATTTGTGGCAAATTTTGTATGCTTCTTCTCTTAGAGAAATTGATAGTGTCCAAATCTAATCCATTTATTGATAAGGCAATTTTTTACACGTAAAAAATTTTCAGTACATTAACTGAAAAAAATCCCAATAGAATAGATTATGAGAAAGCATGTGTAATTTTCTTTAAATTATTTCAAAATTGTCTCTAGTACTAGCAGATCATAAGAAGAGAAAATGTGTGTGTGTGTGTTTACATTTAGGAAGCTGAATAAAATATGTTTAAATGTTAGATCGGAACTCAATCTTAAAAATTTAATGATGTTTTTCTTTATAGTCATGCAGAAGGCACTGGGGCAATACTAACTGTTATGGTTAATTTTATGTATCAACTGGACTGGGCCACAGGATATCCAGATATTTGGTCAAACATTATTCTGGGTGTTTTCTGTGAGGTTGGTTTTGGATGCAATTAACATACAAATCTGTAGACTGAATAAAATAGTATGTCTGTGTCCCTCCTTAGTGTCTGTGGCCTGAAAGGAAGAAGACGACTGACTTTCCACCAAGTAAAAGAGAATTCTTTCTGCCTGATGGCCTTTGAACTGGGAAATCAGATTTTTTTTTCCCCTGCCTTTGGACTAGAACTGAAACACTTGGCTCTTCCAGGATTTCAAGCCTGTGAGCCTTCAGACTAGAACTTACACCATCAGCTCTCCTTTGGACTCAGACTAGAAATACACCATTGGCAGTCCTGGGTCTTCAGCTTGCCAACTCACTCTGCAGACCTTGGGAAATGTCAGCATCAGTAATCATGTGAGCCAATTCCTTCTCATCAATCTCTCTCTATCCATAACTATATATCTATGTATCTATATCTATCTATATATTTTCTTTTCTCCTGTTCTGTTTCTCTGGAGAACCCTGACTAATGCAGTATATTTCTTCATTTATTATTAATATGAAGAAAAATATTTTCTCCCAAGCTCATGTTTTTAACCGGAACATGTGCCTATAAAATGAAACAGCTAAATATAGGAAGCCTAGATACCCAAACTTTCATTAACTTTTACCTCTTTAATAATGTTTTCTACGGAGGACTACACATGTTCTAGAATTATTTATTTGCAACTTCCTAGTAGGTATTGCAGAACAGATGCTCTGTCTACCTTGAATCCATGACCTGGGTTTAAATCCCAGATCTGCTGATGATATGCTATGAGATCCTGGACAACACTCTTTGAATAGACTCACAGTAGTTCCCACACGTTTAAAAATGGAGATTTAAAAATTGTACCCCTGCAGAGTTATTGGGAAGATGAGGTAAATCGATGTACATACAGTCGGCACTGATAGTACCTGGCCTATCTCCAAGTTTCTGGTGCTTTGGAACATTCCGAAGATTGCCCTTGGGCTGTGAACCTGACATGCCAGTTTGAAGAACTAGAGGTGCCTGGGAGTTTTATCTCCTCTGCTGGGGGCAGCCTGAAGGCAAGGACTGATTGATGCGTGAGGACAAAAGCCCAGCTTCTTTGCCAGAGGTGGAATAAACTCCAGTGTAATTTATTGTCTAGTGTTTCCCTTGGGAGCAGGCTGAGGCTGAGACTTCACCTGAAATTGCACCCTTGTGGTGCTTCTTTTCCTTTCCTGTCCTGCTTCCTTCTCTACCTTACTCTTTTCTCCTGGGAGCCTTTCTTTAATACATCACATGTATTCAAATCCTTGACTCAGAGTCAGCTTCTGAGAGAACCTGACCTAGGACAGTCTGTGAGTTAAAGTGCTTTGAAAACTATAAATAGGGGGACCATATGTCCTGATTTGCCTGTGATAGTCCTGCTATATGCCCGTCATCCTGGTATACTTACTAATATCACCTCCTTTCATAAGGAAAAAGATAAATTTTATGGTTACCTTTAGTATAAAGCACTCCAGAGATGCTTGAAAAATAGGAAGTTAAAATAATGATAATGATTAAACTCAAACAACTAATTCACCTAATTTCTTCTCAGTGAAGTGTTTGGCTAAATTGCCATCATCATTTCAAGACGAGTACTGTGACTTTTCTAAAATAACATTCAGAACATGACATGCTTTTTATTACCTATAGGATGGATATGAGAATATGCATTCAAAGTTAATATTGGTAAAATTACTTAATAGCAAAATTACTTAAAGACTTTAAAAAATAGCACAGATTCCAATGAATCATCATTGAAGCTATATATTCTGTGTACAATGAAACCTATGTGAAAGAAAAAAGTCATCAGCAACAACATAGCTGTGCTATTTTTTTTTTCTACTCTCAACACTCTCAAGTTGAACTTATCAGTAGTTCTTCTGATGCTTTAAAGCCTTGGGCTATTCCCACAAGAGAATACAAAGTCCATTTTTGAGGCAGGCCAAGGTCTGGAGTCTCTGTGAATGTTTGTTTTGCCAGCTGGCGAGGCTGAATTGGCAACTGAGATTTTAACAGTGTTCAAGATAGGCTTTTATTAGTTGGGAAATATGAGCGGCTTTTATTAGTTGGGAAAATTTTGAGACCTTTATTAGTTGGGAAATATGATCGGCTTTTATTAGTTGGGAAAATTTTGAGACCTATCAATGCGCAAGGCAAAGAAATTCTTCCTGTACAATGAATATGGCCACATCAGGTGGCAAATAGGTTTAACTGCTGCCAGAAGTGTGTGTGTTTCCAGGAAATATAAATGATTGGTAGTCCTCAAGCAATTGAGGAATGAGTTTAGAAATCACAATTCTGCCTTGACCCAGCCAATGGCAAAGAGACACATTTTCTGAAACTGATACTTCAAATTCCATCTTGTGAGCATGTATTTATGCTTATCCGTATTTGATTTGTATATACACAGTAGCCCATCCATTATGTTTCCAGTTTCAGGCCTTCTGAAAATAATATTCATGTGTACCTAAGTTGATATATCAACATTTTCCCACTTGATGGACCGAGTCAAGGGTAAATTGTGATTCTTTCAAATTGTTATAAAGATCTAGGGTAGGCTGATTAGTAGAATTTCCTGTCATTTAACCATGATATTCTAAATTACATTAAGGCAGATTACCTAAGTGTCTTTACTATAATATAGAAATTTGTGCTAAGTATTTTTAAGAAAACTATTGCAATTAAGTATGGGAAAGAAACCTTATTATGTCCTCTCTAGTGATTATCAGCCTCAATATAGTTCACATCGTGACTTACTTATGTGGTATTTACTCATTCAAAAGGTCCTTCAACATTTATGTAATGATCACATACTATGACATGGGCAATAAGCTGGGGCTATAGCAGTGACTATGACAGACACAGTTCCTGTGCTTATGGAGCTCAGTCAACAAAATGTGTCCAAAAAAGCTTTTGCCCTGTGATTATGCTTGGTTGAAGTGTGCATGTGTGTGTGTGTCTGTGTGTGTGTATTACATTTAGGGGAGTTATTTTCGATTAAAATTATGATCAGACCAACTTATGAAATTATAATTGCACAATATTTTCTCTTGTGCAGAGAATATTAATAAGTCCTGGCCCCAGGGTGGTGTTCTGATAGAAGAGCTAGTGTTTTATTCACTGCAAACACGCTTGCTTTTAGCCTCACATCTCCAGTATAGACTATGTTAGTAAGAAATTTAAAAATCATTGACATCATGAGCTGAGACAATGCTCATCTTAAAGTAAAGCTCTTCCTTCTCAATCTATGTGGAAGGCACTTGAATTCCAAAACACTGGAATAAAAAATTATCAGCCTGATTATTAAATCAATCCCTGATTGGATAATGAAAAAATATTATTGTTACAGTTACCAGACGATGTTACAATTGGAAGAACCTGAGTAAAGTCTGCACAATGCCTCTCTGTATTCTCTACTTTTTTTTTTTTTTGAGATGGAATCTCGCTCTGTTGCCCAGGCTTCAATGCAGTGGCGTGATCTTGGCTCACTGCAAACTCCACCTCCTGGGTTCAAGTGATTCTCCTGTCTCAGCCTCCCATGTAGCTGGGATTACAGGTGCGTGCCACTATGCCTGGCTAATTTTTTGTATTTTTAGTAGAGACGGGGTTTCACCATGTTAGCCAGGCTGGTCTTGAACTCCTGACCTCAAGTATTCCACCCACCTTGGCCTCCCAAAGTTCTGGGATTACAGGCCTGAGCCACCGCACCCAGACTCTCTCTGTATCTTCCTTATAACCATATATGAATAAACAATCGTCACACAATAAAAAGTATATAAGCTAGTAACTGGAGTGAAAAGGTCTCATCATTTGTTCCCTCAAAGCTACATCCTACTTTTGCAGATGACAGCATGTTAGAACAATAGCAATGAGTACAATTTTTTTCAGCAGTTTGTATATAAAAGCCATGATTATCAGGACATATAACTCAAGAGCTATACTTGTAGTATACGAAATAATAGCTTTATTTTAAATGGAAACATATTTCTTAAGAGCATATTCTTTGAAACCACAAATGCCACGTAACTCATTTGGTTACACTCTAGAGACTGAGATCGCGAATTTACTCCTTGCTTACTTTATATTTATACTAATTCCTGACCACAGATCCCCCATCCTCCCTCCTTCTTTGTCAGTTGTCTCACAAATGTGTGCTTTTAATCATGAGAGAATGAGTAGGACAATGAGGAAGGAGCAGAGCTTCAAACCTTGGAGTATCTGGAGTGTTGCCTTTATTTGTGTAGAACAATTCTACTAAAAGAAATCCTTGAACAGAAACTTAGTGGTTACACCTGCAATATTGTCGTCAGAGAACAGAACTGAGATTTCTGCTTCTAAAAGGGTATCTATAAACTGGTATTTCCTTAGTCTCCCAAGTGAAACAGCCATAAAACGCAAGAGAATCAGGTGATCCGGTACAAAAGAGACATTAAGTAAAGGTTTGCTGAGTTAATTATTGTTACATAAAAGACTAGGTAGAAAAGAATCAGCCATTCTACTAAATAAGCTTGGTGGAGCTTATATTTCAGTGAATTGAGATAAACAATATGCAAGTTAATGAACAAACTAGATAGTATCAGGTAATAAAATGAATGATGGCATTGACAGTAGCTACTTTAGATTTTTAGGGAAATTTCTCTCAGAAAGTACCTGAGATACTTACTCAGATACTTTAAATTATGTGAAAATAGTATCATTTAGCAGAAGTATCATTTAGCAGAAACCTAAATGGTGAAAAGGGAAAAAGCCATGTGAAAATAATGGGGAAAGAAAACTACAGGCATGGGGAATAGAAACTTCAAGTCCCTAGGACCAGAATGTGCTTAAGTAGTTTGAGAAATACCAAGACAATGGGGCTGTGGCACATTAAGCAAGAGGTAGTATAGCACCAGGTGATGCGGGACTTTGTAGTCTCTGGTGAGGAGTCTGGCTTTTATTCTGAAGTCAATGAAAAGCCATTGGTAAGTTATAAATAGAAAGATAACATCATCTGAATCGGCTTTTCTGTTAGGGATTGGAACACCTGTATGCATTTTCTTCATTGTTGAGGCTGCCAACTTCTCTTAGCTACCAGACACCAAAACCGTGAAAGATGGGTATTCCCTACTCTTATGTGGGTAGTAGGCAGACACATTTAACAATATGGTTTCTATGAGGGTACGGTATATTGGACAGACCCGACTTTGAGTTCTGGCTCTGCTATTTCCTAGCTGTGGAACCTTGGGAAAGCTACTTGATATTTCTGATTCTTCTGATTTTCCTCATCTCTAAAATGGAAATAATAACGCAGTTATTTTCTTGTAGTTGCTGTGAGGATTAAACAAATTAATGCATGAAAAGTGCTTAATAATATTCCTGAACATATTAGGTGTTCCATAAATGTTAATTATGTGATTTCTTTTGCAGATTATGGTATATAAACAAAAAGGTACCAAATGTATATGTAGTTAATATTCACTTGAAGCAGTAGTTGGGATGTATATGTGTGTGAGAGGGAGGGAGAGAGAGAGAGATTGAGAGAGAGAGAGAGTAAGTATGTGTACTTGGGTTAAAAGCCATGCTTCACCAATTAGGAGCTCTAGGACCTTGGATGAGTTATTGACCCTCTGTCTACTTCAATTTTCCCACCTATAAAATAAGGTGATAATAGTGTCCTCCTACATTAGTTAGGATTAATTATGTTTGGCTTCACAAAACAGAAAATAAAAAATAACGGTGGTATTAAAAAAGAAGTTTATCTCTCACGTGAAAGAAGTCTAGAGGCAGGAATTCCAGGAATAGCGTGGAATTTTTAAGATTAATAGGGACTCTGGGCTGGGCGTGGTGGCTCACGCCTGTAATCCCACCACTTTGAGAGTCCGAGGCAGGTGGATCACCTGAGGTCAGGAGTTCGAGACCATCCTGACCAATATGGTGAAACCCTGTCTTTAGTAAAAATACAAAAATTAGCCAGGTATGGTGGCACGTGCCTGTAATCCCAGCTACTTGGGAGGCTGAGACAGGAGAATCATTTGAACCTAGGAGGCAGAGTTTGCAGCAAGCTGAGATTGTGCCACTGCACTCCAGCCTGGGCAACAGAGCGAGACTCCATCTGGAAAGAAAAAAATAAATAAAATAAGATTACTAGGGACTCTGTCCCCTTCTGTCTTTATTCTCCACCACATTAGCACTTGGGCTTCCATCTTCATGTCACCTTATGGTCCAAGAAATTTGCTGAGGTTCCAGACACTTGGACTACATTCCATGCAGCATGGAGAAACAGTGGTAGGAAGGCAAAAAGGGCTCATCTCTGTTTTGAGACAGTCTTCTTTAATAAGTCTGTCTTGAGGTCTGACATAATGATAATACTTTCAGTTATGTCTAATTGATCAGAACTTAGCATCAACCCATGTTGCTGCATGGGAGGCTAAAGAATGTTTAGTTGTTCACATTGCAACCTCAAATAAAGGTATTGCTTCTCTTTAAGAGGCAAAAAATAAGAATGAACATTTGACAGGCAGCAAGCAGGCATGGCCACACCTCCAAAAAGGATTGTTTTTAAAGTTACATGAAGTAATGCAATAGTCCCGCCTTATCCATGTCTTCACTTTCCATGGTTTGAGTTATCCTGTTGTCAAACCAAGGTATGAGAATATTAAGTAGAAAATTCCAGAAACAAACAATGAATGAGTTTTAAATTGCCTGCTGTTTTGAGTTGTGCGACGAAATTTCATGCCATCCCACTCCATCTCAACCTGGACGTGAATTCTATCTGAGTCCAGTATATCCGCGCTGAAGACACTTCTCACTCATTAGTCACTTAGTAGTCATGTCAGCGATGAGATCCATTGCGGTAGTATCACAGTGCTTGTGTTCAAGTGACCCTTATTTCACTTAATAATGACCTCAAAGCACAAGAGGAATGATGCTGGCAATTCGAATATGCCACAGAGAGTCTGTCAAGTGCTTCTTTTAATTGAAAAGGTGACATTTCTCAACTTAGTAAGGAAACAAAATTGTATGCTGAGGTTGCTAAGACCTATGGTAAGAATGAATCTTCTATCCATGACATTGTGAAGAAGGAAAAAGTAATTTGTGCTGGTTTTGCTGACACATCTCAAACTGCAAAAGTTAGAGCATGGAGTATGATAATTTGTATTACAATATATTGTTATTGTTGTTCTGTTTTATTAATTATTGTGGCTATTCTTTCCTTTTTTTTTTTTTTTTTTTTTTTTTTTTGAGACGGAGTCTCTTTGTCACCCAGGCTGGAGTGCAGTGGTGTGATCTCAGCTCATTGCAACCTCCACCTCCCTGGTTCACGTGATTCTCCTGCCTCAGCCTCCCAAGTTGCTGGGACTACAGGTGTGTGCCACCACATCCCGCTAATTTTTGTATTTTTAGTAGAGATGGAGTTTCACCGTGTTGGCCAGGCTGGTCTCGAACTCCTGACCTCAGGTGATCCACCCACCTCGGCGTCCCAAAGTGCTGGGATTACAGACATGAGCCACCGCACCTGGCCTATTGTGGCTATTCTCTTACTGTACCTAATTTGTAAATTAAACTTTCCCATAGGTATGTACGTATAGAAAGAACAAAAAAAACATTGTATGTACAGGTTTCAGTACTATCTGCCATTTCAGGTATCCACTGGGGGTCTTGAAATATATCAGAACTACTGTATAATCAAAGCTGTTAGTTTAGTTCCTGACAGATGGTAAGTGCTTAATAAAGGGGATGGAATGGATTTTTTGCCAAGAAACACTTCCACTAAAAGCACTTAGATGAATAAAAGAACTATAAATGCTGTACTGTTTACAGAAAGACACTGCTCATCTTAAACGGTGCCACATTTTCACTGGATTTGGGTAGCCTTAAAAGGCTTCAGTTCAAAATCTCTGTAGCTTCATCCTTAATAAAATACCCTTGGATTAATTGTGACAGTCTTTCTTCCTAAAGAGCCAGGTTGCTTTTTACCTCTAGTAGACTATAGTACTGGCAAAAACAGGAGAGCAGCAAGTCCTGACCCCCAAGTTCAACTAATATTTTAGATCTCTTACTCTTGCTAACTTTACTTGGAGTCAGCAACAATTGAGGTAACTGGCTACTTTTCAATAGATAATCTTTTAGAAGAATAAGGAAATAAAAACAAGGGTACAGAATCCTGGATTCCAGCAGGCATGATGAGCTAATAAGAATCTGTCACTTCTATTCGTTTTGACAGGATTAACTTAACTGTTTCTAGAGCTGCCTCACTAGCATTGTTCATTTTAAGCAGGCACATAAATTAAAGACACCATTAATATTGTGATTAAAAAGTAAGTTCTTGGAACTATATCCTGACTAAATGATTTATCATGAAGCCATTAGCTATTTCTTAATTTCATTAATGACAAAAGAGAAATGATGTCCCCAGACAAATACAGTGACTATTATATGACCTCATAGGCATATAGAGGTACCCATATTCCTTGTGTCTTGATTTGAATAAATAGCAAAAAGAAAAGAAAATTTTATTTGTAAATTGATTCATGTCCAGTCACTATTCCTAACCACATTAATGGGTGGCCTAGTCTAATTCAAATTCTGTTTTAAATATGTTGGATGACTCATCTCTCTTCTGAATTATGAGTTTGCCTCTAGAGACTTCTCTTTATACAATACACAGTTGTCAGATTCAGGAGTAGGATATCATAAATAAGCACCTCTTTTTCTCAGGTTTACTGGGGCAGAAATACACCATAAATATATTTTGCATGATTTTGAGCCATAGAAAAAAACATGATCCAGCCCAAAGTTGATTACATTTTAAGTATCTGAGGCATCTAATTTAGATGAAATGAGACAGTTATTGTCAAGGATTACATATCATCTGTCTATTACATGAAAGTATCTAGAAACTTGAAAGATACGTTTTGAAGGAGTCCAAGTGTCCTCTATTCTCTTGCAAGTGCAAAGATCCTTCCAAATATCTTCAATTTTTGCTTTTACATTTGATTTGATTTGTTGTGGTGATTTCCTGGAGCCAAATGAATGCTCAAATCCAGGTTTCTTTTTTTTTTCTTTTTCATTTTTTTTTTTTTTTTTTTTTTTTTGGGACGGAGTCTCGCTCTGTCGCCCAGGCTGGAGTGCAGTGGCGCGATCTTGGCTCACTGCTGCAATCTCCACCTCCCAGGTTCAAGCAATTCTCCTGCCTCAGCCTCCTGAGTAGCTGGGATTACAGGCGCCCACCACCACGCCCAGCTAATTTTTGTATTTTTGGTAGAGACGGGGTTTCACCATGTTGGTCAGGCTGGTCTTGAACTCCTGACCTCGTGATCCACCCGCCTTGGCCTCCCAAAGTGCTGGGATTACAGGCGTGAGCCACCGCAACCGGCCAAATCCAGGTTTCTTTTTAAGCTTCTCTACTGTCTCTTCCTTCCCACTCTTCCTCACTCCTGGTCTCCATCGCAAGTGAATGAATGCAGGTATTCTGTTGAGTCAAACAGTTAAAATATTCACTAAGCACATTTCTAGAGAAAAAAACTCTTCAGTAGTGATATTTTATATGCTTAAGAGAGAGTTGTTTCAAGTACCCTGAAGCACAGTAGAAGCTAGAATTTGGAAATCCTAGTTGCTGGATTAAAAAGCTATTGTGAGGCCTACTGTGAAACAGGAGGACTGGGTTTGTTGGGTTGAGGAGTGAGCTAAGCCTAGATGTGAAACAGGAGGATTTTGGGTCTGTCGGGTTGAGGAGTGAGCTAAGCCTAGATGTGAAACAGGAGGATTTTGGGTCTGTCGGGTTGAGGAGTGAGCTAAGCCTAGATGTGAAACAGGAGGATTTTGGGTTTGTTGGGTTGAGGAGAGAGCTAAGCCTAGATGGGGTAACTTCCCGGAAAAGGTGTGCCCAGTGGTTGGCTTCCTCTGGCCCTCATCCACCTGTAGTTGATCTTTCTCTCTAGTTTTGCCCTCATTCTGCCTCCTACAGAAAGGGAAGAAAAAAATGTGCACAACCAATTTTTGAGCACATACTATGTGCCAGGACTTTTGCATCCTTATTTATTCCTCAGAGTTAACTCTGGGAAGTGAGACTAATCTTAACTAACCCCAACGCTGACCATCGTATGTTTCATTTCAGTTTGTTAACTTTCTCTATTCTTCAGGTGTTTCTGTCCTCATTCCCTCTGGTTGTCTGCTTCTTCTTGGATCTGGGTCTCTGTTTGTTGCTCTATTCTTGTAATGTGTCAATGCTCCCTACTGATCTGTTTGCTATAGGATCATGGTGACCAGAAATAAACAAGCTTCTGCTACTTACACCTAGCTAGTCAGTACAACAATAATCTAATGTAGTGGTTTTTATTTTCATTTTCCCATTTACACAGCAGTATGTAGGTGTGAATTAGCCAGAGCAGGGAGTAGCACCATGCTGTTGGACAGGTCATTTGGAGGCAATCTTACAACTGGTTAGAGAGAAGAGACATGCCTAGGAGGCTGAAGTGAAAAACATGTGAAAGGGAAGACAAAATAATGACTGGAAAAGACTTGTAACCAATGACTATTGAGGAGCCAGAGCTTGGCAGATGAGCTGGAAGAAATGGCTTTTCCTGTGGTCTCATGCATAGGGCAATGGTATTTGAGAATGTAGCCAAAGGTTGAGAGATTGTCCAGTTCTGCACTCCAGTCAATGAATTACTACTGACAAACATTGTTTTATGTTAATTTAATGTCTGAGTATTTCTCAGTGTCAGGAATGCTTGCAATAATGTACAGCATGGGAACAAATGCTAGTTTGTTTAATACAAAAGACATAGGCTATAGTTTGGCTGTTTGTCCCCCTAAATCTCATGTTGAAATTTCATCCTCAGTGTTGGAGGTGGGGCCTGATGGGAGGTATTTGGGTAACGGGGAGTGTTTGCGTCATTAGTCAAGGATTCTAATGGGATCCTTTATGAATGGATTAATGCTCTGATGGGGGAAGAGTCGTGAGTGAGTTGTCTCTTTATTAGTTCCTGTAAGAGCTGGTTGGCTGGTTGTTAAAAAGAGCCTGGCGCCTCCCCATATCTCTCCTGCTTCCTCTGTCACCATGTGTTGTCCACACATTCTGCTCCCTTTGCCTTCCACCATGATTGGAAGCTGCCTGACACTCTCACTAGAAGCAGATGCTGGCAGTATGTTTCTTGTACAGCCTGCAGAACTGTGAGCCAAATAAACCTCTTTATAAATTACCCAGCCTTAGGTGTTTGCTTATAACAATGCAAATGGACTAAAACTACACATTTTTAAGAAAGCAAGCTATTCCTAATATCCATAGTCTGGGATACATTTTATCTACATACATGAAAGGAATATTTGAATCTGTGAAAAATTTCAATAATCCCATCTTTTATCTAGTAAGTTTGGATCAATGACTCCTAAAGCTAGAGTGATTGCTGCTTCCTGAACCATTTGCATTTTGTATTTTAAATAAATGCTACCACACTTTTTTTTTGTCTCCAAGCAAAAGATCTATAAAACCCTGCTATATAAAGAATTCCTAGGTTTTGCTAAGACCATTGACAAGCTGGTCAGAATAGGATCAAGGAAACAGATAGATGTCAGTACTTGAAACCCAGATGTTCACAAAGGTACTTTTTGGCCCTACCTTTAACTCATGCTGTGCTAATTCTTCTAACAAAAATCTTTTGGAAGCAGTGAAACAGTGTGTGACTGAGAGCTTGATATTAAGACTCCCGGCTTTGCTATCCACTAGAGCAGGTTACATTATCTTTTGAAGCTTTTGGTTTTCCTTGCCTGTATAATGGGGACAGTAATAGTACTAACCTATTTGTTTTTTAAATCAGTCTTAGGAATGAATCTCAGATCTGCCACATGCTGTTTATTTATACTTGGGGAAGCTACTGTTTAATCTTAGTCTGCATCTTCACATGTAAAATGGGGAAATTAATAGAATAGTTGTCATAGGATTGTTGTGAGAATCCAGTGAAATGCTACATTTAAAACCTTAGCACAGAACCTGGCACAGAGAAAATATTCAATATATGGAGACTGTTCTCATTATTAATATTTAATTCCAACCCACTATATTACCACAGATAAAATATTTGTACGTGTGTTTTCTCATCTAGTATTCAATCCCCCTGCCAAGTAAAAGATCAATGAGGAAAGGATTCGGATTAAAATACCCATTTTATAGATGAGGAAGCTGAAGCTCAGAGAGGTTAAGTGAGTTGCACGAAGTCCCACTAGTGACTAGTAAATGGCATGGCTGGAAAATCAACCTGTCTTCTGTCTCCAAATATTTTCACTGTTCCTACCTCTCAGTTATATGTAAAGTGCTGCCAAAAGACATGGAAAGAGGGAAGGAGAGAGAGGGAGAGACAGAGGGAGGGAGGGAGAGAGAAGACAGAGAGAGAGAAAGAAAAGAGAGAGAGAGAAGGTAACTGCTGTCAGAGGACATCTTCTTTCATCTGCATCTCAATTATTCTTTTTTTTTTTTTCAAAACAGCATAGGACTGTATTTAGAATTTCTCCCCAAGATAACTGGTAAATTATTCATGGAGTTAATGATTCCTGTAGTTCCCAATCATAGTTTAAGTGAATACATATTGTGTATAATACTTTTTTGTGGCCTCAGTTCTATATAAAGTTCATGGTCTGTAAAGTATTTAATTAACTTACCAGAACCTGTGAGTAAGTGGTCTGTGTTCTTAGCCTCCTGCTCGATCTTTTCCACCACCTTTAGTTCTGTGTCTTCAAAAGAGGAAGAGCTTCTCTTAAGCAGCATCTCTGTCTAAAAGTAGGATTTATACTGGGGACATTTCTGAATAACATTTTAGGCAACAGTGTTGCCGGCAGGTCCTGGCACCCTATGAGTTATTTTGAACAGGACTACATTTATCTGATAAAATTTGCCAAAATGTAATTCACATAGCCGTTGCCATTTGTGGTGTGGCTGCTGTGAAAGAATAGTCATTGGAATCAGGAACATGCAAACCCAAACCCAGATTCCACGCCCTGTTAACTGGGTGATCATGAAAAGTTCCTTATCTTTCCAGAGCCTCAAGTTTTTCCTTCATGTAAAATATATGGCATTATCTGTCTCAAGGAGTTGTTGTGAGGCTTAAGAGACAAGTTGGATGCAGCAATGGCTTTCATGTTAAAGTATTTTACCTCCTAAAATGGGAGGGATTTCCTAAAATGATGGGATTTCCGGAAATTTACTTACAAGAGGGACTGAGAGGATTCCCATGGGTGAAACACCTACCTGAGGAAAGGTGGGAGGGATAGAAAATGAGACGTATCACAAATTTGGCTGAGGGTCATGAGTCTGTGCTAAAAGGAAGACAAGGAGTCTAAGGACAGCTTTCACAGCCTGCCACTCAGACTGTCTCTGGACCAACTCCATGAACTCAGGTCTGAGCTTGTGACAGAGGTGACTATGAATGAATGCATAAAAACTAAAAGAATAATCTTAGATTTTGAAGACTTTGTAGAGATTTTATTATCAGTTCAGATGCTTAGCTATAAAAATAACAGAAAGAAACAACTCAACATGGCTTGGTTCCCAGTGGTTCTCAGACTGGAGCATGCATCAGCATTTCTCCAGGACTTGTTAAAACCCAGAGTGCTGGCCCCATCCACAAGAGTGTATAGAGTGGTTGTCGAGTGCAGCCTGAGAATTTGTATTTCTAACAGGGTGATGCTGATACTTATTCTTTGAGAAATACTGGCTTAAACAATAAGAAGAATGGTTATCTCACACAACAAGGCATCTCAAGGAAAGGAAGCTGCATGCTTATTTGAGAGTTCAATCATGTTTTTGAGAGCACAGATTCTTTACAACTTTCACTCTGCCATTTTCTGTGTGGTGGCTTTGCCTTAGATTAGCTCTCTTCACAGATATAAGATAGATGTTGCTATAGGCATCATATCCAGGCAGAGTCCAGTGGAGGAAGAGGAGCTGTCTCTTTCTCAGTATTTCTCTTATTAGAAGAAACTTTCCAGGAAGTTCCTCAGCGTACCTCTCCTCATTGGCACAATTGATTCATATCCTCAGTTTGAATCCAATTCTTAGCAAAGATAAGGGACCATGCTGTTAATTTAGGCACATCAGATTTTCCTCTGGAGCTGGAGAGTCTTCTCTTTCCTGAATCACATTGTTGAGGAATGGCTACTCGGACAAAATCAGGACTCTATCAGTAAGGAAAGCAGTGACAAATGCTGTTGGTTATCCAAATGATGACGCCTGCTGCAGAGATGTCAGCAATTTTGGGGTTGAGAGGAAGATACCGTGGTCTATGACATCAAAATAGAAAATATTATTATTTACAGAAATTTGCAGCATCATCATTCTTCACACCTTCATTTTACAGCAATAAACGGTGAGCTCTGGTAGATTAGCCCCTACTTTGGATATTGTCACAGGAGGCATCACTATGGGGAGCCAGTCTTACAAAATGACAATGTCTGTGATAGCCCCAGGTTCCATTCGTCTGTATTTAATTTTGTTCATAACTAGGTTTAAGAACTAATTGTTTAGAGTTTATCAAACCACACTATTCAGAACCCTAAAGCTTTCCTCAGAAGGCCAATATTCATGTGCGTGTGTGTGTGTATGTTTATGAAAGAGACAGAAAGATAAAAAGAGAAAGAAGAAGAAGAGGAGGAGGAGGAAGAAGAAGAAGAAGAGAAGAAGAAGAGAAGAAGAAGAAGAAAAGAAGAGGAGGAAGAAGAAGAAGAAGCAAAGAAGAAGAAGAAAGAGAGAGAGAGAGAGAGAGAAACAGAAGGCCAGTGGTCTGCCTTACCAGCCAGCCTTAAACAGATCAGCCACTTTTTTGTGTTAATCTTATAGGTCTTCGCAATAGAATTTCCTTTGAGGAAAGGAAGGGTTCCATGGCTTAAAAAAATTGAAAATTAGTAATTTTGTTTGTCTAATATAATTCTTGACCACTTGCTGCTTCAAATTTGAAGAGAAAGAGAAGGAAGAAGAGAAAGAGAAAGAGTGAGATCTTCAGCCACTAAGAAGAGACAGGAAAATAGTTAATGGTGCCTGGACATAAATATCATTTATCCAATAGCCACAAAAATAGCCTGTCATTTTACTTATAGTCATTAGTAGATTCCAGGAATGATAATAACAGTAACAACAACCAACATTTTTTGAACAGTAACTGCTAGGGTCTGCCCTAAAACCTTTGTAAGTAGTATCTCATGTCATTTTTGCACCATAATGATGAGACAGATTCTATTGTTAGTCCAGAGACACAAGAGGAGCTGTGAGTAAGTGTGAAAACTGGGAATAAACTCCAGGGGTCAGCTTCAGTAGTCCACACAACTACTCTATTCTGCGTCTTGTTGGGAGGTATTGATATTTCCAATTTATAGATATAGCAACAAAGATTCAAAGGTTAAGAAATTTTGCTAAGGTTACACAATATGTGAGGAGCAGAACTGGATTGGGATTTTAGTTTGTCAGACTTCAGAGCACCCCCCTCCCTTGATTCATTCATTCACTCACTGAAAGAATATTTATTTAAGGGGCCAGAATCTATCTTAGGCACAGCATATTATTTCTATTCTTAAATGAGGGTCTTAAGCCCCTTCTCTTGACTTGTCATTGGTTGGTGGGAAGGTAGAGCCAAGGGCACGGTAGGAGGCAACCTTCTTCTTAAGTGTATGCACCTTGACAAGAAATTTTATCATGCAGCAGAACTGAAGTGATTCTGAAACTGCATATATACGTGTTGAGGGAGAAGTATGCCTCTCAAAAAGATTTTGACCTGTTTAATATTTTTACTGGAATAAGGATTCTTCACTTTAAAACATAATTATTCTATTTAATATCTTTATATTTACATCACTGTTTTGGAGGCTACTGCTCCAATGTGCAGAATATGAGAATTTTCCTATTGACTCTATGCTCACATAAATAATTTAAGAGGAACAATTTCTGGAAAGTCTAAACAGCTAAAGACACTGTCTTTGATCTCCATGTGTATATGTAGTCTTAACTTACTAAGCATTTTTCAGAAAATGTCAGCACTTACTGGTGGTTCTTTGTTCCCATAGCCCCTTGAGCAATCAAGACTATGCAAACAGAAAAATGCTGTTCTTGCTCATTTCTCTCCAGAAGCACCAGGAAAGTTTGGCCTCTTCAAAGAGAACTTAGAATGTAAATGGCAATCTCCAGAACTCTTTTTTTTCCTCTTGTAATCTTCAGGATATTTGCAATTTATTGAACCATTGACATTGCTTCCTTTATAATTTTATTGTTATAATTGTTGTTGGAGAGAGAGATTAAGTAAGACATAATTTGGGATATACCTAGGTAAACTTTCACATTTATTCAGTTTAGTGAAACTGAATTCTGCTTTGGCAGCAGCGGGCACCTGTGGTGCAGAAGGCTGTGGAAGGAGTGTTAGAATGCTGACTTGGGTTAAGGGAGAAAACTTTTGATGACCGCAAATGGCCACTCTTACCTTACATTTAACTAGTGAACAGATTTTGTCAGCTAGTCGGAATTTGAGGGTTTGTATGAATAAAATCCAACAAGATAATGAGTGCAGAAGCAAAATATAGTTATTATTTTCATACATAGTCTTGTTCAAATCTATGATGTTTTTATTTTGAAACTTATCAAATATGACTAAGAGTGGAATTTGGTATGGGAGACAGATTCTAAGGTGCTCCCTAACTACCCAGCCCTCCTGCTCTTCATTCCCATTTAATCACACCCCATAAATGTGGGTGGGACCTGTGACTTGTTTCTAGCAAATGGACTGGGGTAACATGAAGGGATTTTGCACATACAATTAACGTCCTTAATCAGTTTTTTTTACAGTTTATTAGTCTTATTGATATATAACAATTGTACACATTTATGAGGTGCACGTGATGTTTTGATACATGCATACAATGTGTAATGATCAAATCAATGTAATCGAGATATCCATCACCTCAAACATTTCAAACATTTATTTTTTTGTATGTTGAGAACACACCAAATCTCTTCTAGCTATTTTGAAATATGTGATCAATTATTGATAACTATAGTCACTCTGCTGTGCTATTGAGAATTACAATTTATTCCTTCTATCTAACTGTACTTTTGTACTCATTAACCAATCTATCTTTATTCTCCTCACCTTCCTACACTTCTGAGCAGCTAGTAACCACCATTATACTCTTTTTTTAAAAAATTTTATTATTATTATACTTTAAGTTTTAGGGTACATGTGCACAACGTGCAGGTTTGTTACATACGTACACATGTGCCATGTTCACGTGCTGAACCCATTAAGTCGTCATTTAGCATTAGGTATATTTCCTAATGCTATCCCTCCCCCTCCACCCACCCCACAACAGTCCCCGGTGTGTGATGTTCCCCTTCTTGTGTCCATGTGTTCTCATTGTTCAGTTCCCACCTATGAGTGAGAACATGCGGTGTTTGGTTTTTTGTCCTTGCGATTGTTTGCTGAGAATGATGGTTTCCAACCTAAATGTCCAACAACGATAGACCGGATTAAGAAAATGTGGCACATATACACCATGGAATACTATGCAGCCATAAAAAATGATGAGTTCATGTCCTTTGTAGGGACATGGATGAAACCACCATTATACTCTTAACCTCCGTGAGATCAACTTTTCTAGCTCTCACATGTGAGTGAGAACGTGAAGTATTTGTTTTTCTATGCCTGCCTTATTTTGCTTATCAGTTGGTTTTGAGTTCATAAAAAAAATAAAGATATTATCCTGTGTGTGCCTGGATTAATCACACAAAGATCCTTAAAAAAGGACTGGGCCCCTCCCTAAGGTAAGAGGAACTCTCAAATGCTGGCCTTGAAAAGACAAGCTGCCATGTTGTTAAAGGAATCATGGAGAGAGCCACGGGGCAAAAAACCGTAGATGGCCTTTAGGAGCTGTGTAGCGCCCCGCCTCCCACCCCAGCCCCCATTAGCCATCAGCTAGGAAGAAAATGTGGACCTTAGTCCTACAGTAATAAGGAGATGATTTTTTGCAAATAACTTGAGGGAGCTTGTAGGTGGACCATTCCCCAGTTGAGCCTGTAATAAGCCCACAGCTCGAGCTGTGACCTGGATTGCAAACTGATGAGAATCGGAAGCACAAGATCTAGCTAAATTATGTCTATAGGATGTCTATGGAAACTGTAAGGTAATAAAAGTATTTTTAAGCCACCAAGTTATGGTTATTTTTTAGGCAACAATAGAAAACCAATACACTTGACTTCAAGAGAGTAGATCCAGGATTTTCCTGGGTATTTATTCTAGGAAGATGCTTTGCTATCATAGGAAGACAAAAACTCTGGGTTGGATCACTGTGCATTATAGGGTCAGGAGTTTTATATTTACTGTTTTGAAAATAGATTGCAAATAGATATCCTCCATGTGCTGTTTTATTCCTAGCTTTGAAAACTACCCACTGTAATGCCCTTCCGTGGTGGCCAGTTTGCAGTTGACAAACAATTGGTGTTAATCAGTTTATAGTTGAAAATGAAGCTATTTACTATATTGACTCCCTAGCTAGCCCAGATATCTCAGAAGTTCTCAATCATTTCTAGGTTTAAAGAAACCGTTCTTTCTCCTTTGCCCTCTACCACCATTTCCACCAATCTTGCTCAGGCTCTCATGCCTTTCTGACTTATTTCCCTACTTCTCCTTCCTCTCTGTCCTCTGCATTGTCCTTTTATTGCACGTTACAGGTTTGGCTGCAAACTGCTTCGCTAGTCTCCTTTTGCTTCCACAGCCTGCCCCAGTCTCTTTAGCCATACTTAGCTGCATACACTCTGCCTTCTTACCATTCTATGTACAGGTGGCATCTTCTGCCAGAAGTTCTCTGACTACCCATCCCTCTCCTTCATCTGCAAAACAGATGAAGGACACTGCTCAACTGTTCTCTCTCATCTAGTGTTTTTGATCCTCTCCTTCCTCCTCCTCCTTTCTCCTTTTCCCTCGAAGCTCCACCCACACAAGCAGGGTTAGTCAATACTTCCTCTCTGCTCCCACCAAAGTTAGCGCTTATTCCAGTATAAGCAGTTACTATGCTAGTATTATAATTTTTCTTTTTCTATGTCAAAAATCACTGCACCTCCCACTGACAGTGAACCCACCATCAGAGGTGCAAATCTTATCTTGTTCATCTCTGGATTCCATGTGTCCCGGCACAGTGATGAACACAAAAGCAGCATTCTAAATCTGTCTATGTGATTGACTGAATAAAAGGTAAAATGTAGCATGTTTAGCTCCAAGGTGCAGCGTTGTCAAGCTAATAATGTGCGCAACGGACCCTGCCCCTTGAAATTCTGCAGAGCTCAGGAATCACTAGAAAAATGAACAATGTACTTTACCAGATGCTTCCAGAAAGCATTATCATGTTATTCCCTGTCTGCCACCCCTGTTTTAGCAGTAAAATATATGAAGTGGGAGAAATTACGATCACAAGATGAAAGAGGAATCAGTGCTTTTCATCTTATCAGATTGATTTCAGATTGATTCCTAAACCTTAAACTCTTCCCATCTCCCAGAGACCTAAGATCCCCTGTTAGCATGGATGCATATCTACTTATTTTATGGCTTCCCCTATGAAGTATGAATCATAACAAATTCAATTCTGCTACTGAGGAATCCAGTTGTTCTCTTTCTGTATTATTCAGGTAAGATACCATCTGAAACTGAGAGAAGCATAAGGAAGCTTACAGCTCATTATCTAGTACTAGTTACATGTGGAGCACCATGCTAGGCCCAAGGGATGTAGAAATTTACATGATATTGTCCATGACTTTAGGGAGTCTACAGGGTGATCGGCAGAGAATGAAAAATAAATTAACGTTGCCAACACAGAGTGCTAAATGCTATGGTGACTTGAAACCTGTGAGTAAATTGTAGTCCAGAGGAGCAGCATTTAACTCACACTGGGTTGGGCATTTGGGGAAGGGGGTGGGGATGTCAGAAAATTGAGGCACAGAGAGGGAAAGCAGTTTGTCCAAGGTCCCACAGTTGTGGCAGCACCAACTCTCTTGATGCCCATTCTAGATTCTTTCTGGTAATCTGCATTATTACAAGAAGCTGCATATTGTGATTTCATAGCTCCTTTGGAGAACACTGGGAATTGTAACTAGGGAATTATATTCAAATAAGTTAATTACAACTATGGAGTTCCTGGCACTTGGATGCCTTAGGAATGGATACTAGTAATTCAAGCAGTATGTCAAGGAGCTGACAGCTTTAGGGCTTGACCAAGTACTGGCACAAACAGCTAAAAAACAAAGCTCCAACCTTGAGCCTGAGAGGATGAAATCACAGTTTTCAGGAAACTCATCAACTCCAAAGTGGAGCCTAAATTGAAATAACAAAGAGCAATTAATGCAACTTTGCACAATGAAGTTTCACTAGCCCTAACTTTCCTCTTTCTGCATTTTGAGTCTCCAGATCAACGAGCCAAGTACAGGCAGGGGGTGGGGACCAATGCCAAGGCCACAGGCTTTGGAGTAGTCAAGCCTGGATTAAAATCCTGGCTCTGACACTCACAGCATTATTGTTTTGGGTTAGTTACTTAATCTCTCTGTGCCTTAATTTCTCCATTTCAAGCAAGTATCTAATATAACAGAAATTCCATTTCTCAGTTAACATGGCAAATTCGATAAATGGAAGAGAAAATACATTGGCTACTGGGAAGCATGGTATTTGTGAAGAATCTGCTGGTTTAGATCCAGATTTTCGGTGTCTGACCACCGCTGAGATAGAACTGAGATCCAATGCAGCTCCTTCTTGTTTCATTTCTACTGGGGTTCCCACAGTAGACATTATGAGGGGACTACACCCCAGGTCCTAGTCTGCTGACCTCATTCATCTAGAACAAAGCTAAGTGGTTGGAAGGAAAAATAAAAAGCCCTAAAACTGAGTGGCATTAAGGATAATAGCTGTCCCAGGACGTGCTGCTCCTCACAAGCCTTCACAATGCGGAGTTGAACCCAGGTCCATAGGACTACAAAGCCCAGGTTCTTAATCACTAGACTGACCCACATACTGCTGCTGGTAGTCACAGAATTAAAGAACTTTAAAAATATTTCACAGGCAAACAGTGACGAATCATTAAGAAAAGTTTCATTGCTTCAGATTTTTTATTTACCAGGGCAAGTTCATTTAAAAATGATCAAATGTTATTTAAAGAAAAAATTGGAAACAAAACAAGAAGAATACAAAGGATCTAAGCTCTAATCCTGGCTCTGTAAAAAAGTGGTCCTAGTGGCCTTGAGCAGGTTCCTTCCTTTCTCTGGGTATCAGTTTACCCACCTATACAAAGAGAGAAATCAATAGACTTGCTCAGTTCTTCTCCACCATTAATGTGCACATGAAATGCAAATTCTGATTCAGCATGTCTGGAGTAGGGTCTGAGATTCAGAATTGCTAAATCTCTTAGGGGATGACAATGATGTTGGTCTAGAGAACAGATTTCTTTAAGGGGCTAGATCAACTCAGATTCAACAATAAAGCCCAAGTATTACAGTAAATCCCAAATTGTTAGGCAAACAAAGAGTGACTCTTGATTTTCTTTTATTGGACGGTGAAGTTTCTCCAGCTGTAGCTTGTATTGCTCACACTTGACCCTTTGTGTCTCAAAAACATTTCAAGCCCCTGGGGTATGGATCTTGCAGACTTTGGCATGGCCCGTGTGAGGCTGTCCCAGTTACAACCGTGAAAAAAGATGGAAGGGGATGGCTGACTTGGAAAGCTGACAGCTCTGTGTATGATGAGTGTCCTGAATTTCCTGGGATGAACTGTGTTCTCTACTCTGCCTGTTGGCTCAAAACCCATCTTTACCTGTGGCACCACAAAGTACTGCTCGATGTATTGTCAATTGCACCACACCAACAGCCCACAGGGAGAGTTTATGGTAGGAGAAGTCAGTACCTGCTTTCCCTGTGGCAATCACGTGTATTATTTTTCCACTTCCTCCATTGGCAGAGTCAGAGAGCAATATCTGGTCCGTTTCTCCAGCCTGCTTTCAGTGCAGCAGGCCATGCAGCCCTGTTCTTATCCTCCTCAGACTGTGGTTTTTCTTTCCCTGGTAAGAATCATTTTAGGTAATTGAACTGTCTACCAGGAAAATAAGAATTTTGTTCATGTAAACCTTCAATTTCTGAACTCTGAGGGCTGGGACTCGCCCTCTCAGAGGTGGTCAGACACTGAAAATTTGGATCTAAACTAGCAGATTCTTCACCATTGTTTCAGAAAGCGTAGAATGATTTTTAGTTGCCTTTTGCTACTGTAACGCATTACCACAAATTTTATGGCTTAAACAATACACACTATCTTACAGTCCTGAAGATCAGCAGTATCATTGGGCTAAAATCAAGGTGTTAGCAGGGCCATTTTCCTTCTGGAGGCTCTAGGGGAAAATTCGTTGCTTTGCCTTTTCCAGCTTCTAGAGGCTGCTTGCATTCTTTGGCTTACAGCCTTTTCCCCCATCTTCAAAGCTTTCAATGGAGAATCAAATCCTTCTCTTATTGTATCACTCTGATTTCATCTTCTTCCTCTCTCTTCCACTTTCAAGGACACTTGTGGTTACGTTGGGCCCATCTTGAGAATAATTTTAAAAATATCCATATCTCATGGGCTCAGATGTTTAATTTAGTCACAACTGCAAAATCTCCTTTGCCATGCAGGATAACATGTTCACAGGTTCCAGGGTTTAGAATGTGGAAATCTTTGGAGACCATTATTCACTCACATCTTCACCTTCTCAAGTTGGTCATGTGTCCCAGGCCTACACAAATCAGCAAAAATCATTCTCCTGACCACAGTGATTGGTTAAGAGTTGGACATAAGACCATAGACAGGTAAATTAGAATGAATATCAGTACTTCAGCAGGATATGATGGGGCGGAGTTGGATAGGGCAAAGTTACTCTCTTTAGGCCAATGGTAGTGATTCAGAGATGAAAGTTATTATGGTGAATATAATGATGCCCTTGCATCCTCACCGTTTTATGGCTCCTTCACAAATACGATGCTTTCCAGTAGCCAATGTATTTTCTCTTCCATTTATCGAATTTGCCATGTTAACTGAGGAAATGGAATTTCTGTTATATTAGTTGCTTGTTTGAAATTACCATTTACAATTAGTAAGCTGTGAAGTTGGAATTTAGGCTTGTATCCTCTAACTCTAAATCTTTCTACCATATTGACTGCACTGAACACCACACGATTAATGCAAAAAAGGCCTACATTACATTTGACATTTGTTTAGAGAAACAATCAGGAGTGAGGTTGCAAGTGGAGAGTGTACTCTTGGCCATCTTTAAGGCAATGTTGACCTGGAGTGTCTGTTCTCCTTCCAATAATTAGGGACACTGTGCTGCATTTGTCCTGCCAAAGAATCTTGAGATATTTGGTTTAGCTTTGATCAGGAACCATTAACTATAATTTAGGCATAAGAGCCTACCATTAAGTGAGCTCCTGATTAAACCTTGTATTAGGTACATTCATCTATTATATTATACAATCTTAGCAACCTAGCCTGTATTATTGTCATAATCATCATCCTCATCATTATTGTTATCCCTCCTTCAAAGATGAGGAACACAAGGCTCAGAGGGTTTAAATCTGTTTCCCAAGCCAAGATTCAAATGCATGCGGTGTAATTGCAGAGCCTGCTTTCTTCAGAATAGTTAACCATGAATGCAGCGTTTAGAGACACTCAGCATTGTTTCCTCAGCATTTATCACAGAGAGATAATAAATCTATATCTGATTCTGAATTTTAAAACATTTTTGCTACTTTCTACTTGTCATAATCCATTTGTTGTTTGCTTTTCTCTCTCATGACCAAGGTTGTCATGATTTCTTCATGACAAAATTTGCTTCAAGGTTATTTTTCATCACTTTGAGCAGCCTTTGTATTAACAATATACTGCATCTTGCTTAATCTGTATTGACTACCTGAGTGTTTTGGACATCCTTCTTTTGGGAGAGAGCAATTTACATAAGACAGCCCACTTTAACTTGGCTTTTTCTCTCTGTTTATCTTACCCATATGGTCTTCTCAAGTATTGATCTCATCTGTGCTGATTATTGAAGGAACTGATGTAAACTCAAGATAGCAAATGCTGCAATTCTGAGATGCAAATCCATTGTTTTCAGTGAAGGAGACTGGGACTGTTGTAGTCATCTACCTCCTCGGCATAATCTAGATACTGGGGGATGGACTGTTCCCATGCACCTTTGCCTTGGGCACCTGACTGCACCTCACTTTTTCCATTTAAATGTCTACCTTGAAGGAGACAATCTCTAAACTCCTTTCCAGCACTAAAATTAAAATCTTTTCATTTTAATCCTCACATTCTTCTACTGCTGTGGGCCCCAGGAATTTAGCTTGATTATAGAACAGTGGTCTGGCAAGAGGCAGCCAGAGAGCCACTCTCTGCTTGCCACCCTTAGAAAGGAGTTAGAGTGGCGCATCAGTCCCTGTGGTAGCAGTTCAGTGACACCAGGGAGCAAGGAGAAACCCAATTATGGGAACCGGGGCTTACTGGGTGGGGAGATGTGTGCTTCGTGAGTGGGGTGGGGGCAGTAACTCAGGGGCCCAGAAGTCAGCACTGGGAATGAGACCAAAGTCCCCATTGAAAGGATGTGGGAAGAGATACATGTGCATTGTTTCTCCTCTGTTATAAAGACCTGTATGCAAACTGAATGGGATCAAACTGTCAGGTCCAGGCAAAAGTGAGCCCAGATGAGAGAAGCTGAAAATGCCAGAGCAGGGTAAGAAGTCACATGACTTCTGCGTGAGCCACAATCAAACTGACTTTTTTTATTCTCAATGTTTGTTTCATGTTTACTTCATTATATCAATCATGGAACATCACCAGTCCATTGTCTGGTAATGTTATGGCTCTCCCCTGTGTACCGTGATTATCTTTGAACTGTTTTTGGCTCACTGGATTCTTGAATTTTATTGATTATGGTTTTTAAATCATACAAAGCAAAATTTCCTGTTAGGAGGCTATAAATTAGAGTGGTTAAGAGGCTCTGGAATCTCCAGTCCTGGATTCAAATTGCAGCTCTGCCACTTGGCTATTATGTGACAGCTGGTCACCTCACCTCACTGGGTCTCCAATTCCTCATGCATGAAATGAAGGTAATAATAATACGGCAGCTCCAGGTTGTTGTATTACATAATAAAATATGCCTAGCACATTAAAAACATTAGGGCGTGGTGGCTCATGCCTGTAATTCCAGCACTTTGGAAGACTGAGGCAGGTGGATTGCTTGAGCCGAGGAGTTCGAGATCAGCCTTCACAACATGGAAAACCCATTTCTACAAAAAGTAAAATAAAAACTAATAAATATATAAATAATTCTATCTATCCAAAAATTAGCGGAGTGTAGTAGCACACGCCTGTAGTCCCAGCTACTTGGGAGGCTGAGGTGAGAGGTTTGCTTGAGCCTGGGAGGTGAAGGCTGCAGTGAGCCAACATCACACCACTGGAATCCAGCCTAGGTGACAGAGAGAGATCCTATCTCAAAATAATAAATAAAATAAAATAGAAACTCCAGATACATGGTAGCTATCCTTATTATTGGTTTGTTTAGGATGTCTCCCACACTAGTGTATGGCCATCTGTTTTCTGTATATGCATTTGAAATCAACTCAGTGTGTGGGTACTGATTTTTCACTTATAGTATGTGAAAACAATGATCATTTACCTTATTAGAAGATGGCATTCTTCATATGCTTTTTGAGCACCTGCCAAGGGCTAAGAGCCAAACCTTAGCTGAAGGTGATTAGAAAGCCCAGTAGGATATGCTAGAGCTGAGGGAATATGATGATCCATGTGATGATTAATCTTATGTGCCAACTTGACTGGACCATTGGATGCCCAGATATTTGGTCAAGCATTGTTCTGGATGTGTATGTGAAAGTATTTGTGGGGGAGATGAATATTTTAGTTTGTAGGCTGAGTAAAGTAGATTGTTCTCACTGACGTGGGTGGGCCTCGCTCAATCTGTTGAAGATCTGAGTAGAACAAAACTCTGAGTAAGAGAGAATTCACTCTCCCTCTTCCTGACTGTCTTCGAGTTGGGATACTGGTTTCCTTCCTTCAGACTCAGATTCAGACTGGCACTTGTACCACTGACTCTCCTGCTTCTTAGGCATTTGGACTCAGGCTGGAACTATGCCATGGAATCTCTTGGGTCCCCAGCTTGCCAACTGTAGAACTCAGGACTTCTCAGCCTCTGCAATCACACAGTCTCATAATCAATCAATCAATCTTTCTGTCTATATGTGTGGATATCTCTATCTCTATCTATATAGGTGTATCTACCTGTCTTTCTCTCTCTCTCTCTCTCTCTCTCTATATATATATATATATATTTTATTGAATATATCTAGATCTAGATAGATATATTATACAATATATAATATATGTAATATATCTATCTAGATATCGACATGACTATATCTCCTATTGGTTCTGTTTCTCTAGAGAATCCTTGCTAAGAAGGTCCAGGAAGAGGCCTCATGTCTGTTTGTAGATAATAATATATTTTTAGTGCTTTCTAGTCCTCCACTGAGACTTCTTAGTCAGGTTTAATTTTAAGGTACAAATAGAATAGAATTCCTTGGGTTGAGTACACAGAACCAAGACAATTTGTTATACCCTAATTGTTTAGTGACATAAGCCAAATCGATGGACCTGGCAGAGACATTATCCTGAATGCCACCAATCTGTACCAATAAACAATGTCCACAGGTCCTAAAATTCAATCTAGTTTTGGAGAGTCTCTCTCAATTTTTGGAAATGTTGCAAGCCTGCAGACAGAACCGTCAACTCTCAGGCAAGGTCAGAAGCCTTAGAGGGTGACTGAGGCAAGTAATATATCTCTTGACCACTGGAAAGGCACACAAATTGCTCAGATATTTCTATAGCAGAAAATTCTGAGGGAGAAATGCTTCTGCAGAGACTCACCTTTTCTAGACAGAATAAGAGTCCCAGAGTATGTTCATAGTTAATGAATATTTTATGAGACTGTTACTTCTATGCACTTGCTCTGATGTCAAGTTTCCTTTAAATGTCTTGCAGTTTCTCATCTTGTATTACCCTGAGTTCTGATGTCAAAAATAGAGTACCTTAGATGTGTAAGATGTGTCTTAGCAAGGCATGGTCATAAAGCTTGTTGAAAGTTTAATGGCAGAGGTGTGGGAAGTGGTGGAAACCTGAAATGGAATCAATGGTACCAGGAGACTGAGAACCTCTCACTACAGGGCCTGAGCTGTATTATTCTTTGTACGTCCACTCTCAAAGCACAAGATAGCAATTAATACAGATTGACACTGTCACTATCCTCGTAAACTGGATAGATTGATGCACCATACCTGATTAACTTACCTATCTTTCTCCTCAATAGCCTGGAAGCTCTTTGAGAGAATCTTTGTATATTCAGCATGGAGTAAAGGAGGGCTAGATTCAAACTGAGGGACACTGAGAGGAAGCAATCCTGGGAGTTTGGCAGATGCTGTTATTGTTGAGATGGAAGGTTTGGATCTGACCTTCTGGGCATGGGGTGGTCAGGATTAGAGAAAGACTGTGCCTTTGGGTAGATGTGGTTGAAACTAAATAGTGACTTAGTAACAAAGACAAATTCCAGTCATCTGATTCATCGCTAAAGTTTTTATTTAATAAATACTCGACTTGTACATGTGCAATTTAAGGAGTTGTCAGTCAACTGAAAATGGTAGCCGCTACCCAAGTCATTTAAGACAGAAACCTTGTCTTAGTGATTCCACCTCCTAAACATCACTTGAATAGAATTTCTTGCTCCCCATTTTCACTCCCTGCACCCTAATTTACACTCTCAGTGACCCCTACTGCCCTCCCTGTGTCCACTATGCTTGCTCTCACTTCACGGTCCTTACTGCAGCAAGAGGTAACCTTTTTAACGGAAATCAAATCATTTCATTTCCCTGCTTCAGAAGCCTTAATGGATTCCCACTTACTACTGAATAAAGCCCTAAAGTGACTTCCTACAAGGTCCTTTCTGTTCTTGTCCTTGACTACCTCGATACTACTCCTTTCCTCCTGTCTTCCTCCTTGTCCCATATTCTAGCCACAAGGTACTACTTGTTATTTTCTTTTCTTTCTTTCTTTTTTTTTTTTTTTTTGAGATGGAGTCTTCCTCTGTCATCCAGGCTGGAGTCTGGATTGCAGTGGCACGATCTCGGCTCACTGCAAGCTCCGTCTCCCAGGTTCAAGCGATTCTCCTGCCTCAGCCTCCTGAGTAGCTGGGACTACAGGCATGTGCCACCACACCTGGCTAATTTTTTTATTTTTAGTAGAGACGGAGTTTCACCATGTTAGAAAGGCTGGCCTCGAACTACTGACCTCAGGCAGTCCATCTGCCTCAGACTCCCAAAGTGTTGGGATTACAGGCAAGAGCCACCATGCCCAACCTACTTGTTATTTTCTGACACTCTTCTGTGTCAAGTTGTTTTTGCAAATGCTGAGATTTTATATATGAATTTAAAGTCTAGCTTCAACTCTCATCTCAAGCTCATCTCCAGATGCCCCCAACCTCAGACATGTCCCCTGCTCTAGTCACACCCGGTTGACCAGACCAAGGATTTCTAAGAGCTCACGACCTAGCAGAGGTCAAGATTTAAACAAATAATTAGACAATAATGCCAAAAAGGTTTTAGTAGAGGTAGGATCCAATTGCTGAGGAGTACAGGTGAGGTAGCTGTCAGTTTCCTCTGGTGTCTTCAATGAAAGTCACAGGAAACAGGCAGCCTTTGAACCCGGTCTTGAGCGATGATCAGGGTTTCTTCAGGCATTTCTAAGGTGCTGAGTATTGCTTGAAATCTGTTTTTTTTTTTTTAATATTGCAAGCATACTGCCTTTAATTGTGTTTCTATTGCTAATTTACCTAATCTTTGAAGAAAAGTTTGGTGTTACAGGTAACTTCTAAATTATCATCAGCTCTCAATTAGAGAAGATGAAATAAATGAGGCTTTTTGCAGTGCAAATGTAATTGAGGAGGACAAAGGTCACCTAGGACGGGAACAGATTGCCAGAAGGAAACCTACTTATCTGGTCTTCTTTGCTTTTATTTTGCCTTGTTTCAGGTCACAACGACAGTAATAGTGTTTTTTCTTTTCTCATTGTATGTGTAGTGGGTTTCTAATGTGGTTATTTCCACTGGATTCATTTTCACTCCTAGCTCTGCCATCCCCTTCCTCTGAGGCACACCCTTCTCCGGGAAGTCAGTTTCTTCATCTAAACAGTGAAGAAGACTAGCCCAATCTATGGTGTTCACCATGTGCCTCATAGATCCTGCTACAGGAAGCCCAGACAAACCCCTTTTGCACCTTAGTTTCAGTTAGAGAATCTGTTTTCTCTACTGTGTTCACTCATGCTTCCTCTGGGGATGATTATGACTTGTTAGGTTTTTAACTTTAATTGTGGTATAAAGTGTATAAAGTCTATAGATGTTATATGTATACTCAATGATATTTCATAAAATTAACACACTCCTGTAACCACTACCAAGATCAAGAGACAGAACATTTTGATTGCCTTAGAAGTTTCCTCAAGCCTCTTCTGGGTCAAACTCCAGTGCCACCCACTCCCCTACAACCTGCTGCCCCTGAGGTAGCCACTATTCCAACTTGAATCACCATAATTTTGTAAGGATTATTGTTGAATTTAATATAAATGGAATGAATCATCATGCATTCATTTTCATCTGACTTCCTTTGCTCAACATAGTATCTGCAAGATTCAAATAAGTCACTTCCTATAGAAGTAATGCATTCTTTTTCATTGGTGAGTTTATTGCTCACGGTTCTGGAGGCTAGGAAGTTTATGATCATAGCACCAGTGGATTTGGTGTCTGGTTCGTTCTTCATAGATGTTGATGTCTGTGTGTCCTCAAATGGAGGAAGAGACAGACAGGCGCCCCTAAGCCTCTTTGATAAAGGCACTCGTCCCATTCAGGAGGGTAGAGCCCTCAGGACCTAACTACCTCCTAAAGGCTCCTGCTCTTAGTACTATTACATTGAAGATTAGGTTCCAACATATGAGTTTTGGAGGGACTCAAAATCTTCAGATCATAGCAGCAGGTAAACCAGGAATTCCAGAGTGCCCTGTGAGGGGATATTTGGGGATATAAGGAAATGAAAGCATCCTCTAGGAAACTGAGATCAAGACAAAGAGACAGCCACAGGTGGAGATGTTGAAGAGGGGACAATTTGCTGTAACTCTGGGCTCCAACAGTGGATACCAGTACATTCATGCCTAAGACCACACTTCAGAGGCCACCCACAATTCTAGGTTGCAAACCATTCTAGCCACTCGGCGTCAGAGACCAGCAAAGTTGTAGACAGCAACTCACTTCCTTCTGTGATTCTCTAAGATCACTTACGCTATACCTCTCCATTTATTCCATCTAGATTCTTGCTATGCTCTGAATGTTTGTGTTCCCCTGACAAGTAAATTCATCTGTTGAAACTAATCCCCAGTGTGATGGTATTAAGAAGTGAGGCCTTTGGGAGGTGACTAGGTATCATGAGGGTGGAGCCCTCATGAAAAGGACTAGTGTCCTCATAAAAGAAGCCTGAGTTAGCTTGTTTGACCCTTATACCATGTGAGGATTCAGAAAGAAGGCATCATTTATGAGGAACAGGCCCTCCCTCGCCAGACCCTGAATCTGCTGGTGCCTTGATTTTAGACTTCACAGCCTCCAGAACTTGGAGAAATAAATCTTTGTTGTTGTTTATAAGCCACCGAGTCTATGGTATTTTGTTATTGCAGCCTGAATGGACTAAGACGGTGCCTGTTAAGTCCATTTGTTCTAGGGTGTACTTTAAGTCCATTGTTTCTTTGTTGACTTTCTGTCTTGATGATCTGTCTAGTGCTGTCAATACTGAAATCCCCCACTGTGATTTTGTTGCTTTCTATCTTACTTCTTAGGTCTAGTAGTAATTGTGGTACAAAGGTACAAATCTGGGATCTCCAGTGTTAGGTGCATATAAATTTAGGATTATAATATCTTCTTGTTGGACAGATCCTTTTACCTTATATGTGCTTTTTGTCTTTTACAAATATTATTGCTTTAAAGTATGACATTTCCTAGGGAAGTTGCTTTGTGAAACAGCCTGGCCAATTAATGCACTTATGTATAAATTGGCAGAAAAGAAGTCTATATCTTTAAATTGGACTGGAATTCCAAAGTTAATGTGGCCCACATCCTTGACCTTAAACTTGTCTCGCTCCCAGTCATAAGGGAAAGGCTTTCGGTTTTTTTTTTTCCTGTTCACTGTGATACTGGCTATAACTCTGTCATATATGGCTTTTATTATGTTGAGGTATGTTCTTCTTCTATACCCAGTTATTTGAAAATTTTTATCACGAAGGGATGTCTACTTATTTTTAACACTTGTAGATGGGAAATCTGATGTCCTTACAAGTAAAGTGACATGTTCAAGATAAAACAGTCAATTAATGTTTGCAGCCAGGACCTAAAATCAGGGGCAGTCCAATTTAAATTATGGAATGGTCTCAGATTACTAGATTGAGTTTAATCTAGCTTCTCCACCCAGTCAGCATGTGGAGGTGGTAAGGCCTCATTAGGGAGATCAGAGCAGTTTCAGGGAAATAAAGTATGTATTTTTCTGACATAAGAATAGCTACACCTGCTCACTTTTTGTTTCCATTTGTGTCAAATATCTTTTTCCAGTCCTTTACCTTAAATTTATATGGATCTTATGTGTTAGATGAGTATGGAAGACAGCAGATATTTAGTTTGTGGTTTTTTTATCCGTTCTGCGACTTTGCATCTTTTAAGTGGAGCACTTAGGCTGTTTACAGTCAATGTTAATATGAGATGTGGGGTGCTGTTCTATTTATCATGTTAGTTGTTACCTAAGTACTTTTTTTCCCCTTGCGTTATTGTTTTATAGGCCTTGTGAATTTTATGCTTTAAGGAGATTCTATTTTGGCGTGTATCGAGGTTTTGTTTGAAGATTTAGAACTCCTTTTAACCTTTCTTATAGTGGTGGTTTGGTAGTGGCAAATTCCCTCAGAATTTGTTTGCCTGAAGAAGATTTTATCTCTCCTTCATGTATGAAGGTTAGTTTTTCTGGATACAAAATTCTTGGCTGACATTTATTCTATTTAAGGAGTCTAAAGAGGACCATAGTTCCTTCTGTCTTGTAAGGTATCTGCTGAGAAGTCTTCTGTTAGTCTGATAGGTTTTCCTTTATAGGTTACTTGATGCTTTTGACTCACAGCTCTTAGAATTCTTTCTTTCATCTTGACTTTACATAGCTAGATGACTCCTTGCCTTGGTGATAACCTTTTTGCATTGAATTTCCCAGAATTTCTTTGAGCTTCTTGTATCTGGAAATCTAAATCTCCAGCAAGGCCGGGGAACTTTTCCTCAATTATTTTCTCAAATAAGTTTTCCAAACTTTTAGCCTTCTCTTCTCCCTTAAGAACACCAATTATTTTTAGGTTTGGCCATCTTACATAATCCCATATCTCCTAGAGACTTTGTTCATTTCTTTTGATTCTTTGTTCTTTATCTTTGTCTGATTGGGTTAATTCAAAAGACTTGTCTTCAAGCTCTAAAATTCTTTCTTCTACTTGTTTGAGTCTATTGAAACTTTCCACTGCATTTTGTATTTCCCTAAATGTGTGTTTATAGGAGTTCTGATTGTTTTTTCTTTATGATATCTATCTCTCTGGAAAATTTTTCATTCATATCCTCACTTGCTCTTTTTAAATTTATTTATGTTGGTTTTCTCCTTTCTATGATATCTCTTTGAGTAGCTTAATAGTCAACCTTCTGAATTCTTTATTTGGTATTTCAAAGATATCCTCTTGGTTTGGATACATTGCTAGGGAACTAGTATGATCTTTTGGGGGTGTCATAGAACCTTGTTTTGTCATATTACCAGAATTACTTTTCTGATTTCTCCTCATTTGGATAGACTATTTCTTCAAAGTGGTCTTGAATTTATTTTTGATTTGACTGTGTTTTTAAAAATATTTTTCCCTCTTATGGATGTGACTTTAATGTTTATAGTTTATTACTGCCTAATTTGATTTTTGGTGCTTTTAGAGGTGAAGCCTCTGTATGAGTTCCTTGTTTATAGCAAGTCTTTGTGTGCTGGCTTTCTTAGATGCTGACTGTGGTAGTTATATACTTGATGTGTGGGCAAGTGCACTGCCTCCTATCTGATTGGAATGGCAAGGATCATTGAAACATATCTCATTCACCTATGTTGTGCACTTCTTTATTTAATTGTTTCCTAATATTTTATTTACTGAGTTGATGGCTCAGGCTTCAGACCAGTAGGGGAGGTATCCCTGGGTAGGCACCAGTTGTAGTAAAAGCAGGTGGGTAGATACAATACCCAATGGTGGGCAGAAGTCTCAGCCTTGAAGAACGTGCCTGGGGGAACTGTCAGTTAGATGCACTGAGGTGTCATCAGGGTGAAGGGTGGGAGCTACCTCAGCCCCCATGCCTGGCCAGCAGGAAAGGTATCCACCTCCCAGCCTCACTCTTGTCCCAGTGTTCTGTTTATTCAGATCAGACAGGCACCTCTTTTCATCTGAAAAAAGGTTGATCTTCTGAGTAGAGAGGAATTGTGACTCTACCTCTCATGCAAGCATGAACCTGGGCAGGCCTCCTTTTGTGGGGATGCAATCACCCTAAATTGTTCCAGGAAAGTTGTCTATAGGTGTATTCATGCTGAGCTCCCATGGGAAAAGCCCCAGTTGTGTCTGCAGTGATGGACAAGAAGGGAAAAAGGACCCCTTCTCTAAGACCATTCGTGAGCACAAAGGCTGCCTGACGGTTGGGGTAGAGGTGCAGACTGCGTGCTGCACCCAATACTACAATTGTGTCTCTGTTGTAAGAAACTTCCCGCCAGTGGAAAGATCTAGGACTCAATGCCTGCTGTCCAGATTCTTTTCTTCCATGGTTTGTTCCCTTGATGTTGTGTTCTTTCCCTTCTCCTAGAAGTAGGAGTTTCTGAGAACCAGACTACACTGACTGCTATTGCTCTTCTGGGTCTAGCCATAAAATGGGGCTGCCACAACCTGGGCTGGTGCTGGGAAATGTCTGCAAGGGATCCTGTGTTGTGACCTGTCTTCAGGTTTCCCAGCAGTGAGTACCTGCATAGCTCTCATGACTGATGTAGACTTTGTGAGAATCCTCGGTTGTAGATAAGCTTAGTGTCCTGGCTTTTTTGAATGCTGGTTATAATTGTAGTGAACTTGTCACACGGGCAGATTCAGGACCCTGGTTTACCAGGATGTTGCAAGCAGTGGTGATAGCTGAGGTCACGCAGCCATTTTCTTTTTCCTGAGTGCAGTGTTACTCTACCTAGAGATCTGTAATGAACTATGTGGGTTGGCCTGCAGCCAGAAGGTGGTGCTTGCAAAAGAGTACCAGCTGTGGTAGTATTAATAGCAGTGGGATTCGAGCTTGCCCTAAGTTGCCCAGGGGGAGTATTCTGGTTTCTCTGACAATGGGCTGTGCTATAAAGCTCCCAGGTTTCTGACCTTTGTGTTAAGCTACTAGGGAAGGTAGAGGGACATAGCCAGGTGGGGCAGGGTAAGGTGGGTCTGCACCCTGACTCTTGTTGAGAGGGGGCAAGCTGTGGACCCTGTGAGGGTCAGGAGTGGTTTTCAGGCTGCTGAGGTCATGTTCTGGAGGAGAGTATAACTGCCTCTGCTGCATAGGAGTTTGCACAGGGAATGGGAAGTAGCAAGTGGCAATGAGCCTCACCCAGCTCCCATGCAGTTGGCAGGGCAGATAGCACCCCTGCATTGCTCTGCTAACAGCACTGGATTAAGATCCAGGCAGTCTGCACATAGAATTCAGACCTGCCCCATGCCATAAGCTTTCCCAGCATAGACAACAGCTACTACTTTCAGGCCATGGCCTTCCCCATCTGCCTGCAAGGCCGCAAGGCCGGGTGCCCAGCTCCTGTCATGTGTCTGCAGCACACTTCCCACCTGCACCCCCTTCCCACCCTCCACCCCAGTTCTGGTCAATGGAGTTTATCTCCACTTGAAGTTATATCACAAAATTCAGTTGGGAGCTTCTTTTACCCTGCGACCCCTGCCTGAGCTAGTTGGCTGACTTCCCCAAGGTCCCCTGTGAGATATAATAAGAAATGACTTCGCTTGGTCCACCCTGGTGACTGAGAATGCCCGCAAGGCACTTCCCACTGCTGCTTCTACTGTTATATTTTTCGCTGTTCCCTAAATCAGTTCCAGCTCTGGGTAGGGTTAAGGCCTTCTCCCATGGTCTGGATTTTCAGATTCCCCAGTGGGGATGTGTATTCTGGAGGCAGACTCTCCCCGTCTTATACTCTGAGGACTTACAGTTTTTTGCCTGTCTCACAGAGTAAGCTGCAGGCTGCCACTTCTTTCAAAGGGTCTGTGGATTCTTTCAGTTTTCCTGTTAAGTTCCTGTGTGGCTTCTTGGAAAAAGGTTCACAGTGTGAATCTCTACACAGTATCATGTCCTTCCAAGTTGGAGAGGCATGCCAATACTGCTTCCAACCCACCATCTTGCAAAAAAATACTTGGGCGATTTTTAATTACTCATAATTTAGACAATAAAGGATATCTTCTTGAAAAGGAAAGTCAATCAGAATAGGAGCTAGAAAGTATAGCCAAACTATACATTCTCAGAAACTAGTGTCTAATAACATCAGTAGGGTACCCAGAACTACTTCTTGTAGAATCTTTTGAAGTCCAGAGTCCAAGCTATATCCCAAGAGAAAATGATGGCATGTCTCAGCTTCATATTTTCTTTTTACATGACTGAAATACTGTAAACACTGGTCTCATTTGGGTAAAAATCTTTCTGTTTATCTCAATCCTCATCACACAGAAGTTCTATCAACAAGTATAGGTGGGCTCTGGCAATATTTCTTATCTTGAAAAAATACAGAACCATCCATTTTGGAAGCTTATTCTTAACTCTCCTATGCATTCTCAGCTTGAGTTTATTTTAATTTTTTACCATGTACTAGATTTTTTTATGTTTAAAATATATGAAATGTAGCTGTAAGCAGAGTTACAAATCCTAAGTGAATTGGATTACCATTATTTTAAGAAACTTTAAGTTTCTAGTCCTTTACTCTGATTTTCTAGATAAGACAAGTATAGGAAAATTATTTGCTTAGATTACAGAAGTAATTGGCAACAAGTTCTAGACTCTCATTTTAACAATTTTGTAGCTCTAGAGCAGTCTCATGTTAGGGACTGGGAGGAAAAGGGCTCATTGCTAAATCTCTGCACTGTCATCTCCAGCTGGCCAGAACCGGAAATGGCATGGGCCACAGCAAATCTGAAAAGAGAGTGATTCGTTGAAAGTCTATGAATAGATGAATTAATCTCTTCATTCCCCTTTTGTACCTTTATATGGTTTGTGGCCGGGCATTTACCTCCAAGCAAGTATTTTGACAGAAACTTTCCTAAAACCTCGGAACTAATGGTGAAGGAAGAACTAAGGCAGGTAGTTTAGGGACTATGTCTCCACATAAAGCCCTCTTCACTTTGGAATTAGGAACCAATCAGTTCTCTGATTACTCACCCTAAAACCTACCATTCCCAAATCTACCCATATGCAAGCCCAGTCAACCCTCACATTTTCTCATTATGTTATTTAAATGAACAACTAAGATTTTCTGTATATTTGAAGAAAGCCTGTAGCATGGCCAAGAAAGGTAAAGATGAAAACAGAACTTACTCAGAAAGAAACCGAGGGAATTTAGAGATCATGAAAGAGCCTAAAAAAGCAAGCTAATTAGCATCCTAGAGAATATGTTTTGAAAATATGTCCACAGAACTTTTGATACTCTTCCCATTAATTTCTCTCACTTTGAATGTGCCCTGGACTTAGTGAATTATCTCCAGTGAGCAAATAGAATATGGCAGAAGTAATAGGATGTCCCTTGGAATATTAGGTTGTAAAAATACTAAGAGACTAGAGCTTCCATCTTGGGTTCTCTTTCTCTCTCCTTTCCTCCTTTTCCTCTCTCCTTCTTAATGCTTACTCCTCTAGGGGAAGCCAGCTGCCACGTCTTGAGGCATCCTTGGAAAGAAAAAAGCCAGCATCTATGTGTTGAGAAGGGCTCCATGTGGAGAGGACTGGGACTTGTCAGCAGTCACATGAGTGAGCTTGGAAGCACAGCTTCTGAATCTTGCCAATAATCATGTGTGAGCTTGGAACTGATCTTCAGTGAGATGACTGCAGCTTTGGTGGACGTCTTAATTTCATTTTTGTGAGAGACCCTGAGCCAGAACCACCCAGCTAAGTGGCTCCTGGATGTCTGGCACATGAACATTTGGAGATAATAAATGTTTGTTGTTTTAAACCAGTAAGTTTGGGGTATTAATATATATTTGTAGTGTTAAATCAAGTTTATCCTAAAGCTACCTCCTTACATATTTGAGTTCGGCCTAAAGGTTTTCCTGTACATCATGACCTATAACAAGTGGAGGTGTAAACCGACCATAGCCCACACCTGTGCCAATGTCTGAGTTTTGGCCAATCAAACGTAGCCAACTGTTTGAACCATGTTCGAATAAGGCAAATGCCAAGCTGTAAGCAATCCAGTTGTTTCTGTACCTCACTTCCATTTCCTGTGCATCACTTTCCTTTTGCTGTCGGTAAATCTTCTTCCACCATGTGGCTGTGCTGGAGTCTCTGTGAATCTGCTGTGATTCTGGGGGCTGTCCGATTGTGAATCATTCATTACTCAATTAAACTCCTTTAAATTTAATTTGGCTGAAGTTTTTCTCTTAACAGTAGAAAACAAATACAGAGTGGTTCAAGATGAAATTGCATAATTACAAGAAAGGAGGATACTATGAACAATTAGGGAATACAAAAGAAGAACTCTTGGAAATTAGAAAATGATTGTCATGTTTAGAATTCAGTGGAAGGATTGGACACAGAGAAAATGTAAAAAGGTAAATTATGAAAGAAAGTATGAAGCTCAGAGGCTCAAATCAGGAGGTCTAGCATCCAGCTAGTAGAAAAAGGATCTTTTTTAGAAACAGAGAACCGACAAAATAAAGAGGAAGAAGTGAGCTTAAAAATCCAACAAGAATCTCATAGCTGAATGGAGAGGTGAGTTTTAAAATTGCAAGGGCCTACGGAGTGCAAATCAGAAAGAATGACAAAAAGACCCATTGTGAATTTCAGAGCCTCCGATAACTTCCTTTGATCTCTGATAGAAAAAAACAAAAACAAGAACAAAAAACAGGCTATATATAAAGAATGAGAACTGTTTTTTTTTATATCCACAACACTGGATAGTAGAAATCAGGAGAATAATGCTTTGTGTATACTTTGTGAAAATTATTTCACCATAGGTTTCTATACCCGACCTGTTTTACCTGAAATTACCTGTAGTTTTGCCAGAAACCCTAAAATAACATTGACATGAATAAGTTCAAAATTTCTTTCTATGCACAAGCTCTGGTAAGCATTCCAGGGCTGCTATGGCATTCAGCTCAGAGACCCAAGCGTAATTCTATCATGAAGATAGTGACATTCATGTTCCAGGCCCCATCTAAAGTATTGACACAGAAGAGTTTAAGTGGATCGCATGAGGTGTCTCTTATGGATAATTGTGGGAAGCTACCACGTTATACTGCTTCTCATATTTTATTGGCCACACATACTTACTTACAAGGGAAGCTGGGCAATGTCTTTATTCTGGACAGACCTGTGACCAGCTAAATATTTTATTACTATTGAAGAAGGGAGAATAGATACTAGGAGACTACTAATAGTCTCTACCATCCCAATCAAGGTTTTAATTAAGTGTGATGGAAGAATATAGGCATTTTTCATATATGCATGGACTCAGAAAAATTCACTTCGCCTGCTGTCTTTCTTAAGAAAATTATTTAGGGTTTTAAGCCATAAAATCAAGAAGGTAAGCAAAGAAAGGGAATGAGTACACAAAAACAATGCCTCTAATTCTTGAGAGGAATGAGTAGTAGTCCCAAGATTTGAGATGTGCAGTAGGCCTTCAGAGCAATCAGTCCAGACAGAATCAGGAAAACGGAGGGCTTTGGGAAGAAGGGCTTCAAGGAAAATAAGGATTTCTCAGAATAGAGGGAGATGATGCAAGAATTTGAGTATGTGAATAAGGCAAAAACAAAAATCAAAAAGACAAAACAACAACAACAACAACAGCAACAAAACCAGAATAGAAATAGAAAACTCCAAACTTCAGAATAAAGAAGAGTTGTGTAAGAAGCATGTTCTGAATATAAAACAACCAATTCAGGAGATTAGAGGGATTCAAGAAAAAAAGATAAATAAATTCCAAACAATGGAAAGAATGAGTAAGAAATTGGAAAGCATCAGGGGTGTGGTGAAGAAGGTACTGTATGTAACTTCCTTTCCCAATGAGAAATAAGGAAAGGAAATCTCAAGGTCCGAAAACTATACAAACAAAAAATGTAAAGACATGTTATTCCAATATGAAACGAGTTAACCTATGACATAATTTTGAATGTAAGAAAGGAAAACCTGTGTAAATGTTCTTTGTTTGTTTAAAAATGGACTTTTACTTTTTAATTTGTTAGAATTGATGAACTTACATATTATCATCACCCAAAGTCCATAGTTTATATTAGGGTTCACTTTTCTTATGACTATTCGAGTATCACAATGGATAAGAGGTGGGAATCACAGAGAAGAAAATGGAATCATAGCTCGTGACTTGCCTCTGCACCTTATGATGTTGACTTATAATAACACAAATGCTTCTAATTTTTCAGTGTCATCCTTGTGTCAAAGCACAGAAAAATGATGTTAACAAAATTGAATATCAATAGTATCAACCTGCATAATGGATAAATAAAGTATAGTGGTTAGAAGTTGGCAGGTGGTAAGGGGAAGGAAGTGTGGAAGGAGACTTTCAAAGTTGGAAGTCAAGGGAATTTCTATCATTAATGAAAAAAATGGAATTTTACATCCACAAATAATCAAATGATACAAAACATTAAATGTTATGAATTAGATAATATTGGTCCCAAGTATCTGAAATATAAATGATATTATGATAAAAAATACGTCAAGTTGTACCTTTTTATAGATCAGATTTTGGGGAGTATGTTGGTGGAGATATGGTCTTCTCTGGCTTTCCATTGGCAAAGTAATTGTGTGAACTTGAGCAGAAGAGTGCTGCTAACTTGAGTCTAAGTTCTGTTTCATTCTAAGATTCAGGCCTATCTTTTGTAATAATGAGCCTAATTCCATTTTTGATGTTTGGTTGCTGGTGAGTTTCAAATCCCAGTATGCCCCATTTCCCTCATAAGAAAGCCTGAGTGCTCCCTCTTTTGGTGCCAGAGAGAAGTTAAAACCACACAAGCTTAAGCCAGTCTCCTTTTCCTGTTTTCCCAAGCCATTTTCAGAACATCTTGGGCATCTACTCTGCTCTGTTTAAACTAGTGTGAGTAATAAACCTTTTCATACCCTCTTGGGGTGTGTGTGTGTGTGTGTGTGTGTGTGTGTGTGTGTGTGTGTGTGGTTTCCTCAGTCTCAACATTAAAGCCAAATTTTAGAATGATGGGAGACCCATTTCGCTTCTAGAGGTGGCCACAGCACCTGTTCTGTCTAGAGTGTGATTATGGGGGATTCACTAGGAAGTGTTTATAGGAAGTTTGAGAAGCTCTGTGGGAGAAAACTCCCCTTTGGACAAGTAAGATTTGAGGGAAGGTAGTTGGTTCAAAAGCAATAGGCCAGTGGCTCAAGAGAACAATGTCTACCATTCCATCCTCTGACACAGCTCCTATAAATTAATATCTTATTCTTCTGGAAATATGGGGTATCCAGAAATCTAATATGTTAAAAAGAGATCTATAAAAAGTCAATATTTTGCTTTAATGAAGGATATTGGGAGGGGTTCATTCAGCTTGATTATGGTGATAATAGCAGTATTTCTTTATACCCAACAGTGACATCAACAGTGGTAGTCATGATGTTACTGCCTTCAGTACATAACGTCAGGCAGCAGGGCTCTTGGTACAAACATTAGCACCAGTAACCTTTATGATCCACCTCTGTGTAGTACCAACAGCACCTAGTGAGAGCATAATGTTTGCTGTGGATTTAGACCTTCTGAATTAGAATCTTGGCTCCACCACTTTTTATTTTGGGTGAGATTACTTCTTATAACTTCAGTTTCCTTATATGGAAATAGGAGAAAATAGTAGTGTCTATTTCAGAGGGTTGTTTTAAACATTAAATATGCTCTAAATTTATAACCAAATGTAAATCAGTTAGGACAGTGTTTGGCACATAGTACATACTTATTAACTGTTGGTTATTATTAGTGTTATTATTAATGTTATTATAACTTTTGGTGTTGTCAGACCAGAAGCATTACTTATTAATGCTGGAGAACCAAATAGCAAAAATGGCATGCCTTTTCATAGTCAAAGTATTTGTAAGAGAGTGAGAGTCTTCCTTAGCAACACGTAATTGTTTGGGAGGAAAGAGAAGTGGTCCAGAACTAGAGAAAGAACATTCTGAGACTGTCACTTTTCCCTGTAGGCAGAAGAGATCAGAGAAGTACTGGTCACAGTAAATGCGTTGTTGATGAGGTCACTAGCCTTGGGGGTATTTTCCTTTGGCAACTTGAAAGGTAGAGGAAGTTACCTTTTTGTGTGTTTACCCAAGGGTTGTTTTATTTAGTTGATGTCAAATGGAACCTAATAGACCTAATGGTTTTGAATAACATTGGTTTGGTTCTTTATTAAATTGAAGTGCCAATTTTCAGAGTTTCAACATTTGGTAAGTGTCTCCTTTTTCCTTCTGGGCAGCTTTTTCTTTTCCTTCTCTGACTCTACTGTCCTGCATTTCACTCTTTCTAGGCAGCGTGTCTCCTCAAGTGGAGGTACTCCACTTTATTCTTTTTGTAACTTCAGAATCTAGCCCAGTGCCACACTTTTGACATTTAATTAATTGTTTGTTAGATAAATGAATGAATCCACAGAGTATTAGATTTATTATTTATTTATTTATGTATTTAGTGATGGGGTCTCACTCTGTCACCCAGGTTGAAGTGCAATGGTGTGATCTTGGCTCACTGCAACCTCCACCTCCTGGGTTCAAGTGATTCTCCTGCTCAGCCTCCCAAGTAGCTGGGATTACAGGCACCTGCCACCACACCCAGCTAATTTTTGTGTTTTTTAGTAGAGACGAGGTTTCACCATATTTGCCAGGCTGGTCTCCAACTCCTGAACTCAAGCGATCCACCTGCCTCAGCCTCCCAAAGTGCTGGGATTACAGGCGTGAGCCACCATGCCCGGCCAAATATTGGATTTAGTTCGACAGAAAATGCCATGGAAAATATGGAAAAAATAGAAACCATTCAATGTGTTCAGTGTTTAGTGATTGCATGCGTAGACACCCATATATTGATTGTTATGTTATTCCCATCAAATTCATCATTTAAAATGAGAACATTAACTTGCTGTAGTGGTTTTATTTCACTAGATCTATTTATGTGGGCAGGGACCAACAGGCCATTCATTGGCTATGAATGTTCTGTTTCTCCCACATGATATGGAAAACACATTTTTGAGAAGGAATGAAAAACATTTCCCTAACTGCATAGACTTCTTGTTTCAATCTGTGGTAGAGATTGACTCACTAGTTTGGACATGGGTGTTTACTCTCATCATTCTCTCAAAAGTGATCAAGAAAATGCAAGGCAACTTTCATCACTCTTCCCTTTCTAGGTGTGTAACTGGTACTGGAGGATGCAGTGCTTTTCCTCAAACTGCTCTCTTTCTTGTTGAGTTCAGAGGAAGTCCACTGTGGGCTCACTCTACTGATGCACCAGAAAATGCCAGAAGGGCATCTAGGGCAGAGTTTCTCTCTGGTCTCACTCCGGAGACTGGTACTTATCTAAGTTTCCTACCAAGGCTCAAAGGGGAATGGGAGAGAGAATACCCAAGCAGCTCCAACTTAGGTGATGGGTGGAAGCAAACAAGAAGAGGGAAACGTTACAAAAACAATAGCAAAGACTTGGAACCAACCTAAATGTCCAACAACGATAGACTGGATTAAGAAAATGTGGTACATATACACCATGGAATACTATGCAGCCATAAAAAATGATGAGTTCACGTCCTTTGTAGGGACATGGATGAAACTGGAAACCATCATTCTTAGCAAACTATCACAAGGACAAAAAACCAAACACCGCATGTTCTCACTCACAGGTGGGAATTGAACAATGAGAACACATGGACACAGGAAGGGGAACATCACACACCGGGGCCTGTTGTGGGGTTAGGGGAGGGGGGAGGGATAGCATTAGGAGATATACCTAATGCTAAATGACGAGTTAATGGGTGCAGCACACCAACATGGCACATGTATACATATGTAACAAACCTGCACGTTGTGCACATGTACCCTAAAACTTAAAGTATAATAATAATAAAATTAAAAAATAAATAAAGAAAAAAAGAAAAAAAAGAAAACCAAAAAAAAAGGAAGAGGGAAACGTGAATGCGTTGCAGTTGAGCAGCACTGATCTAGAGAATCCCCATCTTTGAGATCCCAGTTAATTGAATATTAATGACAGTTTAAAGACCTCCTGCTTCTGTTTAAGTAAGCATTGTAAGTTATCTGCTTCTCAAATTACTTTAGAAACAAACTCAAGGAGAAAGCATCATCATAGCTTGGGTCTAGCATAGTGCATTAGCTTTGCTATTGCCCTGCTGATTTAATTGGCCCAGTAAGCATGCTTGAGGTGTTTGGGGTTGTAATTAAAGTTGTGGCGCCTGGAAAATCCTCCTTCTGTTATTATATTTTTTTCTAAAATAAACTATCCTAGCTCACCAAAGTTGTGGGGCTAATTAGAGCCTAATTAAAGTTACTTGTTTCTATTTTAAAATCTGCCCACTGAGAGAGCCGCAAGGCAGGAGGGAACATATTTTTAAAGTGACAGTTCTAAAAATGCTTCTTACCCTAGTCCCTGAGCTGCACCGTTCTAATTCATGCATTGATTTATTTCCAATGAGAATAACAACCTGCCTCTGTCTTCATTGAAACTTTGCTCCCCAGGCCCCATCTCATTTAGCTGTGTGAAAGGATTTGCTTCATGAACCAAATACCTTTCTTTGTCATGCATCTTTCTGTTGGAGAAACTGACCACTGCATACAGAGGGGAAGTAATCCAGAAAAGGGCTCATGAAAATATCTGATGCACGGAGACCAGGAATCAGTACAGTGCTGTATCTGAAGAGGAAAAGAGCATTGCATTTGTTGAGGACTTCTCATGTGGTAGATGTGTTTCCGAACAGTTATAGATAAGGAAATAGGAAGCAAGAAAGGGTGAAATTAGCTGCCCAAGGCCCTACGGCTAATAGTGGTGGATCCCGAATCCAAAGCAAGGTCTGATTCAAACTCTTACCAGGTTTCCATGATCCCTCCTGAGAAGTTGCATGTTCCCCAGCCAGGCATTGCCTATTACCAAGGCAGTAACCCACTCTCTGTCTCCAGGGTTCTTCTTTTGTAAAATGGAAATAGCAGTGCTCATTTCCTTGACTTAAGAGGTTAAACTTTACAATGGTGCAAAAGCGATATTCATTCAGTAGAAAGTATACTTGAAATTCAGAATTTTGATCTTTTCCTGGGCCAGTGATATGCAATGTGATACTCTCTCAAGGTGCTGGGCAAAGGCAGCCAGCCACTGCTCCCAGTCAGCCAAGCAGTCACAAAGGTAAACAAGCCACACTCTCCGTTGTACTGGTTGCCAGCATTTTTTTGATATTGTGTTTTGTAGTTTTGCACATCTTCGTGTCTACAAAATGCCCATTGTCAACTTACTGTATTTTCAACTTATGCTGGGTTTATTGGGACATGACCTTATCAAAAGCAAAGGAGCATCTGTACCTAGGTTTCCACTTGTCTGAGTTGTGATGAATATCAAGAGAGTGAATTTGTAAGTTCTTTATAAAATGTAACACTCACAGATTAGTCTTAGCAGAGCTGTGAATATTTTAAGACCTCTTAATTATTAACCCCTTTAGGGGTATTACTTTAATAATCTTTATGCCAGAGGCAACTAAAATACATGTCTTAGCCTATTTCCTTTGGTACAGGTACTTCTGCTAAAAGACAGATCTTCCTTCTAGATAACCGACCCTCTTTACATGAGAACACTCTGTTATATGTTACTAAAAGATGTTTAACACAGCAGTGGGCCAGCATGATTTGCAGCCTTTCTCTTCCATAATTGTTCCCTGGCTCCAGTTTTTCCTGTGACCACTAACAACTCAGGCCAAGGTGTTCTCTTGGTGGCTGGTGTGACTCCCCAGGCAACTTCATGTGGTACACCACAGTCTCTCCCACTCCCTCCAAAAGGAAAGGAAAAGGAGACAGAAGTCAGACAGGGCCTAGACTAGACTGAGGTAAGTAGAGTCCAGGGCATAGCATTTAAGGAAGCAACCATTCTCAGGATCATGCACATGCAGGATTGACACACAAAAGTGAGTGCCTCCTTAAATTTTGTGCCCGGGTGCATCCCTTGCTTTGCTCTAGGCCAGGGCCTGATCACCAGTGTCACAAACATCTTAGAATGTTTGTAAACATTTACTGAGGATCTGTTTCTCATTACAGTCTCTGGTTGTGGCTTTAATTAAGTTTGGATATTTGTTCCTTGTCGAGACTGTGCCAGTTTTTCATACTGTATGCCATGCTAGTACAGGATATAGACTATAAGCAAAATAAAATTAGTTACAGTGTATTGATTGCCTACTGAAAACCAGGTCTGTAATTAGCAACTCTGCATACATCATTTCTACTAATCACAACTTTTTCCTACATAATGACACTGATGCTCAGAGAGGTTCAATTCTGTTTGGCAAACTCTGTATTTGTTGCAGAACTAGAAAAGATAGTTTGATTGGCTATAGTAGGAGAGAGGGTGGCTAAATTCCCTTCATCTTCTCTGGCTTATTGTCTGTGGACATTTGAATCATCATTTGGGAATGCTTTACATAAAGAGGAAGATGAAGGACACGGAAGGCTCTCTGATCGCCTGATGAGGAATGATAATAAAGTTCTTGGGTGATTTTATACATAACCAGAAGTACATTAAGCAGCTGTATTAGGAGCATGATATAAAATGTATTGGTGTAATTACTCAACCTTTCTTTTCTAACTAAACAGTCACTACTTAAAGGCATTTTACCTGAGTTACAACATTGTATAGATAGTACCAGGGATCAGATTCTATAATCAATCCATTACTACCTATTATATTATTGCCATGACTATAATCCTAAAAAACTGTGAAAAGGTTTTGATGGACAAGGGGGATGTTGAAATATATATAATGTTTAGGTGCTGCCAAGAAAACATGGAAGACGTATAAGGTGAGGGCTCGGAAGACATATTATTTAAGCTTTGCCTTGGCTGAGGTTAAGCTTTCGGGTTTATCAACAATTAGCTCTTGTATTTTTCTTTCTTTCATTCATTCTGTGTTTCTACAGCAAAAGAAATTGAATAGTCATGCAATGGTCATGGATGGAGCTTTTAGAGTTTCTTAACAGACTGTAGCATGCGGAGTTACAGTGCTAACAACCTGACTCCACACAGCATTCCAGATAGTGTTTCTCAGAAGTAAATGCATATAAGGATATTTGCCCTGATATCATGGGGCAAAAAATAGAAATTGCATATATTTAAATTGTTTGATTCAGAAAATAATTATGGTAAAATTATGAAAAAAGATTTAAAACTAGATAAAACCTTTATCTTTAGTATATTCTAGGCTTTGGTCATAGGTATTCTATTGTTTTTCTTTTTGTTTGTTTTCTGTTTTTTGTGTTTTTCCTTTGACACGGAGTCTCACTCTGTCTCCAGGCTGGAGTGCAGTGGCGCGATCTCGCCTCACTGCAACCTCCAACTCCCGGGTTCAAGCAATTCTCCTGATCAGCCTCCTGAGTAGCTGGGATTACAGGCACCTGCCACCATGCCCGGCTAATTTTTGTATGTTTAGTAGAGACAGGGTTTCACTATGTTGGCCAGGATGGTCTTGGTCTCCTGACCAGCCTCCCAAAGTGCTGGGATTACAGGCGTCAGCCACCGCACCTGACCCTATTGTTTTGTTTTTGTTTTTTTTAAGGCACATAATATATTTCAGTGAAACAGATAAAGGGCAATGTTGGGTGTAGAACAAGATCAACAGTGACTGAGAAGCTTTGGGTTGAGTGGCAGTGGGCAGAGGAACTGATCTTTCTGATTTTTGCAGCACTGACTTCAGCAGTGATGCAAAGCCAATACTTTTCAGAGGAGAGCAGAAGTTTGCAGGCAACTCCAGTGGACGCTTCCCAGCATGAAACGAGCAAGAGTCATTCGTATATATCTCTTACTGGGAAAGTGGGAAGCTCTGGAGTGGGAAATCTTTGTGTTAGATGACATCCAGTTTCTCAAGTCTGGTTGTCACAGCAACTGTGAGCATCTCTGGCAGGTAAAACTTCTTGTCTTCTCACCTTCTGTGCCAGTCATTGCACAGATTGAATTTAATTACCTATTTGAATAGCCTTCCAGAGTCTGACTGCAAGCCTTGCTCATAAGGCAGCATTAAAGAAAATCTGGATTCACTAAAAATCTCTGAAAACCATTTTGTTTTTGTTGTACAAAACATTGTTCCCTTGCCTTTGTGTAATTGTAAGAAAACTGCTTTCTCTATTTATGTCAAATTGCCTAATTAGTACTAATAAAATTGTGGCATCTACATAGACTTTACAAAAATGCTGGGGTCACAAAACATAAAATATACAATTATATTTTCCCCCATTTTATAGACATGTACATACAGGATTTACCAGTTTGTACATTATATTAGGGTGAGCTAGTTACAGTATTAGCCTAAGATCAAAGAGGGGGATATTCCCTTTGTTATATTATTCTCATAATCTCCAGTACCAGTAGAAAAGGAGCTATATGAGGTTGAGCTATATATAGCCCATAACATGCATACATACACACACTTATATGCATTCTCTAGGAGAAGTGGCAAAGTAAGTATAAATTAGAACAAAAACTACCATGACATTGAGATATTGGCTCCTTCCTGCTTCTTCCTGAATCTTGATATGAGCAGACTCAGGCATAGATAAATTAAATGTTGGTACCACTCAGGGTGGATATTTTTGCCATTTGTTAATATATGCTAAGTGCATTCTCGGAAATGTATGATGAGAAAAACATACATGTTAAGATTTAGACTACCAGAGGGAAGAGTTGCCCATGCCGCAGCATGTATGGACAACCTAATCAGCAGAACAAAATTTTACACATGTGTCAATTATAATGAGGACAAAAAGGCCTGTTTAAAAAAACACTTTATTAAGATATGATTGACATGTAAACAGCTGTACATATTTAATTTATACAACCCCATAATTTTGGGGACAAGTACACACTCATGAAATCATCACCACGGTAAAGGCCATAGGTATATCCATCACCTCCCAAAGATTTCTCCCACCTCCTGTATTATAATTACTTTTTGTGGTAAGAACACTTAACGTCAGATATACTCACTTAGAAAATTCTAAGTATATAATAGAGTACTGGTAGCTATATACACTATGCTTTATAGTAGATCTACAGAACTTATTCATCTCATACAACTGAAACATTGTACCCTTTGACCATCATCTCCTGATTTCCCCTCCCCTAGTCTCTGACGACCACTCTTCTATTCTTTGTTTCTATGAGTTGGATTAGTCTAGATTCCAAATATAAGTGAGATCATGCAGTATTTGTGTTTCTGTGCCTAGCTTATTTCACTTAACATTCTTTCTCAAGGTCCATCATATTGTGGCAAATGTCAGGATTACCTCTTCATTTTTGAGGCTGAAAAATATTCCATTTATGTATAGAACATATTTTAAAAATCTATTCATCTGTCAAGAGATATTTAGGCTGTTTTCACATCTTGGCTATTGTGAATAATGCCATGATGAACAGGGGAATGCAGATACCTCTTTGAGATCCTGATTTCAATTCCTTTGAATAAATATCTAGATGTGGGATTGCTGGGTCATAATTAGTTCTATTTTAAAGTTTTTGAGGCTTCGTCATACTGTTTTCCACAATGGCTGTACCAATTTACATTGCCAAGACCAGTGTACCAGGATCACATTTCTCTGAATTATTGCCAACATTTATATTTTGTTGTTCTAATAATAGTTATCCTAACAGGTGTGAGGTGATATCTCCTTGTGATTTTAATTTGCATTTGCTTGATGATTAGTGATACTGAGCATCGTTTTATATACCTGTTGGCCATTTGAATGTCTTCTTTGGAGAAACGTTTATTCAGATCTTTGCACATTTGCTAATTTTTAAATTGTGTTATTATTATTATTATTATTTTGCCCTTCAGTTGTAGGAGTTCCTTATATATTTTGGAAATTAACCCCTTATCAGATATATGGTGTTTTAGCTCAAGTTTCTATAACAAAATACCATAAACTGGGTAGCTTATAAACAATAAAAATTTATTTTTTAAATATCTGGGGGCTGGAAGTCAAAGGCCAGGATGAAAACATGCTTGAGTTCTTATGACAGCCCTCTTCTGGGTTGTAGACTGTCTATTTCTCCTTGTATCCTCACATGGCAAAGAACATAGAGAGGAAGCAAGCTTTCCTGTGACTCTTAAGGGCACTAATCCCGTTCATGAGGGTTTCGCCCACATAATCTCATCTAATTGTAATTACTTTTCAAAGCCTCTATCTCCTAATACCATCACTTTGTGGGGTAGGGCTTTAATATATAAATTTAGGAGGGATACAAACATTCAGTTTATATCATATGCATGGCAAATAATTCTCCCATTCCATAGGTTGTCTTTTCATTTTGTGGATTGTTTATTTTGCTGTGCCTAAGCTTTATAGTTTATTGTCATTCCACTTTTATATTTGCTTTTGTTGCTTGTACTTTTGGTGTCACTTCCAAAAAATCATTGCCAAGACCAAAGTCAAGGAACTTTTCTACTATGTTTTCTTCTAAAAGATTTATGGTTTCAGATCTTACATTTTTAAGTCTTTAAATTCATTTTGAGTTAATTTCTGTGTGTGTGTATGTGTGTTGTAAGATATGGGATCAAATTCATTATTTTGCCTGTGGATATCCAGTTTTCCCAACATCATCTATTGAAGAGAGTATCATTTCCCCATTGTGTATTCTTGGCCACCTTGTCAAAGATTAGTTGACTGTGTATAGGTGGTTTATTTCTGAGCTCTCAAATCTGTTCCATTGGTGTATGTGTCTGTTTTTATTCATGTAACATCAATGTTGTTTTGATTACTATAACTTTGTAATATAATTTGAAAGCAGGAAGTATGATGCCTCCACCTTTGTCCTTTTTGTTGAAAATTGCTTTTGCTATTCTTGCTCCCTTGTGGTTTTGTAAGATTTTACAATTTTTTTATCCTATGTCTGTGAAAAATGCCACTGGAATTTTGAAAGGGATTTAATTGAATCTGTAGATTGTTTTTGGTAATATAGACATTTAACAGTACTAATTATTTTAATCCATGAACACAGGATATCTTTCCATTCATATGTGTCATCTTTAATTTCTTTTGTCAATATTTTACATTTTAAGCATATAGATCCCTTGTAACTTTTATTCCTAAGTATTCTTTTTGATGCTATTGTAAATGGAATTATTTACTTGATTTCTTTTTTGGATAATTCATTGATAGTGTATGGAACACAATTAATTGTTGTTTGTTGATTTTGTATCCTTCAATCTTACTGAATTCATTTGCTAGTTTTAATAGTGTTTTGGTGGAGTTTTTGGAGGTTTTCATTTATAAGATCCTCTCATCTGTAAACGAAGACAATTTTACTTCTTCCTTCTCAATTTGGATACCTTTTATTTCTTTTGCTTGCATCATTGTTCTGGCTATCACTTCCAGTACAGTGTTAAATAAAATGGTGACCATGAGCACCTGGATCTTGTTCCTGATCTTAGAGGAAAAGCTTTTAGCTTTTCACCATTGAGTATGACTTTAGCTGTGGGCTTGTTATATACAGACTTTATCATGTTGAAGTAAGTCCCTTCTATAAAAAATTTGTTGAGAGTTGTTTTTTAAAAAATATTTTAAATTTTGCAAAATGCTTTTTCTGTATTTATTGAGGTGATCATTTATTTTTAGCTTTTTTCCATAAATGCGGTATATCACATTTATAGATTTGCATATGTTGAGCCATCTTTGCATCCCTGGGATAAATCCCACTTGATCATGATGTGTAATCCTTCTAAGATGCTATTAATTTGGTATACTAGTATTTTACTTAAGATTTTGTTATTGATGCATAATAGGTATACATAGTTTTGGGGTTCATATAATAATTTAATACGTTCATATATTTGTAAATATTAAATAAATGTACTTGGGATACCCATCACCTTAAATATTTGTCTTTTTATGCTAGAACCATTTCAATTCTTCTCTTGTAGCTATTTTGAAATATCCAATAGATTATTGTAAACTATAGTCACCCTACTGAACTATCTAACACTAGGCCTTATTTTGCATCTATGTTTATCTGTGTTATTGGCCTCTAATTTTATTTTCTTATAGTGTCTTTGTCTGGCTTTGGTAATAGGGTAATTCTGGCCTATTACCAAATACTATTACAATGGTACCCGCTTGTATGCGGAAGTCTTAGAGTTGTGTTCCTTCCATCAGCCCTGCTAAGCCAGGTTGGGTGCCGAGAGCCTTTCTTTTATTTTCTCTAGAGCAATGCCCTGAAGTGTTCAAGGTTGTACACCTTCTCCCAGTCCAGCAGAGTTGAGCCACCTGCTGATATCTGTTTGCTGTGTATGGGGACTTCATGCACCACCTGATGAGGTTTGCATATGCTAGCTGTGAGGGAATGTGTGTGTGATCAGTGGTGGAATTCGGGGCATTGCCTATGGGAGTGCTGGAGTGCTAGAGACATGTATCAGTTATTGGAGTAAATGTGCAGGTGTGGCACCCCACATGGCTCATGGGTGAGGCTCCTGGTGGAGGGTGCAAGCTGGACAGTAGGATCTTTAGCTAGTTGTTGAGATCCATGTGCAGGCTTCTGTCATGCCCTGCCCCTTTTCTCTGTTCCTAGCTGCCCCAGATAATACAATCATGTCAATACCCTCAGTGTTTTGGGTAGTGTGGGACAGTTTGGTGTCTCCTGGGCCGCATCTGCAGCCAGGGGAGCTGGGCGCTCGCTAACTATGCTCTCTTTTTCCTTCACGGGAGACATTGTGGACTGAGGGGTACTTCTCTTGTCGCTGAGCTGGGCCACCTTGGGGTAGGGGTGATGCAGGTACAGTGAAACTCTTTTTCTTATACTCCTCAACACATCTATTCTCAGATTTTTCATTCCAATGGTGTGCTGGGACCTCTCAGCTGAACCTTGGGCTTCCATAAAAGTATTCCTGTCTGTAGGTGGTTCTTAAAATTGGTGTTCTGGTAGAGGTTTGGGGGCTGGAAACTTCCATTCTGCCATCTTGCTAATGTCCAAGAAGGCCTATTATAAATAATTAACTGTTGTTAAACTCATCTAGAGATTATGGACTGGAAAAGGATAGAAATCCTCCAGAGGATTAGTTAGGATTATTATAACCACTCAAAGGATCTAGCTTTTTGCTTTTCTGGACGTCACTAGCAATGCATTTAACACACATTTACTGAGTACGTACTGTGTGTCACACACTGTAAGACACCAGAGTTATAGTAATTAGAGACAGTCGTACCTTTTGCTGAGTTTATGGCCTAATAGTGGAGATAGACATCATTCAAATATTTTCACAGTTAAAATTTACAACAATGAAACGGTACCACTGAGAAAATACAATAGGAAGCACAAAAAATAATAGCAGGCAGATAGTATCTTGTTTGGGAGCTTATAAAGGCCTTTCTGAGACAGTGACATTTAGATTGCGATTTGATACATGATTAGGTGAGGGATAGGCTAAGGGTGGTGTGGAAGAGAATTTGTCACAGAGAGTATAGCCCAGATCAGGAGCTTGACACATTCCTGGAAACAAGAGAATCCAGTGTAGCTGAGGTAGCTAAGGGAAGAATGGTAGAATGTGAATAGAGAGGGGCAGCCAGAGGCCATACAATACAGGGTCTTGCAGACTTTGAGATTTTTTTCTAGGAGCAACTAGGAGCAATGGGAAGTCTTCAAAAAGTTTAGAGCAGGGGAGTGACATCAGATTTACATATGAGAAGACTTACTCTGGCCACTATATGGAGAATGGAGGGAGGACAAGAGTGCAAACAAAAGGATGGTGGTAGAGTAGATGAACAGACTTGGTATGTGCTTCAAAGGATAATCTACAGTACCTCGTGAGTAATTGAAGATGCAGAAAGAGACACAAAGAAGTCAGGGATGATTCTAAGGCTTCTTGCTTTAGCAATTGTGTGAATAGAGGTGCTATTGACTGAAATAGGAGTGGCCTTGAGGAAGAAGTTGTTAGTTCTATTTTGAACATTAATTTTAAGATACTCAAGAAGCATCCAGATGGAGATATCAAAAACCCAGTGGGAGTATGGTATTCAAGGGTAAAGTTTGGGCTTAAAGTTATGAAAATAGAAGAATCACTTAAAAAGAGAGTTTAGTTAGGAAAAGTACCGAGGGACAAGCAACAGAACATTGAACCAATAATGGAAAAAGAAAGAAGAAAAAAAAAACAGTGGTCATTAAGGGAGGGGGATAATCATGTGAGTGTCAAATCATAAAAGCTGAGTAAGAAGGATGTTTCACACAGAAGGGAATGGGTTAACTTTATCGAATAGTGCTAAGTCAAGTAAAATGATAAACATACAACATGAAAGTTACTGATATCCTTAGTGACGGCAGATTTTATGGAGTGACGGGACAGAAAAGAGTGGAGTATGTTGAGGAAAAAATGTGAGGTGAGAATATAAACATAGCATGAGTAGAAATTTGGGAAACTGTGCTATGAAGAGAAGCAAATAATTTGGTTAGAAGCCGGAGGGAGATACCGTATCAAGGAAAGATGTTTAAGATGAAAGGGATAATTAAAGCATGTTTGTATGTTAATGAGAATCATTCTCAAAAAGTGACATTGATGATATAGATGAGGGAAGGTATATTTGTTAAGCAGTTCTTGCCTCAATTTATTTTTCCTCTTGCATTTTACTATAACAAGCCAGAAAAAACTAGCCTGCATCTTTAACATTTCGCTTGGAAATGTCTTTAGCTAAATATTCAAGTTCATCATTTTACACCTTCTATTTTCCACAAAACTGTAGTACATAATTCTGCGAAGCTTTCCACCACTATATAAAAAGATTTCCACTTTCTCCAGTTAGTGATAATGTCTTCCTCAGTTTCTTCTGAGCCCTCCCTAAAGTCCGTGTTTCTACTAATAGTCTGTTCAAGGTGACTTAGGATTTCTCAATTAAGTTTTTTGTTTAACATTCTTCATGACTTTTCAGCTGTCTAATTCCAAAACTGCTCCCACAATATAGGTGTTTGTTATAACAGCACCTCACTTTCAGATATCAAAATCTGTATTCATTTTCTATTGATAATAAATGATCACAAACTTAGCAGCTTAAAAAAGCACAATTTGTCATTTTATAGTTCCTATGGGTCAGGAATCCAGACATGGGTTTCATGGATTCTCTGCTTCCGGTTTCAACAACCTAAAATCCAGGTGTTGGCCTGGGGCTGCAATCTTGTCTGCATCATAACTCCCTTAGGTTGCCAGCAGAATTCAGGTCTTAGTAATTGTAGAACTGAGGTTCTCATTTTCATACTGGGCATCAGCAAAGGGTAATTCTCAGCTTCTAGAGACTGCTGTCAGATACTAGTCATATGGATCTTGCACAACATAGAAGCTTACGTCTTCAAGGTCAAGGGGAGAATCTCTCTCCAGTCTGCTAAAATAGAGTTTATATCTTGTAAGATAGTCACAAGGAGTGACTATCCCGTCACTCTTTACCATATTCACAGGTCTTACCCCCATACTCAAGGGGTGGAAATTAAACAGAGCATGTAAACCAAGTGGGCAGGAATCTTGGGGACCATTTAAAATTCTGTCTACCACAGAAAGAAAAAGTTCTTGTAAAGGAGAAACATGATGTGCAGAAGGATTAGCTTTTGACAAAAGTACAGATGTTTATTCTTTTGCAATAGAAGCAAAAGAAGGATATGTGGTTATGTAGACAATGAAGATATTAGGTTAGGGAATGATGTGGTGAAGATACAGGAGTTCTCATGTGTGGCTTATATTTCCTCTATAAAGTAACAGAACTAGTCACCACTGGGAGAACAGGCCTTTTCTGACTTGTTAGAGTAGAGAGCTTCAGGAATGGCCACTTGGGAACGGGAACCTTATGATACTTGCTTCGTTGTGCATTTCTTTCGTTTACATTGGATACTAAAAATTGGATCTTGGTTCTCCTGATATTCCAGTTTTCTACCCATTAAAGCACTTCCCCAAATAAGACTGTGATGTCAAATTCTGCTTTCATTTTGGGTTCTGCTTCCGCCTAAATTCTCCTGCCTGCTCTGGATTTTTTGTAGTCCAACCCTGATCCACCAACGTAGACTCGGTACATTGCCTATTACTTCTGCTCTGGCCGCTGGATTCAAAGTACCTGAACTACCTGGCTTACTTCACCTAGCATCCAGCATCTTATGCCATTTTCTTCACTGTTTCATTTGCCAAGTATTTTTTATATCTCCTCCTCAGCCCTCTGATTTATCATGTTTTTCTTTTTTTTTTTTTTCAGCTTATGCCCTCTGCCTTGATATCTGGCTCCCAATTTTATTTGTATGGATTCTATAAGGAAATTTCCAGGTAGCATGTCTCTAACGTCTCTCAGACCTTTCAAACACATCTGCCCTGGTATGTGACCATATTTTAGTCACTTTTATTTTTCACCTTAATCCAGAGTTCAGTTACATTAGATTTCTTCAATGTTAATCCTATGTGCTTAATCCAGGTCTTTAAACAGTATCTATTTATTCACTTATACATTCATCAATTCAACAAATATTTAGTGAGTACTTTTTATGTCCTAGGTGTGAGATACAGCAGTAAAAACATCTCTGTCGCCATAGAACTGATACTCAAATAGGGAGAAATATAATAAGTAAATGATCAAGTAAATAATGTAACATCATGTAGTGATAAGTGCTTTGGAAAAATAATATAATGGAAAAGGGGATAGGGAGTGTTAGATCTGTGTTGTTATTTCATATAGAAAGGTTTCCGTAATTACGGAAAGCCTCACTGATAAGGTGTCAATTTACCAGAGACCTGAAGCACATAAGAAATTGGACCATGTAGATATGTGGAGGACCATTCGAAGCGAAGAAAGATTAAGTGTGACTTAATCTTTGTCTATGACTATGTCTATGAGCATGACTATGTTTGGCATGATTGAGGAACAGGAGACAAGGGCCTGGTGTAAAGTGAGTAGGAAAAAGTATTAAGAACTGAGGTTCTAGAACAGATCATATAGGGCCATATAGGTCAATGTATGAATCTTGTATTTCACTCGGAGGGAGAGCAAACTATAAGAGGGCAAGCGTTGAAACAGGGAGACCAGTTAAAAAGCATATTTAATTATCTGAGTGAGAGTGATGTTGACTCCAACCACAGTAGTTGCAGTGGAAATACTGCCCTTAACTCTTATTAATGTCCACCTCAAACTGTCCTAAGCGGTTCTCTCTGAGACCCTCCCTATATTATTTATATATATTAGATATATACATATGCACTTTTGTGTGTGTGTGTGTTCTTATGCGGAGAAAGAATGAGTCAGAATATAAAGGCTTCTACCCATTGACTCCAAAGTTGGCACTCAGCATCTAACAAAAATATTCGTGTCTGCACCCTGCAGCCAGGCAATAGATAAAAGCTTTGAGGCAGTTATCACATGACAGTTGGACATGACACACGAGACAACAGAGCAATGTCTTTCCACAGAGCAATTTGGCATGCAGGCCTAGAGGATGAGTAGATATGACTTCAGCCATTGTTGGGCTTTGGAGCAATTTTAAGAATGTAAACATATGCTTTTTGTTTGTGAATTTGGTAGACACGAATTGGGTTATTGTTTCTCTTAAGGAACAAGATGACCTGACTAAAATTGTATTTTGGGCAAAAAGCCTGAATTTTACGGATGAGCTCTGTAGGCAGTTTATCTAGGTTACTTTGATTCAACATTTTTATGTTGCCAAAAAAGCTGTGGGAAATCCTTTTTTTCTTCAAAAGTGTGAAACCCATTACGAAAATCCCTCTTTGATGTTTAAATTACTATATGTCAAAGGTGGAGATCAAACTGTAGCTCTTTCATTTTTTAGTGGGAAAGTGAAAAATGGATAAATGGTGAAACCTTCCTATTGATCGGGCAGTCCATTTAAATATACTCCACCAAGCTCTGACTTGCCCTCAAGAAAGGCTGGAGAAGAATTGATCATTCCATAACAGCTATTCAATACATTTCATCTGTTCTTCTTTGAGTCAATCTATGTAGCTGGGAAGAAAAACAATAAAAAACAAATATATTTACAAAAAACAACTCTGGGCAAGTGTGACACAACCCTTATATTTTAGAAAATTAAAAAATATGATTTTAAAAACAAAAAATATGAGAGCTCAGGATCATCATGATTTTACTAATTGTTTTATTAACTTTTAATTAATTTATTTTTACTTATTTTTAATTTGCATTTTAAGTTCTGGGATACATGTGCATGTTTGTCATATAGGTAAATTCATGTCATGGGAGTCTGTGGTACAGATGGTTTTGTCACCCGGGTATTAAGGCTAGTACACATTAGTTATTTTTCCTGATTCTCTTCCTCCTCCCACCCTCCACTCTCTGGTATACCCCAGGTTCTGTTGTTCTCCTCTATGTGTCCGTATATGTTCAACATTTAGCTCCCACTTATAAGTGAGAACATGTGATATTTGGTTTCCTGTTCTTGCATTAGTTTGTTAAGGTTAATGGACTCTGGGTCCATCCAAGTCCTTGCAAAAAAACATGATCTCATTCTTTTTTATGGCTATGTTGTATCTATGGAGTATATGTACCTCATTTTCTTTATCCATTCTACCATTGATAGGCATTTCGGTTGATTCCATGTCTTTGCTATTGCGAATGGTGCTGCAATGAACATACACATGCATGTGTCCTTATAACAGAAAGATTTATATTCCTTTGGGTATATACCCAGTAATGGGATTGCTGAAATGAATGGTATCTCTGGTTCAAGGTCTTTGAGGAATCACCACACCGTGTTTCACAATGGTTGAACTAATTTACACTCGCACCAACAGCGTATAACTGTTGCCTTTTGTCTTCACCCTTGCCAGCATCTGTTATTCTGTGACTTTTTAATTATAGCCATTCTAACTGGTGTGAGATGGTATCCCATTGTGGTTTTGATTTGCATGTAGGGACATGATCAGTGATATTGAGCTTTTTCCATATGCTTTGTTGGCCACATGTATGTCTTCTTTTGAAAAGTGTTCATGTGTCTTGCCCACTTTTTAATGGGGTTATTTTTTCTTGTAAATTTAAGTTCCTATAGATGCTAAATATTAGACCTTTGTTAGACGCATAGTTTGCAAAAATTTTCTCCCATTCTTTAGGTTCTCTGTTCAACTGTGTTGATAGATTCCTTTGTTTTGCAGAGTATCTTTAGCTTTATCAGATCCCATTTATCATTTTTCTTTTGTTGTGATTGTTTTGGTGTCTTCATCATGAAATCTTTGCTTGTTCCTATGTTCAGAATGGTATTGCCTAGGTGGCCTTTCAGGGTTTTTTATAGTTTTGGGTTTTACATTAAAGTCTTTAATTCATCTTGAGTTGATTTCTGTATGTGGTGTAAAGAAAGGGTCCAGTCTGAATCTTCAGCATATGGCAGGCTCATTATCCCAGCACCATTTATTGAATGCTAATACCTTTCCTCGTTGCTTGTTTTGTCAACTGTGTTGAAGACCAAACGGTTTTAAGTGTGTGGTCTTATTTCTGAGATCTCTATTCTGTTTCATTAATCTGTTTTTGTACCAGTACCTTCTTTTATTTTTCTTTTTTTTGCTTAGGATTGCCTTGGCTATTTGGGGCTCTTTTTTGGTACATATAAATTTTAAAATAGTTTCTTCTAGTTCTGTGAAGAATGTCATTGGAAATTTGATAGGAATAGCATTGAGTCTATAAATTGCTTTGGGCAGTATGGCCAGTTTAATAATATCCAAGACAATCCTAAGCCAAAAAAACAAAGCTGGAGTTATCATGCTACCTGACCTCAAACTATACTACAAGGCTACAGTAACCAAAACAGCATCGTACTGCTACCAAAACAGAGATATAGACCAATGGAACAGAACAGAGCCCTCAGAAATAATACCACACATCTACAACCATCTGAACTTTGACAAACCTGACAAAAATAAGAAATGGGGAAAGGATTCCCTAATTAATAAACGGTGCTGGGAAAACTGGCTAGCCATATGTAGAAAGCTGAAACTGGATCCCTTCCTTACACCTTACACAAAATTTAATTGAAGATGGATTAAAGACTTAAATGTTAGACCTAAAACCATAAAAACCCTAAAAGAAAACCTAGGCAATACCATTCAGGACATAGGCATGGGGAAGGACTTCATGTCTAAAACACCAAAAGCAATGGCAACAAAAGCCAAAATTGACAGATGGGATCTAATTAAACTAAAGAGCTTCTGCACAGCAAAAGAAACTACCATCAGAGTGAACAGATAACCTACAGAATGGGAGAAAATTTTTGCAATCTACCCATCTGACAAAGGGCTAATATCCAGAATCTGCAAAGAACTCAAACAAATTTACAAGAAAAAAACAACCCCATCAAAAAGTGGGCAAAGGATATGAACAGACACTTCTCAAAAGAAGACATTTATGCAGCCAACAGACACATGAAAAAATGCTCACCATCACTGGCCATCAGAGAAATGCAAATCAAAACCACAATGAGATACCATCTCACACCAGTTAGAATGGCAATCATTAAAAAGTCAGGAAACAACAGGTGCTGGAGAGGATGTGGAGAAATAGGAACACTTTTAGACTGTTGGTGGGACTGTAAACTAGTTCAACCATTGTGGAAGACAGTGTGGCGATTCCTCAAGGATCTAGAACTGGAAATACCATTTGACCCAGCCATCCCATTACTGGGTATATACCCAAAGGATTATAAATCATGCTGCTATAAAGGCACATGCACACGTATGTTTATTGCGGCACTATTCACAATAGCAAAGACTTGGAACCAACCCAAATGTCCATCAATGATAGACTGGATTAAGAAAATGTGGCACATATACACCATGGAATATTATGCAGCCATAAAAAAGGATGAGTTCATGTCCTTTGCAGGGACATGGATGAAGCTGGAAACCATCATTCTCAGCAAACTGTCGCAAGAACAAAAAACCAAACACCGCATGTTCTCACTCATAGGTGGGAATTGAACAATGAGAACAGTTGGACACAGGAAGGGGAACATCACACACCGGGGCCTGTTGTGGGGTGGGGGGAGGGGGGAGGGAAAGCATTAGGAGATATATCCAATGTAAATGACGAGTTAATGAGTGCAGCACACCAACATGGCACATGTATACATATGTAACAAACCTGCACGTTGTGCACATGTACCCTAGAACTTAAAATATAATAAAAAAATTCTGTCTATTCATGAACATGGAATGTTTTTCCATTTGTTTGTATCATCTCTGATTTCTTTGAGCAGTGTTTTGCATTCTGCTTGAAAACTGGCACAAGATAAGGATGCCCTCTCTTACGACTCCTATTCAATACAGTATTAGAAGTCCTGGCCAGGGCACTCAGGAACAAGAAAGAAATAAAGTGTATCCAAATAGGAGGAGAGGAAGTCAAACTATCTCTGTTTTGCAGACAACATGATTTTATACCTAGAAAACCATATAATCACATCCAAAAAGCTTCTTAAGCTGATGAACAATTTCAGCGAAGTCCCAGAATATAAAGTCAGCATACAAAAATCCATAGCATTCCTATACATCAACAACCGTCAAGTCAGAATTGCAATCCCATTCACAATTGCCAAAAAAAATTAAATGCCTGTGAATACAACTAGCGAGGTGAAAGATGTCTATAATTGCTGCTTTTTAAAACATATATTAAAAATAATTTATTTAATTGATAGTGGTTTTAAATGAGGTTTTAATTTTGGGACATAGGTCTGAAGAATTTGATCAAATAAACAAATATCTCATTGTGCTAACTCACTGTTATGCCGCTCCATTCATGTCAAAGGTAGGTTATCTTTAAGTATGTCAGCTCTACATGTCATATGTAAACCAAGCTTCTGTTACTGTGGTAGCAAAGTTCACTACAAGAACTTGGCTAAAAACATCACGTTTAGTTTAACAGGCACTTAATCAGTTCCTACCGTGTCTCTTCTATTATGTTAGGTATAATAGGATGCACAAAAGTGGTGAACATACTTATACACATGACATAATTAACAATATGAAACTATGCCAGATAAGTTCTAAATTATATATAGTCAGTGACATGGTTTGGCTCTGTGTCCAAATCTCATGTCAAATTGTAATTCCCAATGTTGGGTGAGGGAACTGGTAGGAGGTGATTGGATCATGGGGGTGGATTTCCCCCTTGCTGTTCCTGGATAGTGAGTTAGTTTTCATGAGATCTGGTTGTTTAAAAGTGTGTAGCACCTCCCCATTCTCTCTCTCTCTCCTGTTGTCATGTGAAGATATGACACTTCGCTTGCTTCCCTTTTGCCTTCCACCATGATTGTAAGTTTCCTGAAGCCTCCCCAGCCATGCCTCCCGTGAAGCCTGAGGAACTGTGAGTCCATTAAACTTCTTTTCTTTATCAACTATCCAGTCTCAGGTAGTTATTTATAGCAATGTGAGTACAGACTAATACAGGTACAAGGATGTGAAAATATTAAGTACGTTGAACACTCAGGAAAGAAAGGGAAATGGGTTTTGACTGGATTGCATAGGAATTTTTACCTCTATTTGACAACTCAGTGCTGAGTAACAGTGCACATGTTGTTTTTTCAGGCAGTACTCATGGTGCTGGGGATCCAGCTATGACGAAGACCTTATCTCAGCTGTCTAGGATGGCAGTGTTTACTAGAAATATAATGTTAGCTATATATGCAATTGTAAATTGTCTATTAGCCACATTAAAAAAAAGTAATAGATGACCATATTAAAACATTTTATTTAACAGGGTATGTCTAGTATATTATCATTTAACATCTCATAAGACAAATGTGATATGTTGCATTCTTTTTTCCTTTTACATTTTTGAAATTCACTGTAGATTTTACACCTACTGCATATCTCAAGTTGAACCAACCACAATTCAAGTGCACAATAGCTACTGTCAGATGGAAGTAGAAGACAAAAATACCTTAGGAAATGACACTTGTATAATAGCCACTATGATGCAATTAGTTTTAGAGTCACAGATGATAGGAAGAAGAGAGATTATTTCTACAATTGACCACTTTTACTTTATGGATAAATTATTCTAAACAGTGATGTCTATTTATTGCCTCAATTTTCCTCCTTCCCATTTATGGCTTTCTTCCTATAACTTGTCTTCTCTTTCCCCATCAACCCACCAAAACTCTTCTACAAAAGCTGACCTCCTACCCCTCAAATTGCTCTATAGCAAGGCCTCTTAAACTTGAATCCATGTACCAATCACCTGGAGATCTTGTTAAAGTACAGATTCTAATTCAGTTGGTCTGGGGTGGAGCTTGAGATTCTGTGTTTTTAATAAGCTCCCTTGAGATGCTGATGTTACATTCCCAGGAACCACATTTTGAGTAGCAAGAGTCTATGTCAATCATGGTTTAATTAGAAATACAGAACCACTCTAGGTACTTTAGCAGGGGTATACCATCCAAGGAAGTTTATGCTCAAAATATCCTAGGAATGGAGCAAAGATCAGGAAAGATGAGGACATGAGGAAGTATAACAATGGTAAGAAACTGTCAACCGTGTTCTTAGCAGCCTGCAGCATCAAAAAGAGATTGCTCAGAGGCACCGCAAGCCTTACATCTGCCATCTGCTCCTGCTTTTTCTTTTCTTTTGCCTTCCAAATATCATAGAACATTGATGGCAAGGAAGTCTGGGAAATTTAGTTTCCAGTCCTGCAGCCCCTGAGAAAAAGAGTGATGAGGGGTAGTGTTGAGTATCAACAACAACATCTGACCCACATTTCCCTTGAGGTTCCAACCTCAACTCACTCCCATTCTTTCTGCTTGTGCCCTGTCACTCTCTCTTTTACACTCACATACACACACACGCAAACACACACTCAGTTATGTTCTCTTATATATCTAAATAAGAACATTTAGAATCCTTTCAACAACATGCAAATGGTCACTAAATCCTGTCAAATTTTCAACTTTGCCTATAGAATTTTCACTTCTTTCCATTCACGTCATCATTTTGTTTGGCTCTTATTGCTTTATATTTGGACAATAACAATAGACTTTTTAGCTGCTTGTCTTCATTGGCTTGCTTCTGGTCTGCGAATCCCTATCCCTCATCTTTCCTGACATGGTTTGAATCTGTGTCCCCACCCAAATCTCATGTTTAATTGTAATCCCCATTGTTGGAGGTGGGACCTGGTGAGAGGTGATTGGATCATGGGGTGAGTTTCTTATGAATGGTTTGGCACCATGATAAGTACTGTTCTTTCTCGTGATAGTGAGTGAGTGAGTTATCATGAGTTCTGTTTTTTTTTTTTTAAGTGTGTAGCACTTACCTGCTCTTTCACTTTCTTCTGCCCCAGTGAAGTGCTGTGTCCACCTTCACCTTCCGCCATGATTCTAAGTTTCCTGAGGCCTCCCCAGAAACAGAAGTTGCCATTATTCCTGTACAATCCACAAAACTGTGAGCCAGTTAAACTTCTTTTCTTATAAATTACCCAGTCCCAGGTATTTCTTAATAGCAGTGTGAGAACAGATTAATACATTCCTTTTTTCCCATGTACTGATACCAGGATCAAAAGGAGCTATCGATATCTGAATTAATTCTGTCAGTGAGATTAGCTAATTTATTCACTGATGTTATAAGGAACATTGTTTAAAATGAGTGCACAGAATGAGAGCCCTTAAAGACCCTCTGGGATACAAGAGGGTGCAGAGGGGCCAACATGGGCCTGGGGGCAAAAAGTCTGAGTTCTTATTTTCCTCTGCTCTCGCTTACTATGTGGATTTGGACAAGTTTCTTCCTTTCTCCAAGACTCCTTTCTTCCTGATGTAAAGTTAGGTGAGTAGGCTAAACTATAATTTCCCAGCCTTTTTTTCCTTCTCGACACATAACTTCAAAAACACATACTGTATCATGTTTGGTTTGGGGACTAAATGCGTGTTACAATAACTAAATTAGAAACATCACCTCATCTGATTAGGAAACATAATAGGTAGTTTTATTTCATTCTTCTTATAATAATGAATTCAGCATTTGCCTTCATATAATGTGTACTTTGAAATAATGTGTTATGAAAAGGGTACCACATCCAATTGCTTTACCAAATTGTCACCAGAGAGCTATAGTAGCTCCTTTGCCTGGAAAAACAAATTCTTCTGCAAAATAATTGGCTTCCTCTGTTTTCTCCCATTTTTGCAATTTGCTAGACCAATGAATGAAATGATTTAAAAATGTCTGGATTACTGATTGATAAATATAGATGTTTGAAGAGCTTGTTCTCTGTAGTTAACAATCAATTGTTTATTTTTACAATGTGGATCAGTTGCTAAATATTGACACAAAAGAAAGAATTTCAAGCAGTTGTTTGAAAGAAATTCTCCACAAATGATGCTTTCTGCCTGTGTATAGCTTTTATTACTTATAAAGGAATAGACAAATTATATATTCATTACATTGCCTCTTTCTAAGATTGGCTTTTGAAGTCCTAGAGATAGGGTTATGTATTATATAAAAATGTTAACGAGTGATAAGTCACGTATCACTGAAGGCAAATTAGAAAAATTATCATTTCTATACTCTTCTGTCACATGCTGTATATCATCATCAGCGTTCCCTACATTTTTCTGTCTTTAACTTGGTCTATTAAAGGTGGAAATTAAACATACATGATGTAATGGTCTGAGTGTTTATGCACTCCCAAAATTTATATGTTGAAACCTAATACTCAGTGTGAGAGTATTTGGAGGAGGGGCTGTTGGAACGTAATTAGTGTCCTTATAAAAGAGGCCCAAAGGAGCTTGTTTGCTTCTTCCACTATGTGAGAACATAGTCTATGAGGAAGTGGGCCCTCACCAGACACCAAATTGTCTAACACTTTGATCTTGGGCTTCTCAGCCTCCAGATCTGTGAGAAAGAAACTTCTGTTGTTTATAAGCTACTCAGCCTCTGGTTTTTATTACAGAAACTTGAATAAAATAAGGCACATGATAAGCATAAACGAAGTTTCTATTATGTACCAATCAGAATCCTGAAGTCAGCTGATGGTTATAAAAATGCACTGGGAGCAATCTCATCTATCTGACCAACCACTATATGCCCATTTGATATATATTATTTAAAGGAAACCCAAACATTAAATTAATTATTTTACAGTCAGTGGATTTTTACAAATAGAAATTGAAACAGACACAATAACCACCATTACTACATATATCTTCAGGACACATTTGCAGGTCTCTGAGGATTTACGGGAAACACTTGGCTGCATGATCTCTAAGGGCTCTTTCAGCTTTTTTTTTTTTTTCCTCTTCCAACTTTAACTCTTTTATTTTTTTTGGAGACAGAGTCTTGCTCTGTTGCCCAGGCTGGAGTGCAATGGCGTGATCTCGGCTCACCATAACCTCCGCCTCCCAGATTCAAGTGATTCTCCTGACTCAGCCTCCCAAGTAGGTGGGACTACAGGTGCATGCCACTATGCCTGGCTAATTTTTTGTACTTTTAGTAGAGACGGGGCTTCACCGTGTTAGCCAGGATGGTCGCGATCTCCTGACCTCGTGTTCCACCTGCCTCAGCCTCCTGATGAGGTGGGGCTAAAGGTGCATGCCACCACGCCTGGCTAATTTTTTGTACTTTTAGTAGAGACAGGGTTTCACTGTGTTATCCAGGATGGTCTCGATCTCCTGACCTCGTGATCCACCTGCCTCGGCCTCCCAAAGTGCTGGGATTACAGGCATGAGCCACCTCAACCAGCCCCAACTTTATCTTTTTATGTGTCTATGGGTTAAATCGCTAAAGGACTCCATGAGCTGGAGAGATGCAAATTACTGTACCACATAGGAATTCTGGTAGTTATGGTTGTTATGATTATCAAGTCTAAATATTATGGAATCCTTAATTTCAGTTGTTTTGAGAAGTAGTATGCATTTGCCGTGATGCAGTGGCTTGCTGACACTTTCTCTCTCACTTTGGTTGAGTTATTACATTGTGTTGAGAAATTCTAGGAGGGCAAGAGAGGAGTCATTTTGAAAGAAAGCAGGGAGGACATGCTAAATAAAGGAGAAAAGACCATTTGACATTTCTAAAGGTAAATTAAGTGTTATAAAAAAATGTCAACAGGAAGTGATACTTTATCTCAAGGTTATTTGATTTCTGTTTTTGATTCAAGGGTGCCTTTTTCCTCATCTTGGTATTGTGAGAAGATATTGTATTGGACATTTCACAAGAAATGTCAATTCAGTGGTTATTTTCATTTATATGTTTTAACATAGCTTGTTAAAAGTGTGAGAAAATCTTGACTATTTAGCCCCAAAATAAACCAGACCAGACTGAAACAAATAGCAAATGAACAAGCAAAGATAAAAACATTTTTGCCTTCTGGTCCTTACCAACCTGTCTGACTTTGTTCTGTGTTTTCTTAGTTTCTGTATTTGTCTACCTGGTGTTCTTTAATCACAAGGCCAAACTAATGGCCAAAGTGGTTTACATCTCCCTTGCTATCCAGCTTTCATGGGTGTGTAAAAATCATATTACAAGCCCTCCAAACAATCCCAAGTCCATATCCTCAACCACCTCCTTTATGTAACTCTCACACACCAAGTGAATATTTGTCCTGCCCTAAATCACCCAGAACCAAGTAACAGATAAGTAGATGCCATCCTTATAGCTTAGAACCCACTGACATTATTAAATCTACAAAACCCTGAGCTCTTTCCCCAGGCTGGAAAGCACAATAAAGGCTCTTGGCCATGCTTTCTTTTTAGTCCTGCCTCTGCCTCCCAACCAAACCTGTGTTTCCCTATGTGGCATGCATGTGTTCCCTGCATGATACGGTAGGCTATTTCTCTCAAGAACTGTAAGTAATAAAACTCTTTTTTTAATGGCATTGGTCTCTCCATGTCATCAGTTAGACACTTCCATAAATGAAAATCCCACTGGTACATTCTAACACAGGCTTGAAGCCACTCTTGTCAGGATTTCACCTCCAGCACTCCCATAAAAACTGTTCTTGTCAAGATCACCAGTGACCTTCATGTTGCCAAACCCAATGGTCAAGTCTCTATCCCCAGCTTACTTGGCCATTTAGCAGCATCTGGTCCAGTGGATTGCTTCCCTCTTCCTTCTAACACTGTATTCATTCATGAGGCTGAGATTGGAGAAAAAAACTGGGTGCTTCGCTTGACTCAGGCACAAAATTTTAGGGGCATGCCAGAAACCTAGTAATCAATATAAATAATACTTTGATGTAACATTTGAAAGAGTTAAAATCAATTAAAATATCTATGACAAACAAAACATCAAAATTTTAAATAAAGATGATATTTAATAGTGCTGGGCTAAGCCATAATGGAGCTATGGAGCCTGAGGCCCCTTACACATACTCCTGTATATATGGGTGTGTGTGTGTGTGTATGTATGTATATTCTTTTATATTTATATATTTTAATGTATTTGTATTAGTCCATTTTCATGCTGCTGTGAAGAAATACCTGAGACTGGGTAATTTATAAAGAAAAGAGGTTTAATTGCCTCACAGTTCCACATGGCTGGGGAGGCCTCAGAAAGCTTACAATCATGGCAGTAGGGACCTCTTCACAGGGTGGCAGGAGAGAGAATGAGAGCCCAGTGTAGGGGGAAGCCCTTTATAAAACCATCAGATCTTGTGAGAACTTATTCACTATCACTATCATGAGAACAGTGTGGGAAAAGCCACCCCCATGATTCAATTATCTCCAAGTGTCCCACCGTTGCCATGTGGGATTAGTACAGTTCAAGGTGAGATTTGGGTGGGGACACAGAGCCAAACAATATCATTCCACACCTGGCCCCTCCCAAATCTCATGTCCTCATATTTCAAAACACAATCATGCCCTTCTAACAGTCCCCAAAACACTTAACTCATTCCAGCATTAACCGAAAGTCCAAGTCCAAAGTCTCATCTGAGATAAGGCAAGTCCCTTCTGCCTATCAGTCTGAAAAATCTAAAGTAAGTTAGTTGCTTTCTAGATACAGTGGAGGTACAGGCACTGGGAAAATACACCTGTTCCAAATGGGAGACATTAGCCAAAACAGAGGGGCTACAGGCCCCATGCAAGTCCAATAGGGAAGTCATTAAGCCTAAAAGTTCCAAAATGATCTCTTTCAACTCCATGTCTCACATCCAGGTCACGCTGATGCAAGAGGTGGGTTCCCATGATCTTGGGCAGCTCCACCCTGTGGTTTTGCAGGGTACAGCCCCCCTGCTGGCTGCATTCATGGGCTTGGGTTGAGTGTCTGTGGCTTTTCCAGGTGCAGGGTGCAAGCTGTCAGTGGATCTACCATTCTGGGATATGGAGAATGGTGGCCATCTTCTCAAAGCTCCACTAGGCTGTGCCCCAGTGGTGACTTCATGTAGGGGCTCTGACCCCACAATTTCCTTCCACATTGCTGTAGCAGAGGTTCTCCATGCAGGATTTACCACTGCAGTAGACTTCTGCCTGGACATCCAGGCATTTCCATACATCTTCTGGAATCCAGGTGGAGGTTCCCAAACCTCAATTCTTGTTTTCTGTACGCTTGCAGAACCAACACCACCTGGAAGCTGGCAAGGCCTGGGGCTTGCACCCTCTGAAGTCACAACACAAGCTGTACTTTGGCCCTTTTTAGCCATGGCTGGAGTGTCTGGGACACAGGGCACCAAGTCCTGAAGATACACATAGCAGGTGGGCCCTGGACCTGGCAGGAAACCACTTTTCCCTCCTAGGCCTCTGGGACTGTGATGAGAGGGGCTGCCACAAAGATCTTTGACATGCCCTGGAGACATTTTCCCCCCATTGTCTTGGTGATTAGCATTTGGCTCCTAGTTACTTATGCAAATTTCTGCAGCCAGCTTGAATTTCTCCCCAGAAAATGGGTTTTTCTTTTTTATCACATTGTCAGGCTACAAATTTTTCAAACTTTCATGGCCTGCTTCCTCTTGAACATTTTGCCACTTAGAAATTTCTTCTGCCAGATACCCTAAATCATCTCTCTCAAGTGCAAAGTTCCACAGTTCTCTAGAGCAGAAGCACACTGCTGCCAGTCTCTTTGATAAAGCATAGCAAGAGTGACCTGTACTCCAGTTCCCAATGAGCTGCTCATCTCCATCTGAGACCACCTCAGCCTGGACTTCATTGTCCCTATCACTATAAACATTTTGGTCAAAGCCATTCAACAAGTCTATAGGAAGTTCCAAACTTTCCCACATCTTTCTGACTTCTGAGCCCTCCAAACTGTTCCAACCTCTGCCTATTACCCAGTTCCAAATTTGCGTCCACATATTCAGGTAGCTGTACAGCAGTGCCCCACTATTTGGTACCAATTTACTGTATTAGTCCGTTTCCATGCTGCTATGAAGAAATACTCGAGAATGGGTAATTTATAAAGAAAAGAGGTTTAATTGACTCACAGTTCTGCATGGCTGGGAAGGCCTCAGGAAACTTACCCAATTATGTCAGAAGGCACCTATTCACAGGGCGGCAGGAGAATGAATAAGTGCTGAGGAAAGGGGCAACCCCCTTATAAAACCATCAGATCTTGTGAGAACTCACTCACTCTCACAAGAACAATATGGGGGAAACTGCCCCCATGATTCAATTATCTCCACCTGGTTCTACCCTTGACATGTGGGGATTATTACAATTCAAGGTGAGATTTGGGTGGGGACACAGAGCCCAACTATGTCAGTATTTTTACCAGAACATTAAAGTATTTAAAACATATTGAAAACTTGAAAAGTAAGTCTAGTAAAAGTCATAACATTATCTAAGGTTTAAATGTTTATATCCAAATTGTTAAAATATTTTCACTTTACTGGCCACAGTGGAAGTAAGCTCATATACATAACATTTCAAAATCAACTTTTTTCATCTACTTTAATATTCTGGGGGAAAAAAAGACAATATAAAAAGTACATCCAAAACATGTATATTCAGTGGAACACTTTTGCTTTTGCCTCAGCTTCCACGACTGCTTGGCCCAGCACTGTTGACTTGTCTTCTAGGAACCCACACTCTCCAGGTCTTCCTCTTCCTTCACTGGCAATTGCTTCTCAGTTCTGCTTTATTGGCTTCTCCTCCTCTCCTTCATGTCTGAGGGTTCTAGTGCTCCAAGACTCCATCTGGTCCTGTCTACCCTCACTCCTAGTCATATCCATGGATTGAAATGCTTTCTGTATTTATATCCTCATTACGGACCTCTTTTATGTGACAGATTTCAGGTCTGAGAGAGAATATATTTTTCCCCTTTCCCTATTACTCTGGGACTTAGAATCCTTGCCTGAATTATCTTTCACAGTTGCAAGTTGATATGTTGGCAAATTAAACCCTGGTTCGAATTCTCCAAAAATCAGTTGTTCAGTGGAAAGCATCGTCCAAGTCATCCACATAGCCCTCTGTCTACCACTTGTCCCAACACCTCTTCCAGAATTACCTACCTTAACTCCAGCACCAGAGAATAAGCAATGGAAACATGCAGGCAGAGAAGGAGATAAGATAGAGAGAGGACCGGGGTGTGTGTATAAATATAAATGTATATATATATGCCATCTATATATGCATATATATTATATAAAAATATATGCATGTATATCCATAATCATATATATTCATATACATATAATACATAATATAGATGAGATAGATCAATATAAAATAATATAGGTTTCCAGTAAGACTTATGTCTGTATTGAGCTCTAAATTCCTGCACCCAACTCAAATTTCTGAGGCACACTAGCCACTTTGCCTCTATTCCTCATCCTATAGCTTTCGAAAATGTGCCAATGACCTTTTTACCTATTCTTAAGGAAATACTCTCAGGTTTAATAAAACAAATAAAGAGGGGCTCAATCGCATCATCTAGATACTGCAGGTTTAATAAAACAAATAAAGAGGGGCACAATCGCATCATCTAGATACTGCAGGTTATATAGTCGAAAGAGTGTTGAACAGGATTCTCTTTTCAACCTGAATCTTCCTGATACCACCATTTGGGCCTTAGCTTGGCATCTGTATTAGTCCATTTTTCATGCTGTTGATAAAGACATACCTGAAACTGGGAAATTTACAAAAGTAAGCGGTGTAATGGATTTAGAGTTCCACATGGCTGGGGAAGCCTCACAATCATGGTGGAAGGCAAGGAGGAGCAAGTCACGTCTCACGTGGATGGCAGCAGGCAAAGAAAGAGAGCTTGTGCAGGGGAAATCCTCTTTATAAAACCATTAGATCTCATGAGACTTATTCACTATCACAAGAACAGTATGGAGGAAACTGCCCGCATGATTCAGTTATCTCCTACTGGCTTCCTCCCACAACTCGTGGGAATTATGGGAGTGCAATTTAAAAATGAGCTTTCAGGGGAGAAACAGCCAAACCCTATCAGCATCCTCTGGTCACAGATGGAGAACTTCAACAAAAGAAGGAGTCATACTAGCTATGTACTTCATTTAAATGAGCAAGGAAGTTTATCCTAGTCATTCCCATCAGTCTACCAGGCTTTAGTAAACCCTACATCAAAGTGCTCAGTTTTTAACTGGATTATAGTCAAGAAAACCTTGTTCAACCATCAAAAATCTTCAAAATATCAAATTCTTGAAATGAATGAAAAGAAATAAGATTATATTCTGTTGAAACATTTACATATATCATCTTCTTTTCCTATTTTATTTTTCTCACATCACCAAGTTTTTCCTCGATTGTCACTGTATCACCCCAAGGGAGACTATATGCCATTTGGATGCTGTTTGCAATGCACTGTAGGAACTGGACACCAAAGGTGCAACTGTCACAGTAGCTGGGTGCTGGAGAATCTGTCCACCTTGTAGGAGATGGGCAGCAGGAAATCTGCCTGCAATTTGGGAGCTGAGTACTGGGGAAGGTGCCCACGCTGCAGGAGCTAGGTAGATGCTGAAGCAGAAACTACCTTACTGCAAGATCCTACCAAGAGAGCACAAAGGAACCAGAAAACAAAATTCCTTTCTCCAGTAATGTCTCCTCAGTGCCCTCTATTGAACAAACAACAACATGCCAGTTGAGAGGAAAAATATTTAAAGGGTCCAGACCCATTTTCACAGAGGAGGCTATAACAGTCAATTTGGAGCTGAAAGGCATTAAATCCATAGCCAGCACAGAATCTCAAATGTAATATGTCCAAAATTTAACTCTTTATTCACCATCACCAACGTCCAATCTCTTCCTACTCCTGGCTTCCACATGTCTGTAAATGCTAACTCCATTCACCTAGCTGTCAAGCCAGAAAACTCAGTTATTTTGTATTCCTACGTTTTCCTCACTCTGTATATCCAATCTATCGCCACATACTCTCAGGGATACCTCCCTAATATGGCTTTTATATCCACTTTTCTTCAATTTCACTGCTCTCACTGTGGTCTAAATAATCAGGACCTCATTTTTGAAGCAGTTCTCTAACTCTTCTCCATGCTTCTATTCTTGTTCTCCCTATCTATATAGTAGAGAAAGTCAGCTTTCATGAAATGTAAATCCAGATTATGCCATTCTCCTATGTAGAACTCCAGTTGGCTTCCTGAGTCTCTCAGAATACATTGAACTTTACCAGGGACTACAACATCTTACATGATCTGACACAGTACTCTCCGTGTCCTCTTTTCCTGTTCATATCTCTCTTCCTCACTCTGCTTCAGCCTCATTGGCCTGTTTCATGTTCTTAAAGAAGCCTAGACTCCTTCCTATATAAGGGTTTTTGCACTTACTTCTTCCTCTGTCTTGGGACAATAATCCCATGTAATGTCTCATGGCTTACTTCTTTGTGTCATCTGCATTTCTGCTCAAAGATTGTCTCTTCTTCAGCGAATCTAAAGTAAATCCCATTTAGTCATTAATTATCCTCTTATCTTGCTTTATTTTTATTCATACCACATATTACAATCTTACCTATTATGTAGCTAAAACATTATTATATATGTATACCTTATATATGCACATTAATGTGTATACATATACACACACATACACGTATATATTTACTTATTTCCTTGTTTATTGCTTTTCTCTCATCACTAGATAATAAGACATACGAGAGAAGAAACCTTATCTGTCTTGTTTTCAGATATATCGTAATATCTAGAATAGTGTCTGGCACATAGTAGTCACTCAATAAATATCGAGTAAATGAGTGAATGAAACTGTAATTTATACATTTCCTTTTATGTACTTTACATATTTAGGCTTTATTATTGATGAGAAAGGGGGCATTTCATTAAAATCTTGCATGATGATGAAATAGTTTGTCTAACAGTTTTCATCAATAAATCATCAAAGCTAGCATACACACTCATATATGTAATATTAAAACAGTGAAATAATGTAATATGTTATCCAGGTGATAGTACATGCTTAAATTCTTTCTATGATATCACCCATAAGTGGTTGTCTGATGTATTCTTGACTACTTTTATTAATATTTCTATTAATGGAGGAACTCACTACCACACAAGGTAGCATACTTCACTGATAAGGAGTTAAGGAATGGAAAGTTGTTTCTAATACACATCTTGAATACTCCTTTATTCAGCTCTCACCAGATTTGGGGATCAGAAGACCATAGTTAGAAATCTACTTCTGCCATCCAGTACTTCTGTGACCCGGAACAAGTTATTTAACATTTCTGAGTCTCAGGTTTTTATCCGTAAAATGGGGATAATTATCCTTACCACCCAGAATTATTGGGTAGACTAAATGAGAGAAAATATCCAAACATCTACCATGGTGCCAGGTGCTCAGGAGGTATTCAATAAATGTCACTTGAATTGCTCTTTCTTTCATTCCAAATTTTCTCTGTTTATGGCAGGTGTGTTACTATAGGCCCACTATATACACACCAAGATATCTCTCATGATGAAAGTATATGTTACTATTTCAGTGGCTGTAGCCAATTACATTTTTAAAATAACTTTAGATGAAGCAGGTAAGCATATAAGGCTAAATAAAAGAGTAATTTCAATGTATTTTATTATGCCTTCTCAGTTGATTAAAGCAAACATACTAAAAATGTATTTCCCCATAGTCTATCAGGTAGCCAATGTGGTTCCTTTTATTTGAAATTTAGTTGAGCAAGAAACATTAGATTAACTCATCTGACTAGATTTTCTGGTGTGTTCTCTCTACGTATACAAATGAAGGGGATATTTTTCTTCCCCTTCTTGGAGGGTTCTGAGTCCTAAATCCTCACATGCCATTCATTTATCCTTGGACTTTGTGTCAGGTGACTCTCCTGCAAGGCATGTCAGCAATCTTCTCTTTCCTTCCACAACGTATGTCAGGAGACAGAGCTCATAGACCTTACTATGGGACAAATCCTTTAGAATTGGTAGCATGTCATATCCCCAGAGTTGGGGAAACCTGAAGCCATCAGACCAGACCTAAAAGATCTCGGTAACTTCTGCCAGCCTCATGAAGTGAATTTGTTCCCTGCTGTAGTGCAGAGGAGAAGCTGGTCTTTCTGAAACTGTCATTTCCAGATACCTTATAGCTTTTAAGTGTATTACTGTTCCTCTAAATTTAAATATAAAATTTTGTGACCCAGAAATGCCACTTCTACATATATACTCAAGAGAATTTTAAACACATGTTTACACAAACATGTGAACATGAATGTTCATAGCCTCATTGTTTACAGTAGTCAAAAAGTGGAAGCAACCCAAATGTGAAGCTACTAATTAATGAAATAAACAAAATATGGCATAGCAATACAGTAGAATATCATTTGGCCATAATAAGGACTGAAATACTGCTACAACAGAAAGTACTTCCTACGATATGTATTAATATTGAAAACGTTATACTAAGTAACAAAACCCGTAACAAAAGATTAGGGAGGGGAATGGAAAGGGACTGCTGATGGATTTATTTTGGAAATGATGCAAATATCATCAAATTGATTGTGGTGATGGGGACACAACTTGATGACCATTGAATTGTATACCTTATATAGGAGAATTGTATGGTATGGATTTATATCTCAATAAGGCTGTTTCAAAAAATTCTATTACTGACTCCTTGGATGCCAGGTCCAAGAATCCTTTGGAGTCCTTAGTACAGTTTGAAAAGTCACATTGGCTGACATCTACCTTTTCAGTGAATGAAGTGCTATGTAATAGGACTTTAAAATAGAATGAAAGCTCAGACTACAGTGTTCTTGACTTGTGTATCTGAAAATGTCTGACAAGTTCACTACAAATCCCAGGTCAGTTTTCATATGGATTTTTGCCTCATTCTGCCACTAGCTCTATTTTTCTTTCTTTTTTTTTATTATACTTTAAATTCTAGGGCACATGTGCACAACGTGCAGGTTTGTTACATATGTATACATGTGCCATGTTGGTGTGCTTCACCCATTAACTCGTCATTTACAATAGGTATTTCTCCTAATGCTATCCCTCCCCCAAACCCCCATCCCACGACAGGCCCCGGTGTGTGAAGTTCCCCTCCCTGTGTCCAAGTGTTGTCATTGTTCAGTTCCCACCTATAAGTGAGAACATGTGGTGGTTGGTTTTCTGTCCTTGTGATAGTTTGCTCAGAATGATGGTTTCCAGCTTCATCCATGTCCCTGCAAAGGACATGAACTCATCCTTTTTTATGGCTGCATAGTATTCCATGGTGTATATGTGCCACATTTTCTTAATCCAGTCTATCATTGATGAACATTTGGGTTGGTTCCAAGTCTTTGCTATTGTGAATAGTGCCACAATAAACATATGTGTGCATGTGTCTTTATAGCAGCAGCAGCATGATTTATAGTCTTTTTGGTATATACCCAGTAATGGGATGGCTGGGTCAAATGCTATTTCTAGTTCTAGATCCTTGAGGAATCGTCACACTGTCTTCCACAGTGGTTGAACTAGTTTACAGTCCCACCAGCAGTGTAAAAGTGTTCCTATTTCTCCACATCCTCTCCAGCACCTGTTGTTTCCTGAGTTTTTAATGATCGCCATTCTAACTGGGGTAAGATGGCAACTTATTGTGGCTTTGATTTGCATTTCTCTGATAGCCAGTGATGATGAGCATTTTTTCATGTGTCTGTTGGCTGCATAAACGTCTTCTTTGAGAAGTGTCTGTTCATATCCTTTGCCCACTTTTTAATGGGGTTGGTTGATCTTTTTCTTGTAAATTTGTTTAAGTTCTTTGTAGATCTTGGATATAAGCCCTTTGTCAGATGGGTAGATTGTAAAACTTTTCTCCCATTCTGTAGGTTGCCTGTTCACTCTGATGGTAGATTCTTTTGCCGTGCGGAAGCTCTTTAGTTTAATTAGATCCCACGTGTCAATTCTGGCTTTTGTTGCCATTGCTTTTGGTGTTTTAGTCATGAAGTCCTTGCCCATGCCTATGTCCTGAGTGGTATTGCCTAGGTTTTCTTTTAGGGTTTTTATGGTTTTAGGTCTAACATTTAAGTCTTTAATCTATCTTCAATTAAATTTTGTATAAGGTGTAAGGAAGGGATCCAGTTTCAGCTTTCTACATATGGCTAGCCAGTTTTCCCAGCACCATTTATTAAATAGGGAATCCTTTCCTTGTTTCTTGTTTTTGTCAGGTTTGTCAAAGATCAGATGGTTGTAGATGTGTGGTATTATTTCTGAGGGCTCTGTTCTGTTCCATTGGTCTATATCTCTGTTTTGGTAGCAGTACCATGCTGTTTTGGTTACTGTAGCCTTGTAGTATAGTTTGAAGTCAGGTAGTGTGATGCCTCCAGCTTTGTTCTTTTGGCTTGGGCTTGTCTTGGCAATGCGGGCTCTTTTTTGGTTCCATAGGAAGTTTAAAGTTTTTGGTTCCATATGAACTTAAAGTAGTTTTTTTCCAATTCTGTGAAGAAAGACATTGGTAGCTTGATAGAGATGGCATTGAATGTATAAATTACCTTGGGCCATATGGCCATTTTCACGATATTGATTTTACCTATTCATGATCATGGAATGTTCTTCCATTTGTTTGTGTCCTCTTTTATTTCATTGAGCAGTGGTTTGTAGTTCTCCTTGAAGAGGTCCTTCACATCCCTTGTAAGTTGGATTCCTAGGTATTATATTCTCTTTGAAACAACTGTGAATGGGAGTTCAGTCATGATTTGGCTCTCTACCCGTTATTGGCGTATAGGAATGCTTGTGATTTTTGCACATTGCTTTTGTATCCTGAGACTTTGCTGAAGTTGCTTATCACCTTAAGGAGATTTTGGGCTGAGAGGATGGAATTTTCTAAATATACAATCATGTCATCTGCAAACAGGGACAATTTGACTTCTTTTCATAATTGAATACCCTTTATTTCTTTCTCTCGCCTGATTGCCCTGGCCAGAACTTCCAACACTATGTTGAATAGGGGTGGTGACAGAGGGCACCCCTGTCTTGTGCTAGTTTTCAAAGGGAATGCTTCCAGTTTTTGCCCATTCAGTACAATATTGGCTGTGGGTTTGTCTTATTATTTTGAGATACATCCCATCAATACCTAGTTTATTGAGAGTTTTTAGCATGAAGAGCTGTTGAATTTTGTTGAAGGCCTTTTCTGCATCTATTGAGATAATCATGTGGTTTTTGTCTTTGGTTCTGTTTACATGGTCGATTACCCTTATTGATTTGTGTATGTTCAATCAGCCTTGCTTCCTGGGGATGAAGCCAACTTGATCATGGTGGATAAGCTTTTTGATGTGCTGCTGGATTCAGTTTGCCAGTATTTTAATGAGGAATTTCACATTGATGTTCATCAAGGATATTGGTCTAAAATTCTCTTTTTTTTTGTTGTGTCTCTGCCAGGCTTTGTTATCAGGATGATGCTGGCCTCATAAAATGAGTTAGGGAGGATTCCCTCTTTTTCTATTGATTGGAATAGTTTCAGAAGGAATGGTACCAGCTCCTCTTTGTAACTCTGGTAGAATTAGGCTGTGAATCCGTCTGGTCCTGGACTTTTTTTCGTTGGTAGGCTATTAATTATTGCCTCAAATTCAGAGCCTGTTTTTGGTCTATTCAGAGATTCAACTTCTTCCTGGTTTAGTCTTGGGAGGGTGTATGTGTCCAGGAATTTACCCATTTCTTCTAGATTTTCTAGTTTTTATTTGCATAGAGGTGTTTATAGTATCCTTTGATGGTAGTTTGTATTCCTGTGGGATTGGTGGTGATATCTCCTTTATCATTTTTTTATTACGTCTATTTGATTCTTCTCTCTTTTTTTCTTTATTAGTCTTTCTAGTGGTCTATTTTGTTGACCTTTTCGAAAAACCAGCTCCTGGATTCATTGATTTTTTGAAGGGTTTTTTGTGTCTCTATCTCCTTCAGTTCTGCTCTGATCTTAGTTATTTCTTTCCTTCTGCTAGCTTTTGAATGTGTTTGCTCTTGCTTCTCTAGTTCTTTTAATTGTGATGTTAGGGTGTCAATTTTAGATCTTTCCTGCTTTCTCTGGTAGGCATTTAGTGCTATAAATTTCCCTTTACACATTGCTTTAAATGTGTCCCAGAGATTCTTCTATGTTGTGTCTTTGTTCTCATTGGTTTCAAAGAACATCTTTATTCTTCATTTCCTTATTTACCCAGTAGTCATTCAGGAGCAGGTTGTTCAGTTTCCATGTAGTTGTGCAGTTCTGAGGTAGTTTCTTAATCCTGAGTTCTAGTTTGATTGCACTGTGGTCTGAGAGACAGGTTGTTGTGATTTCTTTTCTTTTACATTTGCTGAGGAGAGCTTTACTTCCAACTATGTGGTCAATTTTGGAATAAGTGTGATGTGGTGCTGAGAAGAATGTATATTCTGTTGATTTGGGGTGGAGAGTTCTGTAGATGTCTATTAGGTCCACTTACTGCAGAGCTGAGTTCAATTCCTGGATATCCTTGTTAACTTTCTGTCTCGTTGATCTGTCTAATGTTGACAGTAGGGTGTTGAAGTCTCCCATTGTTATTGTGTGGGAGTCTAAGTCTCTTTGTAGGTCTCTAAGGACATGCTTTATGAATCTGGGTGCCCGTGTATTGGGTGCATATATATTTAGGATAGTTAGCTCTTCTTGTTGAATTGATCCCTTTACCATTATGTAATGGCCTTCTTTGTCTCTTTTGATCTTTGTTGGTTTAAAGTCTGTTTTATCAGAGACTAGGATTGCAGCCCATGCTTTTTTTCATTTTCCATTTGCTTGGTAGATCTTCCTCCATCCCTTTATTTTGAGCCTATGTGTGTCTCTGCACGTGAGATGGGTCTCCTGAATACAGCACACTGATGGGTCTTGACTCTTTATCCAATTTGCCAGTCTGTGTCTTTTAATTGGGGGATTTAGTCCATTTACATTAAAGGTTAATATTGTTATGTGTGAATTTGATCCTGTCATTGTGATGTTAGCTGGTTATTTTGCCTGCTAGTTGATGCAGTTTCTTCCTAGCATCGACAGTCTTTACAATTTGGCATGTTTTTGCAGTGGCTGGTACCAGTTGTTCCTTTCCATGTTTAGTGCTTCCTTCAGGAGCTCTTATAAGGCAGGTCTGGTGGTGACAAAATGTCTCAGCATTTGCTTGTTTGTAAAGGATTTTATTTCTCCTTCACTTATGAAGCTTATTTGGCTGGATATGAAATTCTGGGTTGAAAATTATTTTCTTTAAGAATGTTGAATATTGGCCCCCACTCTCTTCTGGCTTGTAGTTTCTGCTGAAAGATCCACTGTTAGTCTGATGGGCTTCCCTTTGTGGGTAACCTGACCTTTCTCACTGGCTGCCCTTAACATTTTTTCCTTCATTTCAAACTTGGTGAATCTGACGATTATGTGTCTTGGGGTTGCTCTTCTCGAGGAGTATCTTTGTGGTGTTCTCTCTATTTCCTGAATTTGAATGTTGGCCTGCCTTGCTAGGTTGGGGAAGTTCTCCTGGATGATATCCTGCAGAGTGTTTTCCAATTTGGTTCCATTCTCCCCGTCACTTTCAGGTACACCAGTCAAACGTAGATTTGGTCTTTTCACATAGTCCCATATTTCTTGGAGGCTTTGTTTATTTCTTTTTACTCTTTTTTCTCTAAACTTCTCTTCTTGTTTCATTTCATTCATTTGATCTTCAATCACTGATACCCTTTCTTCCACTTGATTGAATTGGCTACTGAAGCTTGTGCATGCATCACCTAGTTCTCGTGCCATGGTTTTCAGCTCCATCAGGTCATTTAAGGTCTTCTCTATGCTGTTTATTCTAGTTAGCCATTCGTCTAATCTTTTTTCAAGATTTTTAGCTTCCTTGCGAGAGGTTCGAACATCCTCCTTTAGCTCAGAGAAGTTTGTTATTACCGATCTTCTGAAGCCTACTTCTGTCAACTCGTTAAAGTCATTCTCCATCCAGCTTTGTTTCGTTGCTGGTGAGGAGCTGTGATCCTTTGAAGGAGAAGAGGCCCTCTGGTTTTTAGAATTTTCAGCTTTTCTGTTCTTGTTTCTCCCCATCTTTGTGGTTTTATCTAGCTTTAGTCTTTGATGATGGTGACCTACAGATGGGGTTTTGGTGTGGATGTCCTTTTTGTTGATGTTGCTGCTATTCCTTTCTGTTTGTTGGTTTTCCTTCTAACGGTCAGGACTCTCAGCTGCAGGTCTGTTGGAGTTTGCTGGAGGTCCACTCCAGACTCTGTTTGCCTCGGTATCACCAGTGGAGGCTGCAGAATAGCAAATATTGCAGAACGGCAAATGTTGCTCCCGGATCCTTCCTCTGGAAGCTTCGTCTCAGAGGGGCACCCGACTGTATGAGGTGTCAGTCAGCCCCTACTGGGAGGTATCTCCCAGTTAGTCTACACGGGTGTCAAGGACCCACTTGAGGAGGCAATCTGTCTGTTCTCAGATCTCAGACTCCATGCTGGGAGAACCACTGCTCTCTTCAAAGCTGTCAGACAGGGACGCTGAAGTCTGCATAAGTTTCTGCTGCCTTTTGTTCAGCTATGCCCTGCCCCCGGAGGTGGAGTCTACAGAGGCAGGCAGGCCTCGTTGAGCTGCGGTGGGCTTCACCTAGTTGGAGCTTCCCAGCTGCTTTGTTTACCTAATCAAGCCTCAGCAATGGTGGACGCCCCTCCCCTAGCCTCGCTGCTGCCTCGCAGTTCGATCTCAGATTGCTGTGCTAGCTGTGAGTGAGGCTCCATGGGCGTGGGACCCACTGAGTCAGGTGTGATGTATAATGTCCTGGTGTGCTGGTTAAGACTGTTGGAAAAGTGCAATATTACGGCAAGAGTGTCCCAATTTTCTAGGTACCGTCTGTCATGGCTTCCCTTGGCTAGGAAAGGGAATTCCCTGACCCCTTGCACTTCCTGGGTGAGGTGATGCCCTGTCGTGTTTCAGCTCACACTCAATGGGCTGCACCCACTTTCCAACCAATCCCAATGAGATGAACCTGGTACGTCAGTTGGAAATGCAGAAATCACCCGTCTTCTGTGTCGCTCACGCTGGGAGCTGTAGACTGGAGCTGTTCCTATTCAGCCATCTTGGAAGTGAGTGTGCTTCATTTTTCTTAAGAGACATAGTGAAGTCATGTGAAAAATGCTGAAGTGGAATCAAAAGATTTGAATTTGAAATATTGTCCTGGCTGGGTGCAGTGACTCACGCCTGTAATCCCAGCACTTTGGGAGGCTGCGGCAGGTGGATCATGAGATCAGGAGTTCGAGACCATTGTGGCCAACATGGTGAAACCCCATCTCTACTAAAAATACAAAAATTAGCTGGGTGTGTTGGTGCATGCCTGTAATCCCAGCTACTCGGGAGGATGAGACAGGAGAATTGCTTGAACCCAGGAGTTGGAGGTTGCAGTGAGCCGAGAACGTGCCACTGCACTGCATCCTGGTGACAGAGCGAGACTCTGTCTCAAAAAAAGAAAGAAAAGAAAAGAAAAGAAAAGAAATATAGTCCAGCCACTTCCTAGCTCTACAAACTTGGACTAATTACTTAACCTCTCTGGGTCTTCCTTTCTTATTTTTGAGGCAGTGTATATAGGTCTATAGCAAAGCATAATGTATATTAAAGTGATTTAGAAATTATGCACTTTTAAAAATATAGCGAGCTATCATTTGATTAAACACACACATACATACACACGGAAAAACACACTCAAGGCCACCATTTTCTGTCATCCTTTAGTAAAGTATTTATCTAAATTGTGCTTTTCCAAAACAATCTGCTGTGTATACAAACTCTTAGTTGCCACAGAAACACCAACCAATTAGTAAGCCATGTTGGTTTATTTGATCAATATGATTGGTAAATCTTTTTTCCCTTCTTTACATAATAGGAAGTAGAAGTGTGGCAAGATTAAAGGAATTTCCTTGTGTGGCAGCCATGGAGGGGTGCAGTTCAGATTTTTCTTCAAGAGCAAACCTTCTGGAAAGATTATAGCCAGTTGACAAGTTCCAGCTGTGATGTCTTTGGTCCCTATTGCAGCATTTTTGCCCAAGGTATGTTCTCAGGCAGCTCTAGGCAACGACTGGGTACATACTGTGTGCTGGTTATTTCTATCCAGTGCTCCAGAGTCCTCTCTTGAACTGGAGGAGATGTTTAAAAGTATACACCACAGTCTGAGGCTCTTCCTAGCCTATGATCCCCAGCCCTTCCTTTTGCATGTGTCGGATCTATATTGTTCTCTGAAAGCTTTTCCTGCCTACTCATACTCTCTCTTCCCTTTTATCTATCAGAGTGATTACTTCCATAAATCTTTTGTACTTCTATCCTTGTCTTGGTATCTGTTTCCTGGAGGATGCAAACTGACATTCTTTGGTGGAGCCAAAACTTAAGCAAAGGTCTTCTGACTCCAAGATCATTACAGAGCTGCCATATAATATATATAATATATCAATATATAGTATAATTATAATGTTAATATATAATACATTATATTAATATAATATAGATGATATATAATATATAACTATGTTATATATATTATATATTATGTGCATATTATATAATATGTATATTATATGTTATATATTATAATATATATTGTTATATGAATATTATATAATATGTATGTAATATATAATGTATATTATAATGTATATATATTATATAATATGTGTATATTATATAGTGTACATATATAATTATATATATATTATATATACATATACATATTATATAATATATATCTATTACATTGGGAGCTATTTTGCATAGCCCACTGGGACTATCTAGATGACACTCACTAGATTAACTATTGTGTGGGTTCACCACAGCCCATGCTGTGTATGGTTGTATATGAATAGAGTCAGTTTTATAGAATGTAGACTCTTGTGGCTGAATCCAATGTATTCAAGAGCAGTCGTTCATTTGGGAAGAGGATTGAAATCAGTCAATAGTTAATGTGCTAGTGAGTCCAACTCTGAATCTTGTTCACTGCTTTCCATAAAATATTTTCTGTGAGCTTTCAGTGGATATAAAGCAAAGGTCTTTCCTGCCCCCATACCCCTGCAGGAGTTACCTAAAACTAATTGCTTACTTTCTCAGTGCTCAACTGAGATCAGCTACATTGAAAGAATGGGGGTTTGGAATTGGGTTTGAGGTAACAGCAGGGAAGAAGTGATTTTTGGAGTGCACAGAATGCGTCTGGGGAAGACTGATCTATCAGCATTAGGTAGGTACTTTACCTAGGAGGTGGGGAATTATGAAGAACTGTAGAACCAAAAGGCAATCCAGACCTATGTTGGCTGCTTTGCATTTTTACCTGGAGCCCCTAGTTAGCAAGATTCTTTGTGATGTCTCTTCCATCCACGTCTTCAGTTAAAACATACATGAACAATTAGACTTTATTGAGCACATACTATATGCCAAGCTCCATACTAGGAGTGTTTGGCGTTCCCAAACATAATGTGAAGAGACATATGTGAATATGACTTCTAATTGCAAGGCAGGCTATAACCTGGACTCTGATAAAGGACTAAGAGAAAAAAATAGAGAGATTGGTTCTGAAAATGACTCTTTAGTAAGGTTTATTAAAGTAATTGATCAAAGGGCTGGGTATACGAAAGGAGTAAAAGTTAAGCAAAACAGACATTCCGAACATCAGTGATAGTATAAAGAATGACACCAAGGTGAAACAAAGCTCTTTGAGTTCTGTTGGTGTCACAAACAGGAAATAGTGGAGGATGAGTGAGTGCTGTCACGGAGGTAGAAGAGGCCAGGCCACACATGGTCTTTGTGCTAAATTAAGGGAGCATAAATTCTGTCTGTGGACAACCAGGAGTTGCTGACAAGTGTAAGTGTGTGTCTTCAGTGGTGGGAGTGTTTATTATTTTTTACATTAATAAGTCTAACTTTGAAGCCTGCCATGTCCTGAATATAGCTACAAAAATACACACTATGCACGCTGTTGTATTTACATACTAAAAAACACTAGACAGTGGTGAAGCAGCTAAGCCTCTTTAGATTTCAGATTTTAGATTGAGTTTTTTCATCTGTAAAATGAATATGACCTCTAAGGTTCCTCCCACCTTATACTTGTATATTCTGTTCTTAATAACTTGTCCAGACACAACTTAGATGATGATAGCCCTGGCATGAAAATGTATCTGAATTGGGTCTATACCATTAATGTGAAGTAGCTAAGCAATTAGCAGTTTAACTGGACAGCGTAGTTGAGGTTCCAAAGTAGATTTATTTAAATTGGGTGAACTATCTGGATAAGACTTGTCTACTGTCTGAAAGGCACACTATTTAGCTTATATTTTTTTTAAACCAGTGCTTTGGTTTTGCATTTGAAATCTGATGCTTCTTTTGCATTGGTCCCTCTGCCTCAAGAAGCAGTGGCCTGTCAGGCTTACTGATATTTAAACATGTGGGAAATGCCCCCAGGTAAGCCCAGTCATTAAATCTGAAGGCTTGTTGGGTCCAGGGAGGCAGCCCAGGCAGGCAGCTGCATAATTGAGTACTGTTCTGGGTCTTTCATTTTATTTTAAAGCATATTTTTAACCAAGTTCTTTCCAGTTAACCATCTCACTGGTTATTATGGGGAGCTGATTTCTTCAGCACACAATAATTGCAAAATTATGGCTCCATGGCTGTAGACATAAGTGTTGTCTTGCCTATCTGGCAAATCACACAACGAGGGAATTTAGAATTTGGGAGGCACTTAGAAGTCATCTCATCTACAGCTCTGATTTTACAAATAAGGAAACCACTGGGCCAGTGTGCCTTTTTAAAATTCACAAGTATTGGTACTCGCTTCTTTTTTAGCCTTATTCCTCCTCCTCATCTACAAGAATATTGGACTTTACTTTTCATAAAAATGTGATTTCCTACCAGTTTAATGCTCTTGGTGATAACTATGTAGTTTGGCTAGAGAATGGAATCTCGCGTGGGTGCGCTGGCAAGTTATTCATTTAGCTATTCCTGAGGGGCCTCATTGCTGTTTCACAGTGATCTTCTTGAACATGAATGTAAGTTTGTTCAACAGTTATTCAGTTTCTTTTATTGGGCTGTTATTGTTCTCTCTGAGATGAGTAAGACATGTTCTCTACTTTGAAGAGCTCACTATTTGGGAAGGAGGGTGGACACTCTAAAAAGTAACTGCAATTTAAAGTGGCAAGTATTTAAAAAGTGAAATAAATGTAGGGACAGAAATGAGGGAAGGATTAGTTCCACCTGAGATATGAGAGATTGACGGAGAGCAAGTGACATTTGAGTTGGCCCTGGGAGGAGAAGAGGAGCATGGCAGGTACTTGAGTTTCAGAGGCTTGATGTGTGAGAAGACACTCTAGGCAGGGTAATGACTCAGTCACTCAAGCATACAAGAGCATGACACATTTAGAAAGTGCAAGAGCTACAGCTGAAGTTGAAGCTGTGTGGCTTCAGAGAGGCCTGGGTGGCAGCCCCGAAAATTCAAGTTGGAACAGAATTATTGAGAACCTTGTATGGCAGCTGAAGGCATATGGGACTTGTCTTATATTTATTATTCTATAGGTGGTAGCCATGGACGATGTGTGAGTGAGACACAGTTTAGAAAAACACCTTTTCAGCTTCAGTGTACAGGATGGATTGGATGCAGGGACATCCATGAAAAAACAACCATAAATACATAGTTATCCCTGACCACAGGAATATAGCTTTACTTTTCTGTATGTGTCTGGCTTTAGTTGGCATTAAACCCTATCTAGAAGATACAGGATATCTATGTGAGTCTGCTTGGGCTGCCGTAACAAAACACCACATATTAGGGGGGTGGCCTAGACAACAGACATTTGTTTTCTCTCATTTCTGGAGACTAGAATTCCCAGAAGGAGTCATTGGTTGATTCAGTTCCTAATAAGGCCTCTCTTCCTGGTTTATAGATGTTCTCACATGGCCTCTTCTTTGGTGCAGGTGCAGAGAAGGCGAGAGAGAGAGAGAGAGACAGAGAGAGAGAAAGAAAAAGAGAGAGGAGTGAAAGAAATCTCTAGTGTCCCTTCTTCTTCTTATAAAGACATGAGTTCTATTGTATTAACACCCCAGTCTTCTGATCTCATTTAACGTAAACTATCTCCATAAAGATTCTATTTCCAAATACAGCCACATTGGGATTTGGGGCATCACATATGAAGTTTTTTTGGGGGGGAGGGTGGGCACAATTCATTCCATAACAGCAGCTGACAGCCCTTTTTGTCCTGCATAGCAACAATGCACACAAAGTTGTAGAAAGAGCTTTAATGAATAGACACTCTACAATAACTATCATTTCTGCAGATTACAAATGAAATACAAATATGCCATAGGAAGATTCCAGCTCTGTCCAGCGTCACTAACATGTTATCTTCTTGTTTTTCTTCTGGTAGAGGAAACAGAGACTCCTCCTGTGCCCAAGAGTTCAGAGCACTTGGATCACCTGCCATGCTAATATTTGATCCTGTACTTGGGAAATTTATCCCTCAGCTCTAGGTAACCATTACCTGGTCCTCTGAGCAATCTGTTCCTCTCAAATTCCACCATTGTCCTTCATGTTTTATTATCTTTTATCCTCTTCCCACAACAACCTCTGGACTTCTCCATTTCCCCAAGTCATAGTTTTTTTCCCTCTCCAATCTCCAGACCTTCCTATATGTTCTAAACCAACTTCTTTCATCTGAATGGTACACAGAGCAGGATCCTTCAGCCTCAGCTTTCTTTTTTTGCAACCTGATATGGGCTGTGTACTGCGAATGCCACATCATTTCCCGAACTTCACACCTGAGAGACTAACTGATTAAATGCTTGATGTGCTTGATGAATGGATGCTAGGAAACATGGTTAATGCCAGCAATGACTGGAACTAGAAATAGGAGTTGTTTATAGACTTTGTCTAGCTCTATGTCAAATAGACATACTATAAAAATTTCCGCAGAATTTTAGAATTCTGGTTTTGCTTATCCAAAAAATTGTCTTGCATATCATTTTAATACAAAACTATTCATTGGTCATTACTTACAGATAAGATGGTAATATATGTTGGACAAGCAGTGGTATTTTCACTTGGAAAATAAGATAAAAATACACATTTATGAAAAAACATCAGGTACAAATGATAACATGCTGTATCTCCAGCCCTTATCACTAACAGTGACCTGGATATTTGTAGAATTCATGCAAAGATGAGATCATATTTAACATTGATTAATTCAACAAAAATATATTGTGTACACCTTAGTGTTAATGATTTGCTAAGGGCTGACGGGTCTAGCAGGGGTAAAACCTGCTCGCATGCCCATTTTCCTAGAATAGCCCTCGTCTACGCCAGGTACTTATGATCTTTGACGCTACAGTTTTGTGAGGGATCCACAGAGGAAGCCAGATAAATTAGCCTAATCCAGAGACAAACTTTGTAAAGAACCATGTAGTCCATATTTTAGGCCTTTTGATCTCTCTAGTCTTTGTTGCAAACCCTCAACTCTGCCTTTGTAGCATGAAAAGAAAGCAGTAGACAATATGTAAATGAGTGGGTATGGCCATGTTCCAATAAAACTGTATTTATTTATTTAATTAATTTATAATTTCAACTTTTCTTTTAGATTCAGAGGTTATATGTGCAGGTCTGTTACATGGGTATATTGTGTGATGCTGGCGTTTGGGGTATGACTTATCCCATCACCCAGGTAGTCAGCATAGTTTTTCAACCCTTGCCCTCCTCCCTCCCTATCCCCTTTAATAGTCCCCATTGTTTATTGTTCCCATGTTGTGTCCATGTATAATCAATATCTAGTTCCCACTTATAAGTGAGAACATGCAGTGTTTGGTCTTCTGTTTCTGCATTAATTCACTTAGGATAATGGCCTCCAGCTGCCTTCTTGTTACTGCAAATGACATGATTTCATTCCTTTTTATTGCTGTGTAGGGTTCCATGATGTATATGTACCACGTTTTCTTAATCCATCCTCTACTGATGGACACCACGGTGGATTCCATATCTTTACTATGGTTAATAGTGCTGTGATGAACACATGCGTGCATGTGGCATTTTGTAAAATGACTGATTTTCCTTTGGTTATATACCCAGTAATGGGATTTCTGAGCAATAAAGCTTTATTGACAAAAACATTTAGGCTAGATTAGGCCCATGGCCTGTTTGCCAGTCTCTGGAATTAATATGGGAGCTATTGGGGTGAAAGTCAGGTCACCTTCATACACAAAAAAATTGTAGAATTTGGGAACTGAATGGACTCTACAGACATTGCTCTTTGTTGTTCTCAGATAGCAAAATCCCAACCCTGGTAAATCCAGCCCTACTTACCTATTGCAGTATGTGAACACAAATTGAGAAAAGCAAAGGATCATGCTGACAGATTTCCATTTAAGTTCAAGTGAGTCCTTAGCGCTACCCAGAAATCCTACTTATTTACCTGACATACTCATTATCCCTCTCCCCAGAAGTCTTTTCTATGTCTTACCTTTCTCACCTGGACTCCATCACCTCTGTTGCAGCAATAAAGGTGTGTACCCGAATGTCCCCATGGAAACAATTTGCAATTCAGCTGCAGGGAGTGCAACTAACTGACAGCCTACAACCATTAGCTCCGTGAGGAAATGCCTCAGCTTTCCAGGTGGGGCCACACTCTTCCTATGTAATCATTAGCCGATGACTGGATACACTGGAGGTGCAAGGACCTGGCCATTTTGGCCAAGGTGGAACTCCTGTAAATTTTTCTCTTTGCCCTGGAGAACTGTTTTGGGTTGCCAATAATTTTTCAAATCTTATCACTGCCTGAGGTTTTCCCTACCTGATGCTGTTTACTCCACACATCCTTTTCACTGTCCAAACATGCAGCCTCCTTTTAGACAGAAATATAATATGCAATGTGCAAAAACATTAAAAGCTGACTTATTTTTTTTCTGGTCTCTACATTTAAAAAATGTGTTTTGGCAAAGGATTAAAAAATAATGTTTTATCTAGTTAAAGAAGAGCACTGAGTCATCGTGCAGCTAGTGGTTGCTGATGACTAGCTAGATTCTCTGCAAACCTCCCATTGCACCGTAAGCTTTGAGCCCTTCTCCCTGGAGACTAAGGCAGCAGCTCCAACACCAAAGAGCCTCACTGACCAAAAGATAACAAGATGTGAAAAGGACTGACAGCTATTTCTCCACACTATTCAGAATAGTGTTGGAGTCTGTACCCTCCTATAGGGCTCTCTGTCTCCCCAATGACTATGCCATGGAAATGTATTTATTGCATTTTTCTCTTTAGACTTGAATTTATAATACAAGAAAAAATTTTGAAAGAGAAGCATAGGGCTCAAATCGTTATTTTGGCTTGCTGTTGATTGTACGGGTACAGCATCAACTGGCTGATTGTCATCTAATATTTATATCTCTTGTGTGTATAGTGCTTTGCAGTTGAGAGAATTCGCCCTCCACTATTGCATGTGAATCTTCTAACAATCTTGTGAGGGGAAAAGGACAGACATTATTTGTGTTTTACATATATGCACAATGAGGTTCATAGAGGTTGGGTATAATTATCTATCTCTTACAAATAAGGACAATGAACTTCATAGAGGTTATGTGCTTCTTTCAGTGTCACAAAGCAAGAAAATGCAAAAGCTGTCACTAAATCCTAAGATTTTAAAGTCTCACTGAGACTCATTCTACTGTATTACATGCCTTGAGAGATATTACTCTGACAAAATACAAGAAGACATCTGTGATTTCAGTCCGAGCTTTTGTCAAATATTTCTTGTGCATAATAACAAATATGGAATATTTGCTTCCTTATTCTATTTACATGAGATGCAAAAAACAATAAAATGTTCAATAATGAAAACTGCTTTGAAGTATTACTTGCGTGTTCTGCTTAAGTATTAAAAGCTGACTGTTTATATTCGCTAAGAGCCTATTTTTTTATAGTAAGAGATTTATTGGCTGGAACTAACTGCACAGTTGTGGGACTGGCTAGTCAAGTCCAAAATCCATAGATGCAGTTTGCCAGAAAAAGAAGGCTAGAACTGTTACACCTGGGCTAAAGCTGCTGCCCACCACGGAGATTTCTTCCTCTGTGAAGCCTCAGCTCTGTTCTTTAGGCCTTTTGACAGGTTGAATCAGGCGCACCCAGATAATCTAGTATATAGCTGTATTTTTGTGAAAGACTAATTCGATTGTGACTCATAGTGAAAGTTTAGTGGACACAATGACTCAGAAATGAAAGAAACAAGTGAATTCTGTGCCAGTGTCATTTGGCTATCAACCAGCATGCTGAACTACAGGACTCAGATGCATCAGTAAGTCACTGACCATACGTGACTGTTGAAAACATGTCAAATGATTTTTTTTTGGCTCAAGGAAACAAATGAAATTGCTCAGTTACGCAAGTTTTTTTTTTCTTTTGTAGCTCTCCAATTAAGCAGAATACATTCGTTAAAATTAGAAAGTTGAATTTAGAATAACTTAGACTGCTGGAATTTTTAAATGGGTATTTATACTTATCATATTAAAAAGAAATAAGATATAAAGCTTATGAAAATACGATTTAATATACTTTATTCAAGAGAAGAAATTTGGAAAGAAAATACATGTATTTTAATTTGTTTTTATGAAAGCAATGTGTGGATACCATCTTGTCATAAAAATAATTTCAAATAATGCAGACTATAGGACAAAATGGAAACTGTGCCTTTAATTTTGCCTTCCTTTCCCAGAAACAACCACTGTGAACAATTTTACGGATATCTTTCTAGCCCTGTTTTGTACAAATATACCTTTTTATATAAATTGGACTTTGCAGTATGTATTATTCAAACACTCTTATTTTCACTAAATGATGTATATTAGACATTGTTCTATGTCAGTGTATACATCATCCTGTTTAAATATATCATTTTAATGTATAGTATGGTTGTTACTGCAACTTATTTGCCCACTATCCAATTAATACGCATTTAAGTTGTCTTTCAACAATGATATGGTGCACATTTTTGTCCGTGCCTCATTGTTCACATGAGGATAAATACTCAGAAACCAAACCGTGTGTTTGAAGAATCAGTGCATTTACAACTCTTGTCAATTGAGAGAAGGGGCAGAGCAAAATGGCCAGATAGAAGCGTCCACCAATCATCCTCCACAGAGGACCACCAAACTGAACGACTATTCACACTAAAAAGTGCCCTTCTTAAAAACCAGAAAATTAGGTGAATTATCACAGTACATGGCTTTCACATCATAGTAAGGAAAGAGGCACTGGAGAGGATAGGAAAGACGGTCTTGAGTTACCGAATCCACCCTTCTCCCATCCTGAGGCAGCAGCCACATAACATGAAGAGAGAATCTGTGCATTTGGGAGATGGAGAGTGCAGTGATTGTGTGACTTTGCATTGAAACTCTGTGCTGCCCCATCACAGTGAAAGCAACACCAGGCAGAACTCAGCTGGTGCTCATGAAGGGAGCATTTAGACCAACCTTAGCCGGATAGGAATCACTCATCCCAGCAGTCCGAACCCGTGAACTGAAGTGCTCTGTGGTTCTAAATAAACCTGAACTTCAGTCTAGGTCACAGGATTGTAATTCCTGGGTAAGTCATGGAGCTGTGCTGGGCTCAAAACCAGTGGAAGTGGGGTGCATTCAACCTAGTGAGACATCAGCTGGGGCAGCCAAAGGAGTGCTTCTCCACCCCTCCCTGAACTCCAAGCAGCATAACCCTGCCGAGGTGAGAGTCCCCTTCCTCTTGCTTGTGGAGAAGGGAGGGAAGAGTAAAGAGGGCTTTGTCTTGCACCTTGTATGTCAGCTCAGCCATAGTAGGGTAGGGCACCAGGCAGAGTCCTGAGCCCTAGCTTTTGATTGACATTTCTAGATATACTCTGAGCCAGATGGGAACCCACTGCATTGAAGGGAAGAACCCAGTACTGGCAGGACTCATCACCTGCTGATTAAAGAGCCCTTCGGCCCTGAATAGTGACCATTGGTAGCCAGGCAGTACTTACTGTGGGCCTCAGATGAGACTAGAAGACATGCTCGCTTCAGATGTGAGTAAGCACATTCCCTGTTGTGGTGGCTACAGAAGAGAGACACCTTATGCTTGAGAAAAGGAAAATAAAGAGTAAAGAGGACGACTTTGTCTTGCAGCTTAGGCATCAGCTTCGCCATAGTAGGGCAGAGCACCAAGTGGGTTCTTGGGGTCACCAGTTCCAGGCCTATGGCTCTTAGAAGGCATTTCTGGACCTTCACTGGGGCAGAGATGAGCACACTTCCCTGAAGTGAGAGTCCAAGGCCTGCCAGCATTCACCCAAACTTACTAAAGAGCCCTTGGGAATTAAGCGAACATCAGCAGTAGCCAGGCAGTACATCCCCATGGTTGTGGCCATGGGGAGAGACTCCTCTGCTAGTGGAAAGAGAGGAGGAGAGGAAAAGGCTTTGTCTTGTGGTTTGGGTGGCAGTTCAGCCACAGTAGAATAGAGTACCAGGTGGATACCTAAGGTTTCTATCTCCAAGCTTTGGCTCCCAGACAGCAACTTTGGACCCAGTCAGGGCCAGGGGAGACTTGTCACCCAAAGGGAAGGGCACAAGTCTGGCTGGCTTTGCTGCCTGCAGATTATATAGCCATAAGGCCTTCAGCAAACACAAGCAGTAGCCATGCAGTAGTTACCATGGGCCTTGGGTAGGACCAGCTGCTGTACTGGCTTCAGGTCTGACCCAGCAAAGTCACAGTGGTGGTGGCCACAGGCCTGCTTCAGTCACTCCTCCGCCAAACTCTAGGGAACTCAGCAGAGAGAGAGACTCTGTTTGGGGGATAGTAAGGGAAGAAAACAAGAGTCTCTGCCTGGTAATCCAGAGAATTCTTATGGACCTTATCTAAGACCACCAAGGTGGTACCTCTATGAGTGTACAAGATCCTCGCTGCTTTTGGGCTTGGGGTGTCCGCTAATGAAGATATGGTCGCATTGACCAAAAACTTAGATCACAACACCCAAGTTTCTTGAAATACCTCAAAAGCCTTCACAAGAAGGACATGTACACACAAGCCGACTGCAAAGACTACAATAAATATGTAATTCTTCAATGCACAGACATTGATCAACATCCACAAGCATCAAGACCATACAGGAAAACATGATCTTACAAAAAAACCAAACAAACAACTAAATAAGGCACCAGGGACCGATCCTGGAGATACACAGATATGTGACCTTTCAGACAGGGAATTCAAAATAGCGGTCTTGAGGAAACTCAAATAAATTCAAGATAACATAGAGAAGGAATTCAGAATTCTATCAGATGCATTCAACAAAGAGATTGAAATAATTGAAAAGAATCAAGCAGAAATTCTGGATTTGAAAAGTGCAAATGACATACTGAACAATGCATCTGAGTCTCTTAACAGCAGACTTGATCAAGCAGAAGAAAGAATGTAGTGAGCTTGAAGACAGGCTATTTGAAAATACACAGTCAGAGGAGAGAAAATAAAAAAGAATAAAGCATGCCTACAAAAATCTAAAAAATAGTCTCAAAAAGGCAAATCTAAGAGTTAATGGCCTTGGAGGTGGTAGAGACAAAAAAGGGGCAGAAACTTTATTTAAAGGGATAATAACAGAGTACTTTCCAAACCTATAGAAATATATCGATATTCCAGTACAAGAAAGTTATAGAACACCAAGCAGATTCGACCCAAATAAAACTGCCTCGAAACATTTATCATTACATCCCAAAGATCAAGGATAAAGAAAAGATTCTAAAAGCAGCAAGAGAAAAGAGACAAGTAATACACAATTGAGATTCAGTACCTCTGGCAGCGGACTTATCAGTGGAATCTTTACAGGTCAGGAGAGAGTGGCATGAAATATTTAAAGTGCCAAAGGAAAAGATTTTTTTTATCCCAGAACAGTAAATCCAGTGAAAATATTCTTCAAACATGAAGGAGAAAGAAATGCTTTCTCAGACAAACAAAAGCTGAGGGATTTCATCACCACCAGACCTGTCCTACAAGAAATGCAAAAGGGAGTACTTCAATCCCAAAGCAAAATATGTTAACAAACAATAAGAAATCACCTGAAGGTGTAAAACTCACAGGTAATAGTAAGTAAACAGAAAAACAGACTATTATAACACGGTAATTGTAGTACCTAAACTACTCATAACTTGAGTAGAAAGATGGATCATTAACCTATCTAAAATAATTGCTACAACAACTTTTCAAGATACAGACAGTATAATAAATTATAAACAAACAACAAAATGATAAACAGTGGTGGGATAAAGTTCAAGTGTAGAGTTCGTAACAGTTTTCTCTTTGATTGTTTGTTATTTAGTTTGTTTTTGCCATCAGTGTTAGGATTTCATCAGTTTAATATAATGGGTTATAAGATGTTATTTGTATCATGGTAACCTCAAATTGAAAAACCTACAACAGATACGCAAAACATAAAAAGTAACAAATTGAAACATATCACCTGAAAAAAGTCAACTTTATAAAAAGGAAGACAGGAAGAAAGGAAAGAAAAAAATAAAGAGACCAAAAAGCACCAGAAAACTAAAAAAAAAAATGGCAGGAGTAAGTCCTTACTATCAATAATAACATTGAGTGTAACTAGACTAAGCTCTCTAATCAAAAGAAGTAGAGTGGCTGAATGGATAGAAAAGAAAAGACCTGACAATCTGTTTCTGACAAGAAAAAGGTTTCTCCTATAAGTATACATGTAGACTAAAAACAAAAGGAAGGAAAAAAGTATTCCGTGCAAATGGATACCAAACCAAATTAGGAATAGGTATACTTACATCAGTAAAAACAGATTTTATGAAAAAAACTTTAAAAAGGCACAAAGAAGGTCATGCTATATTAATGTGTGAATTCAGCAAAAGGTTATTACAACTGGAAATATATATGCACCCAACACTGAAGCACCCAGATAAATAAAATGAATATTATTAGCGCTAAAGAGAGAGATAAGCCTCAATAAAATAATAGCTGCAGACTTCCACACTCCAATTTTAGCATTAGACAGTTCATCCACACAGAAAATAAACAGGCATATCAGACTTAATCTACACTATAGGCCAAGTGGACCTTTTAGACATTTACAGGACATTTCATTCAAGAGCTAGAGAATACACAATCTTCTTCTCAGCAAATGGATCATTCTCAAAGATAGACCATATATTATACCACAAGATAAATGTTAAAAAATTAGAAAAAGAAATTGTTATCATTTCAAATATCTTCTCCTACTACAATGGAATAAAACTAGAAATCAATAACAACAGGAATTTTGGAAACAATATGAACACAAGGAAATTAAACAATATGCTCCTGAGTGACCAGTGAGTCAACGAAGAAATTAAGAACAAAATTGAAAAGTTTCTTGAAACAAATGAAAATGGAAACAAAATGTACAAAAACTTAGGGGATATTGTGAAAGCAATATTAATGGGAAAGTTTGTAGCAATAAGCAACTACATCAAAACAGTTTTAAAAAAATCAAACGAATAATCTAATGATGCATCCTAAAGAACTAGAAACACAAAAGCAAACTAAATCCAAAATTAATAGATGCAAAGAATTAATATCTGAGCAAAAATAAATAAAATTAAAATTCCATACAAAAGATCAACAAAACAAAAAGTTGGTTATTTGAAAAGATAAGCAAAATTGAAAAACCTTTAGCCAGACTAAGAAAGGACCCAGACTAAGAAATGACCCAAACTAAGAGACTAAGAGAAGACCCAAATAAATAAAATCGTAGATGAAAAGGGAGACATTACAACTGATACTTCAGAAATTCAAAGGATCATTAGAGGCTACCTTGAGTAACTATATACTAATAAATTGGAAAAGCTATGAGAAATGGATAAATTCCTAAACACAACCTATCAAGATTGAACCACGAGGAAATCCAAAACCAGAGCAGACCAATAACAAGTGATGAGATTGAAGTCGTAATAAAAATCTCCCAGCAAAGAAAAGCCCAGGACACGATGACTTCACTGCTGAATTTTACCACACATTTAAATAAGAAATAATATCAATCCTACTCAAACTATTTTGAAACATTTAAAGAAGTAATAGTAGCAATCCTATGCAAACTATTCTGAAAAGCAGATGAGGAGGCAATACTTCCAACCTCATTCTATGAGGTCAGTATTACTCTGATACCAAAACTAGACAAAGACACACAATGGAAGAAAACTACAGCCCAATATTCCTGACAAATATTGATGTAAAAATCATTAAAAAAATTCTAGCCAACTGAATTCAACAACACATTAAAAGGCCATTCATCATGACCAAATGGGATTTATCCTAGTGATGCAATGATGGTGTAACATACGCAAATCAATCAATGTGCCACACCATGTTACTAGACAGGACAAAAACTATATGATCATTTAATTTGTTGCTGAAAAATGATTTAGTAATATCACACAACTCTTCATGATAAAAACTCTCAAAAACCTGGCTATAGAAAGAACATATCTCAACACAATAAAAGACATATATAACAGACCCACATCTAGGATCATACTGAATGGGAAAAACTAAAAGCCTTTTCTTCAAGATCTGGAACATGACAATGATGTCCTCTTTCACCACTATTATTCACTGTAGTACTGGGAGACTTTGTTAGGGCAATCAGAAAAGAGAAATAAATAAACAGCATGAAAATTGGAAAGAAAAAAGTCAAATCTTGTTTGCAGATGATATGGCCTTATATTTGAAAAATCCTAAAGACTTGATATGGTTTGGCTGTGTCCCCACCCAAAATTTTACATTGAATTGTAATCCCCATAATCCCTACTTGTCAAGGGTGGGACCAGGTGGAGGTAATCGGATCGTGGGGGTGGTTTCCCCCAGGTGTTCTCGGATGGTGAGTGGGTTTCATGGTATCTGATGGTTTTATACGCATCTGGCATTTCCTCTCCTTGCACTCAGTCTGTCCTGCTGCCCTGTGAAGAAGGTGCCTGCTTCTCCTTTGCCTTCTGCCATGATTGTAAGTTTCCTGAGGCATCCCTAGAAATGTGGAACTGTTAGTAAATTAAACCTCACTCCTTTATAAATTACCCAGTCTCAGGCAGTTCCTTATAGCAGTGTGAGAACTGATTAATACAAGGCTCCACAAGAAAACTATTAGAATTGATAAATTCAGTAAAGTTGTAGGATTCAAAATCAACATACAAAAATCAGTAACATTTCTATATGTCATCAGCAAACAATCTGAAAAAAATCAAAGAAGTCATCCCATTTACAATTGCTACAAATAAAATTAAATACCTAGGAATTTATTTAACCAAAAATGTGTAAGGTCTCTACAAGGAAAGCTATAAAACATTGATGAAAACATGGAAGAGTACCCCCAAAATCAAAAGGTATTTTATATTTGTGGATTTGAAGAAATCATATTGCTAAAATGTCCATAGTACCCAAAGCAATCTACAGATTCAATGCAAACCCTATCAAAACACCAATGTCATTCTTCAAAGCAATCTACAGATTCAATGCAAACCCTATCAAAACACCAATGCCATTCTTCACGATAAAAGAAAAAAAAAACTATCTTAAAATTTACATAGAGCAAATAAAGACCCGAAATAGCCAAAGCTATTCTGGGCAAAAACAGTAGAACTGGAGAAATTACATTACCTGGCTTAAAATTACACTACAAGGCTATATTAACGAAAATGGCATGGTACTGGTATAAAAACAGAAATATATATCAATGGAACAGAATAGATAACCCCAAAATAAATCCATACACCTACAGGGAACTCATTTTCAACAAAGTTCCAAGAACATACATTGAGAAAGGGACTGTCTCTTCAGTAAATATTGTTGGGAAAACTGGGTATTCATATGGAGAAGAATGACACTAAGCCCCTATCTCTTGCCATATACAAAAAGCAAATCATAATGGATTGAAAACTTAAATTTGTGACATCAAACTATGAAAATTCTAAAATAAAATATTCAGAAAACTCTCCAGGACATTGGGCTGGGCAATGATTTCTTGAGTAATGCCCCACAGGCACAGACAATCAAAGCAAAAATGGACAAATGGGATTACATCAAGGTAAAACGCTTCTGCACAGCAAAGGATGTAATCACCCAGGTGAAGAGACAATCTACACAATGGAAGAAAATATTTTCAAACTACTCATTGGTGATAATTAATATTAGATGTCAACTTGATTGGATTGAGGAATGCCTAGATGGGCGGTAAAGTGTTCTATGTGGGTGTGTCTGTGAGGGTGTTGCTAGAGGAGATTGATATTTGAGTTGGTGGACTGGGAGAGGAAGACCCAACCTCAGTGTGAGTGGGGACCATCCAATCAGTTGCCAGTGCAGTTAGAAGAAAGCAGGCCAAAGGAAGGTGGCATAAGCTTGCTTGCTGAGTCTTCTGGCTCTCTTTTTCTTCTTCCCCTGCCAGACTTGTGCTTGCTTCTGTTCATCCTGCCCTTGGACGTCAGACTCCGGGTTCTTCAGACTTGGATTCTGAGACTTGCACCAGCAGCTTCTTAGGGTCTCTCAAGCCCTTGGATGCAGATTGAATGTTGCAATGTTGCCTTCCTTGGTTCTGAGGATTTTGGACATGGACTGAGCAACTACTGTCTTCTGTCTTTCCCCATATTGCAGGTGGTCTATCTCGGGACTTTGCTCTGTAATTGTGTGAGCCAATTCTCCCTAATAAACTCCCTTTTATAAAACAAGTATGTCCTATTGGTTCTGTCCCCCTGAAGAACTCTAATATACTATCTGACAAGGAATTCATAACCAGAACATAAAAGGAGCTCAAACAACTTTATGGAAAAAAATCTAATAATTTGATTTTAAAAATGTGCAAAAGGCTGGGCATGATGGCTCGTGCCTATAATCCCACCACTTTGGGAGTCCGAGGCGAGAGGATGACAAGGTCAAGAGATAGAGACCATCCTGGTCAATATGGTGAAACCTCGTCTCTACTAAAAATACAAAAATTAGCTGGGCGTTGTGGCACGCACCTGTAGTCCCAGCTACTCGGGAGGCTGAGGTAGGAGAATTGCTTGAACCCGGGTGGCAGAGGTTACAGTGAGCCGAGATCACACCACTGCCTGGTGACAGAGTGAGACTCCATCTCAAAAAAAAAAAAAAAAGAAAAAAGAAAAAAAAGTGCAAAATATATGTATAGGTATTTCTCAAAAGAAGATATACAAATGACAAACAGGTACATGAAAATGTGCTCAACATCACTGATTACAGAGAAATGGAAATAGAAACTACAATGAGATATCAGTTCATCTGGTTTAAAATGGCTTTTACGCATAAGACAGGCAATAATAAATGCTGCAAGGATTCGGAGGAAAGGGAACCTTTGTACTCTGTTGGTGGGAATGTAAATGATTACAACCACTATGAAGAACAGTTTGGAGGTTTCTCAAAAGACTAAAAATAGAGCTACCATATGACCTAGGAATGTCACTGCTGCGTATATACCCAAAAGAAAGGAAATCAGTACATGGGAGAGATATCTATACTACCATGTTTTCTGTAGCACTATTCACAATAGCCAAGATTTGGAAGCAACCTAAGTGTCCATCGACAGATGAATGGATAAAGAAAATGTATATATACACAATGGAGTACTATTCAGCAATAAGAAGAATGTGATCCTGTCATTTGCAGCAACCGGGATGGAATTGGAGGTCATTGTGCTAAGTGAAATAAGGCAGGCACAGAAAGACAAACTTTGAAAGTTCTCACGTTTTAATGGGAGCCAAAAATTAAAACAATTGAACTCAAGGAGACAGACAGTAGAATGATGGTTGTCAGAAGCTGAGAAGGGTAATGTACGGGGGAATTAGGTATGGTTAATGGGTACAAAAATATAGTTACATAGAATGAATAACTTCTAGTATTTGATAGCATAACAAGCTGATGTAGTTAACAATAATTTATTAAACATTTTAAAATAAAAGAGTATAATTGGATTGTTTTTGTAACACAAAGATAAATGTTTGATGTGATGGATACCCCATTTACACTGATATAATTAGTAAGCATTGTATCCCTGTATCAAAATGTCTCATGTACTCCAAAAATATTTACACTGAGTATGAACCCACAAAAAATTAAACATAAAAAAATCAAAACTGCATGTATTTGAATTGAAAGAATTAATATATCAATATAATAAAATGGCCATTTTTCTGAAAGCAATGTACAGATTCAATGCTATTTCTATCAAGCTACCAACGTCATTTTTCACAGAGTCAAAAATAACTATTCCAAAAATCACAGAAACCAAAAAAGAGTGTGAATACCCAAAGTAATCCTAAACAAAAAGAATAAAGCTGAACATATCACATTACCTGACTTCAAACTATAGTATAAGGCTACAGTAACCAAAACAGCATGGTGGTGGTACAAAAACAGATACATAGGCCAGTGGAACAGAATGGAGAACCCGGAAATAAAGCCACACACATACAGCCACCTATTCTTCGACAAAGTTAACTATAATAAGCAATGGAAAGAGGACTCCCTGTTCCATAAATGGTTCTGTAATAGCTAGCTTAGCCATATGCAGAATAATTAAACTGGACCCCCTACCTTTAGCCATATACAAAAATTAAGATGGATTAAAGGTTTAAATGTAAGACCCCCAAACTATAGGAATCCTAGAAGAAAACCTTGGAAACACCATTCTGGACATTGGCCTTGGGAAATAATGTTTGACTAAGTCCTGAAAGGCAATGGCAGAAAAAAAAAAAAAAAAATTGAAAACTAGAACCTAATTAAACTAAAGAGTTTTTGCACACCAACAGAAACTATCAACAGCATCAACAGACAACCTACAGAATGGGAGAAAGCATTTGCAAACTATGCTTCCAATAAAGGTCTAATATCAAAAATCTGTAATTAACTTAAACAACAAGCAAAACACAACCCATTAAAACATGGGCAAAACACATGAATGGACATTTATTGAAAGAACACATACAAGTGGCCAAGAAACATGTGAAAAAATGCTCCACAAAACTCATCATCAAATCAATACAAATCAAAAACACTGGTGTGAGATACCATCTCAGATACCAATTTACACCAATCTGATAGGCTGTTATTATAAAGTTGGAAAACAACAGATGCTGGCAATGCTGCAGAGAAGAAGGAATGCTTATACGCTGTTGGTGGAAATATGAATTAATTCAGCCACTGTGGAAAGCAGTTGGGAGATTTTTCAAAGAACTTAAAACAGAGCTACTGTTTGACCCAGCAATCCCATTACTGGTTATATATCCAAAATAAAACAAATAGTTCTACCCAAAAGACACATGCACTGGCAAGGTCATTGCAGTGCTATTGACAATAGCAAGGATGTGGAATCAACCTAGGTGCCTATCAGTGGTGGATTGGATAAAGAAAATATAGTATATATACACCATTAAATATTATGCAGCCATAAAAAAGAACAACATCATGTCCTTTTCAACAACATGGGTGTAGCTGGAGGCCATTATCCTAAGTGAATTAATGCAGGGACAGAAACTCAAATTCCACATGTTCTCACTTCCAAGTGGGAGCTAAACACTGGGTACTCATGGACATAAAAATGATGACTATAAACACTAGGGACTACTTAGAGAGGGAAGCGAGGGAAGGTCGCAAGGGTTGAAAAACTGTTGGGTACCATGCTCAGTACCTGGGTGATGGGATCATTTATACTCTAAATCTCAACATCACACAATAAAGTGCTGTAACAAACCTGCACATATACCCTCGAATCTAAAATAAAAGTTGCAAAAAATAAAATTTAAGTAGTCCCTACAAAATTTCCCTCCAAAGAGACTACCCATTTATTTATCTTATTCCAAATAGCACACGAGACTAAATGTTCACTCACAGTAGTGTATCTTACTATAATTTAACTATTTTAGGCCCAGCGTGGTGGCTCACACTTGTAATCTCAGCAATTTGGGAGGCCTAGGTGGGCGGATTGCTTGAGTCTAGGAGTTTGACACCAGGTTGGGCAACATGGCAAAACTTCATCTCTACAAAAAATAGAAAAATTAGTTGGGCATGGTGGTGTGTGCCTGTAATCCCAGCTACTCAGGAGGCTGAGGCAGGAGAATTGCTTGAACCCAGGAGGTGGAGGTTGCAGCGAGCTGAGATTGCACCACTGCACTCCAGCCTGGGCAACAGAGTGAGACTCTTGTCTCAAAAAACAAAAAACAAACACAAAAATTAGCCAGGCATGGTGGTGTGTGACTGTGGTCCCAGCTACCTGGGGGGCTGAGGTGGGAGGATCGCTTGAACCCAGGAGAAGGAGGTTGCAGTGAGCTGAGATTTCAGCACTGCACTCCAGCCTGGGCAGCAGAGAGACCCTGTCTCAAAAAAAATTTTTTTTTGGTGATTTTCTGGACAAAAAAATATTATTCTTGTTATTAATTATAATTTTCCTAATTAATAATTATACTGAGTAAAACTTCAAATACGTATTGTCCATATAACTCTTATGAAATGTTCTTATGACTTTTACCTGTTTTCCAACTGAATTGATTGCCTTTGTATTTAGGTTGTTAGAAGCTCTGTATATATTCTGGATATTAATACTTTGGCTGTAGTTTATGTTTACATATTTTCTCTCAGCCTTCCACTTATATTTTACTTTATGGCATCTGTTGTTAATGGATAAGTGTTTACATACTCAAATCTGTTGATCACTTCTTGTAGGCTTCAGTGTTTTTTGTCTTGTGGAAAAAGGTTTGTTCCATCTTAAAACAGTGAAACCATTTTTCAAATTTTTTCAGTATGCTTAGTAGTGTGTTTTTTTCATATCCTGATCTTTAATTCATATGGAATTTAATTTTTGGATTATCTGAAGAAAGGATCTAATCACACACATAAATCCATACATATGCATACATACACACACACACACACACACACGTGTGTATGTGTATATATAATGTATAAAAAACAGAAAGATAATTGCCCTATGACCATATGATAAGTATTTTATTCATCACTGTTTTATTATGCAGCGAATTCTTCTGTATATCTGTGTTTGTTTTTAGACTTTATTTTCTGTTCTACTGATTTACTTTTCTATTCTTTTGCCAGTGGTACTCTTTTATTTTAATTTTATAGATAGGGCAACTCTCCAACAACCACTGTGTCATATGTAATGTACTTTCTATTCTCATTAGTTTTTTTTCAAACAAGTTTTTGAGTGAGCCTATGAAGTTCTATCACAAAAATGCTAGGTTTTTAAAAATTAGGATTGTATTGAATTTATGTATTATCTCTACTTATTTCCCTTTCTCATCCCTATTGTTGTATATCTGTACATTCATTTGGTCTTCTCACATTCTCCAAACTTTCTCTAACCTTTCATTTAGATTTTGGGAGTGTTCATCAATATTATTGATTAAAAAACTGGCTTTTGCACAAGCAACAAATACAAAAATAGATGAATTGGACTACATCAAAATGTAAACCTTCTGTGCATCAAAGGACACAATGAACAGAGTGAATAGGCAAACTAAGGAATGGGAGAAAACATTTGCCAATCATATTACTGATAGTGGGTAAATATCTAGAATGTATAAAGAACTCTTAAAACTCAACATCAAATACACAAATAACCTAATTAAAAAGAGGTTTTTAATATATATTAAAAACCTATGGTTTGAATATTTGGTAAAGCTTTACCCTCATGAATGGATCAATGCTGAAATAAAATTGGCTTTTAGGAGCTGATGCACCATCTTCCACTTTTCTGCCATGTGAGGATCAGTGTTTATTCCTTATGAAGGGCAGTGCTCAAGGCACCATATTGAAAGTGGAGATGTGGTCCTTACCTGACAACTGAACCTACCAGTCCCTTGATCTAGGTATTCCAGCCTTCAGAACCGTGAGTAAATAAATTTCTGTTCTTTATAAATTACTCGGTCTGTGGTATTCTTCTATAGCAACATGAAACTGATGAAGACACACTTGTATAGAAATTTATCCAAAGGATATACTAATGGCCAATAAGCACCTGAAAAGTTGTTCAGCATTACTAATCATTAGGGAAATTCAAGTGAAAAAGTACAATGAGACATTAACTCACACCCATTAGAATGGCTGCTATCAAAAAGCAAAACAAAAACAAAAACAAAACAGAAAATAAGCATTGGCAAAGAATTAAAATCGTTGTGCACCATTGGTGGAAATGTAAAACAGCTGCCACTGTGGAAAACATTATGATGATTCCTCAAAAAGAAAGAAAGAAAACAGAACTACACTATAATCTAGAAATTCCACTTCTTAGAATATACCCCAAGGAATTGAAAGCAGAGCCTTGAGGAGATATTTATCCACTCGTGTTCATAGGAGCATTTTTCACATTAGGCAAAAGGAGGAAGCAACCGAAGTATTCATCAGTAAATGAATGGATAAAACAAAATACAGAATGTACATACAATGAAATATTATTCAGCCTTAAAAAGGAAGGGAATTCTGACACATGTTACAACATAGATGGACCTTGAGGACATTAAGCTAAGTGAAATAGCCAGTCACAAAATGACATATATGTATGATTCATCTTATCAGTGATATCGAGTGGTTAAATGCATTGAAAGAGAAAGGAGAAGGGTGGTTTCCAAAAGCTAGTGGAATTAAAAAATGGGAATTTGTTGGCCAGGCGCGGTGGCTCAGGCCTGTAATCCCAGCACTTTGGGAGGCCGAGGCAGGTGGATCACGAGGTCAGGAGATGGAGACCATCCTGGCTAACATGGTGAAACCCCGTCTCTACTAAAAATACAAAAAAATTAGCCCGGCGTGGTGGCGGGCGCCTCTAGTCCCAGCTACTGGGGAGGCTGAGGCAGGAGAATGGCGTGAACCTGGGAGGTGGAGCTTGCAGTGAACCAAGATTGCACCACTTCACTCCAGCCTGGGCAACAGAGTGAGACTCCATCTCAAAAACAAAACAAACAAACAAATGGGAGTTTGTTTAATATGTATAGAGTTACAATTCTCAAAGATGAAAAAGTTCTGAAGTTAGATTGCAAAGAATGTGAGCATACTTAATGCTCCTAAAATGTACACTTCATCACAATCTTTAAGAACTGGCTTTTGGCTTTATTAATCAAGTCTATGTTTTTAATGTTCTCTATTTTTAAATTTTTGCTTTTATTTGTTGTAAGGTCTTCCTTTTGGTTTCCTTGTATCAATATTTTTTTATTAGTGTATAGAAGGTGGCTGATGGGCTCTCTAGGGTAGTAGCTGGAGTGTGTCAACTGAGGAAGTAGTTGGAGGAGTGTGTCAACTGGGAGGCTTCTCTTCAGGATGGGTGAGCTTGGGAACCCCTCCAATGTATTGTTAATGTAAGTAGAGCTATATGCTGCTGGTGGAAATTTTTTTTTTTTTTTTTTTTGAGACGGAGTCTCGCTCTGTCGCCCAGGCTGCAGTGCAGTGGCACGATCTCAGCTCACTGCAAGCTCCGCCTCCCGGGTTCATGCCATTCTCCTGCCTCAGCCTCCCGAGTAGCTGGGACTACAGGCGCCCGCCACCACGCCCGGCTAATTTTTTGTATTTTTAGTAGAGACGGGGTTTCACCGTGTTAGCCAGGATGGTCTCGATCTCCTGACCTCGTGATCCGCCTGCCTCGGCCTCCCAAAGTGCTGGGATTACAGGCGTGAGCCACCGCGCCCGGCCCTGCTGGTGGAAGATTTTTAAGTATTTTTCTCCTCGACAACGTTACTTCAACCATATACACATATCACAACCACACTTGCACACACACATGCTTGCTATGGTGGTCTGTAAGTACTGCAAACCCTTCTTTGCTTCTCTGTCAGGTTTCAATACTCTTTTAAGGGGCTCTTTCCAGGCAGATAATTTCTTTTTGGCTTTAGGAAAGAGTCAAATGCCAGAACTATATGTCACCGTGTGTGTGTGTGCGCGTGTGCATGTGTGTGCGTCTGTGTGTGTGTCTGTGCGTGTGTGTGCATGTGTGCGTGTGTGTACATGTGTGCGTGCGTGTCTGCGTGTGTGTGTGCGTGTCTGCGTGTGTGTGTGCGTGCGTGTGTGTGTGAGTGCGTGTGTGTGTGTGCGTGTGCGTGTGTGTGTCCCTGTGTGTGTGCATGTGTGTAGCTGTGGGGACTCTTGGGAGAGGATGACCTTCTCTTACATTCTGAATATGCTATATCAATTACCTTGAAAATTATCCCAGAAATCTCTCAGGCTCTTTCTATTTGTTTTCTCTGTTCTTGGAGTTTCTCTAATTCTGTCATTGCCGTGTAATTTTTTTTGTTGTTGGTTTGTTTATTGGGCAGGGCATGATGGGCTCATGCCTGTAATCCCAGCACTTTGGGAGGCTGAGGAGGCAGGCAGATCCCTCGAGTTCAGGAGTTTGAGACAAGCCTGGGCAACATAGCGAAACCCCATCTCTACAAAGAATACAAAAAATAGCCAGGCGTGGTGGCGCACACCTGTAGTTCCAGTTACCTGGGAAGCTGAGGTGGGAGGATTGCTTGAGCCCAGGAGGCGGAGATTACAGTGAGTTGAGATAACGCCACTGCACTCCAGCCTGGGTGACTGAGCGAGACCCTGTCTCAAAAACAAAAACAAAAGCGAGACCCTGTCTCAAAACAAAAACAAAAGGAAAAGCAAAAAACAAGCAAATAAAACTAAACAACAATTAAAAAACTCCATGAAATTATTTTTCTGATCTGTTTTTTAGGCTGGTTTTTTCCCCGTTTTGTTCCTGTATCTTAGACAATTCAATCACATCTATTTTGAGAAGATCCTCACAAATTTTGAGTCTAACATTAACTAGTTAAAAATGATGGGCATTTTTCCCTCAGTGTCTATTTTCTAGACCGTATGCCTGGTTCTTCATACGCATTATCTCTAACGCTCAAACACTATAGAACAGAGCTTAATGTGGATAGAGACCATAGGATATCTTGGCCACTATGGTTTTCTTAGTGCCCAGCCCAGCTACCAGCACATAGTAGCTACTCAATATATTTGTTGAAGGAAAGAATGAAAACCCTTTGTGATAAATAGCTTTATTACAATTTAACAGATGATGACATCTTAGCTCAGACAGGTTTATTAGCCTGTTCTAGGTGGTAAGTACCGAAGACAGGATTAAAATACAGATTCATCTGTCCTAAAGTTGCTCTAATATGCTACAACACTATTATGAGGGGTTCTTTAAGTGCAACTTTAGAAAGGAGATATGAAGTAATCTTCTGAATCTGACTTGAATTCTGTTTTTTTCTCTATAATGTAGTTGTTTATCAAAATTTGCCCTTGTACAGGATGCAAAACAATAGTCTGTTATCTAGCTCAATGGGCGCTGATTTTAGAGGGGAGAGATATGGCTTTAGAGCAGTTTATATTAACAAAGTGGGAGAATTCTGACTTATCACAGGTTCAGAAAGTGGCCCCACAGTATGAAATGATCAATGCAAAAACTAAGTTCATTTTAAGGCAAGTATATGAAAGTATGGTGTTCAAGGCAAGACCTGCTGTATTCTATCCTAATTAGCTCTCTTCTGAAGAATTCTATTTCTCTCCAGGATATTAGCAAAGCATGTGACATATGAGATGGCAAAGGAGCATATCATGTTTTAAATCTGGCCATGCTCGTGCTTTCAATGTATCTTTATTTGTCCCCCAGGCACTGTCTTCGTTTTTTACCTCACCATTCTTTACTATAGAAAAACTTACTGCCTTGTCTTCCTGTCCACTGTTGCCACTTCAGATCCATCCTGCACACAGCAGCCAGAGTGATATTTCAAAACAAAAATAAGATCTTAACATACCTTTTATTAAAGGCTTTTAATAGCTCCCTGAGGTTCTAAAGATAAAATAGCATTAGAGATGATGCCTTTCATGAACCGAGTCATTCCATCCTCTCTAGCCTCATATCCCATCACTCCCATTTCTCACACTGGGGGATATGACAATGCTGAAATGCTTTTGAGGTACACAATTGAGGTAATTTGATGAATTTAGGTAATGCACTGTAGATATCCCATAAGAATATATATATACACACACACACACACACACACACATATATATACACACACACATATATACACACACACATATATATACACACACACGTACGTATATATACACACATATACGTATATATACACATATATACGTATATATACACATATATACGAATATATACACATATATACGTATATATACACATATATACACACATATATGTATATATGTATATATATACATATATACACACATATATGTATATATGTGTATATATACATACATATATATGTATATATACACACATATATGTATATATATACATATATATGTATATATATATACACACATATATATGTATATATGTATACACACATATATATGTATATATGTATATATATACACACATATATATGTATATACATACACACATATATATGTATATACACATATATACACATATATATACACATATATATACATATATACACACACACACATATATATATACATATATATGCATACATATATATATACATATATATATGCATACATATATATATACATATATATATGCATACATATATATATATACATATATATATGCATACATATATATATATACATATATATATGCATACATATATATATATACATATATATATGCATACATATATATATATACATATATATATGCATACATATATATATATACATATATATATGCATACATATATTTGAGACAGAGTCTCGCTCTGTTGCCCAGGCTGGAGTGCAGTGGTGCAATCTCAGCTCACTGCAACCTCCACCTCCCGGGTTCAAGCCATTCTCCTGCTTCAGCCTCCCAAGTAGCTGGGGTTACAGGTGCCCACCACCATGCCTGGCTAATTTTTGTATTTTTAGTAGAGATATGGTTTCATCATGTTGGCCAATCTGGTCTCGAACTCCTGACCTCAGGTGATCACCTCCGCCTCCCAAACTGCCGGGATTACAGGTGTGAACCATCATGCCCGGCCAAGAATATTTTATATACTCTAAGTTCATGCTTCCCTATGCTATATGGCTAAGTGTAACTTTGTGCTATGGATCTTAGGGTATAGGTCTCAGAATCCAATTAGATAAATACAATCAATGTGATTATTTTCAAATGTTGATTCATTAAAATTGGCAAATTGGCTGTATTCCAGAAAATATAAATCTTAATCTCCCAAAATTTTCCTAAATTACAGATGTATTGGAGTTCATTGGCATATGAAAGACAATAGTTAAAGGCAGACCAGAAGGCCTAGGTTTTAAAATCTAGAGATGTAAAATGTTCCTGGATGCATGAGGCAGACTAGCAGTTAGGAAAGGGAGGCCAGCTATGGCAAGGGGGACCTGGGCTGATCAGGTGGCTCAAGAGTCTGAGAGTTATCACAATAGCATTTCTCAGTTACCTAATCCAAGAGCAAACTTCTCAGTGTTTACTCTGGTTTGATTCATGTTCATTATTTGGGTTGTCTTGTCCCCTCTGTATTTTATTGTAGCCAAAAGTAACTACAGGATGTTTCCGGTGAATTTTATTCCTTATTCAGCCAATGATAAGTACTTAGTCACTAGTTCATTTGTCATTTACTAGGAAACTACAATGTCATAGACACTCTGTTCTGTTCTAAGGTATATTACTCAAAGTGCTAATTTTTATAATAAACAGCCTTAAAATATGAGTGGCTTAATTTAATAAAAGTTTAGCTCTTGCTCGGATCAGAGCCTTATGTGGGTCAGTGGAAGAGACTCTTCTCCATGCAGTCATTCAGTGAGTTGGGCTCCTTTCATCGTGAACTTCACCCACTTTTTGGTCCTTGGAAGCCTCCTTCATTCAGTGGGTAGAATGCAAGAGAAGTAAGCCAGGCCTGGAAGTGGCACACATCATTGCTACTCACATGCCATTGGCTAACCTCAGTCACTTGGATGCGCCTAAACAGAAGGGAAACTGAGAGATGCAGTTTTCCCGTGATTCTAGAAAGAAGAGAATACACATATTGGTGAGCACTAGCAGAGTGGACACATGGGGATTATAAAGATTTAGCACTATAGTAACATCCAAAGACATTAACATCCGAAACTATGACTTTCAAGAGCACGTAAAAGAAAATCATGGCTGGGTGTGGTGGCACACCTGTAATCCCAGCACTTTGAAAGGCCGAGGTGGGCAGATCACTTGAGGTCAGGAGTTCGAGACCAGCCTGGCCAACATGGCAAAACCCCATCTCTACCAAAAAATATAAAAAATTAGCCAGGTGTGGTGGCGCATGCCTATAATCCCAGCTACTCAGGAGGCTGAAGCAGGAGAATCGCTTGAACTGGGGAGGTGGAAGTTGCAGTGAGCCGAGATCGGATCGCTGCACTCCAACCTGGGTGACAGAGAAAGACTCTGTCTCAAAAATAAAATAAAATAAAATAAAATCACAGAAAGAGTCCATGGCAAGCATAAAGAACTACAGGAAGCACCATTTTAATTGTTCCAAGAGTAAAGTAGGGTCAAATGCATAAGTGTCATAATTGTCAATGGATATTTACATAGGTAGACAAGGAAGTCTGTCATCCTTACTTTCCAAATGCCACTTTCCTGGCCTAAAAGTAAGAAACCCAATGAAACAAATCTCTTTACTAGTCAGTTCTATGTTGGGTAAGCAACTGTCTTTACCAAGTCATGAGCTACATATGCACAAAAGATACAAAGATGAATGGAACCAGTCCCTGCCCTCAGTCTAGTGAGGAGGCAGGCACAAAGGCAGTAACAGTGGATCCCTCAAGCATGCTCTTCACTTCTGGTCCAGGGACACACTGTCATTTAGGATGCAAACAAGGAAATCATCCCTCTCAGCTTGGGGGACCAGGAATAGCAGAGAGATTGTCATTGGAGCCTTGGAGGAATGTGTGATGTCATGACAGAAAAAGGAGGGTTACAACAACAATAAAAGTAGAGAGAAAAGTATGCACAAAGTTGTAAGGAAATGAGGGTATGTGGCCTTTATAAGGAATTTATTGGGAGCTGGTAGCTTATTTCAAAATGCCTCAATGGTCCTGAGAAAGACCTTATAAAACAATTGTTTGTTTTGGTGGCAAATGATTTAAAATAGCAACATTTGTATCAATCGTTACAGATAAAGACTATTATATATGAGATTCAGGTGATCATCTTAGATTTATTTAGTTTTATTATGGAGCAAGAGTTGTTTTATCATGTCAATATCTGAACAGCCAAAGAATTTGCAACCCTATTTATGCTATTTCATATATATTCATTTTATTTAACCTTATGTAACATTCATAATCTGTCAGACACTGTCTAGGCACTTTACACATATTCACATATTTAATTCCCTTAACAACCATGTGAGGTAAATACTATTACTATTTTATTCTACATATAAGGAAACTAAGGATACAGAAATACAAAGTAAGCTGCTCAAGATTATGCAGCTAGTAAGTGGCATTAGACAAGTTTCAAACCCCAGCAGTCTGGCTCCAGAGTCTGGGCTCTTAATAGCAGACCAATTTTCAATCATCTTCTCATATTTGTTTTGTGATACCAGCCTTGCAGTTCACAAGGATTGACCAGAGTGAGATGGTCAAAATGTCAAATACAAACAAAAACAAAAACAAAAACAAACAACAACAACAACAACAACAACAACAAAACCATGACTTTGGCAGGGGCGCTGAGGTTAGCTTTGTGGAGTGGGTCTGGACCAGAAAGCTCAGAGGAGAACGTGATAGTAGCCCGCTGAGGTACCCTAGCATGGCTATGAAGGCAGAGGAAGGCAGAGCTACCAACCAGACTGCGTGGAGAAACAGCAGCAGGCGCTGGCAGCAGGTGGGAGGGAGGAGTGAGAGGGAAGCACGACTTTCCGGCAGCGTCCATCTGTTGTCTTGTCGCTTGTCTGCCAGGAGAATTTAGCTGATGACTTCTGAAAGCAAACTGCCCTTCACCTTAGAACATACTGTTGACAAACAATAGCAGTACTTACAAGTGAAGAAGTGAAGAGCTGGCTTGTTCACTTAGCGGTTCTTGATGGAAATGGGGCAGAGAACTTTCAATTCAGAAACTCTCAAAACACAGACCAGCCATCAGCTTCACTGAAATACCCTTAAAAGCCGAAAGCCTCTTGTACTAATAATAAATTCCACCTTTCTGTGGCTTCTCAACCTAAAGATTGTCAGAAGAGATAGGAGAGGGGAGAACCCCTCCCCTCTGCCTGGCAAGCCCCCAGTGAGGACAACTCAGGTTTGCACATGGGTGCATCAATACCTCTGCAAATGAGTTTGGGTGCTGAAATAAACTGTAACTGTTCTAAAATCAATAAAGTTTCTTTTATCAACTCAACCCATTGCGCTCTCTTTTCAATAGCACTGTTTGTTTCTTTTTAATTCTTTTCATCTGGTCTTCCTTTGACCAGCGTGCCTCCCTAGTGTTCCAAGAGAAGTGTGCTTTGTTGAGGGAATCTTGGTCTGGTCGTTTGGATAAAGAGGTTGATTTCCCTCATCCCTCGTATTGTGAAGGTCAAGTTGACCAGCCTTGGGCAAGTCCTTAAACTTTCTGGTCCTCTCTGCTGCCCTGTCTGCTTCTCTAAAGCATGCTGTTTCCTCAGTGAAAGACTCATTCAAGTACAAAGAGTCAAGATGTGAAATCTTCCAAGCCTGCTGTGCCTGTTGCCTTCTGCACACCCTCAACTCTGCCCTTAAGTTATTAGTTCAGAAGGGTTTGCAGACTCATAGACAGGCAGTTCTTTTCGTCTTCAAGTAAGTGACAAGCTCTTCCGCCCCAAATCTGTTCACAGTGCTTGACACAGATTGGGCAACAGTGCATTCACTCTTGCTGGATCTGCATATATCTCCTAGAACATTTTCCTTTACTTTGTTTTACACCCAGGACACAACCTGTCAGATTACTGATCTGGTCTATCTTGGTAGCCTTTCATTTTATTTTATTTTAATTTTTTTTTCAAAGATTGTAACCTGCTTGACAGGAACTGCATTTGCCATTCTGATGGGAAACTGCTTTCTCAGCTCAGCTATTTCACTTCATCTTATACCAATGAAGAACTTGTTTTCAGATAAGAATTCATAGGAGCGATAAAGGTGACCACAGCATAAGCACAAATCACAAGAAGTTGACAGGTACTGGGGTTAATTGATTTCAGTTCACTTGAAAGGTCAGTACATCTTCTTTCCTGCTTCTAGTTCCCAGGTCGAAGCTCCTGTAAACTAATGGACGGTTTTGGTTTTCCCAGGTTTCCTTAATCCACAGGCCAGATGTGTTCAGTCTCCCCTAGGCTTCTCTTAACAAAGTGACAGCAGGTTTTAATCTTCCTGTACACACTGTGGCAGCTGTGCAAACATTTCATTAACAAAAGTGGGAATCATTAAACTTGTGGGTAACTTACACATAGCATTTGATATCAGTAGACCTTAAGATGCCCCAAAGAAAGGATAAATCTGTGCACCTTAAACGCTACTTTATTTCAAAAAGCTTGAATAGTCATAGCAAAGAAATTAAACTCCATCTAGGGAATTAAAATATGTAAGAAGGATTTCTGAATTAGTATTCAGTTACAAAATTCTCTAAAATTATATTGCAGCAGAAATAAAACAAAGCAACTTCCAGGCAAAAACTCACATTCTGAATTGAGAAGCTATAGAACGTGAGGCAGGCAAGGCTTTTAAATGAAAAACTGTTTAATATTTTAATGCTATCGTCCATAAGGTTTTGGAATGATGTGGACATTTCTTCTCAAGATACAAAATTGTTCAAAGATAGCTGCAAAGTTGACACTGGGCTTTGATTCATCTTGGTTTTATTACCACTAAAGTGATTTATTATGTTGATTTCATAGTTCTCCTCTCTGAAAATTTTTAATGCATTGCTGACATTTTATTAGTTGAAAAAATTTTATATCAAAAATCCGCCTATGGATTCTGTACTTACTAGTGTGAAAAGTAAGGACAAATCCCTACTGCCTTCCTAGTTCATTTTTATTTGAACATAACTCACTGTGTGCACCAACAGAAAAACTTATTACTCATTTTCTGTTTTAAAGATACAGGCTACTGTATTTTTAGGTGTATACCTCTTCTGCCATGCAGTCCTCCCTAATCCAAGAGAGAAAATCACATTTTCCTTAATCCTGCCATTGGGCTTTTTATACCTCCTTCATAGGATTCACAACAGTTCACTGCACATACGTGTTACTCTTTAACTACCTAGCAAACTCCTTGAGGCCAGGGCTGATTCAAAGTCGTGTTTACCCAAAACCAACTCTTAGCCGCAAATGTCCGGTGAATGAAGCCCTTGGGTGAACCACAACGCATATGGTGGTAATCTTAGATTCCTCCTGTTCAGTTTTTCCTTTCAGTTAGTATAGACTTTTATTCCCAGTTGTGTGCTTGGTCTGGGTAAGAGTATAGGGTTGGGTGAAAAAAGGGTGAAAGACACAGTCTCTACCTCTAAAGGGCCTACATGTTAGAAAGGAAATTTGCAAATCAACAGATGTATTTGGCAGCTTTAATTTTGAAAAATCTTGTAGTTATTTGGTTTAAATTAATTTGTATTACTTTTTAGAAGATTCCTTCAAAAAAATCCCATTAAGTTTAAGCAAAAAAGGCTCAATCTCTGCAATTCTCCTTTGTCTTTCCTGCAATTGATATTGATTTTTATTTAGCAAAGCAGTTGAATTCCACTATGCATTATGCCTGTGCCTGAGGGACCCGTAATGAGGGAAATTGTGTAGGTCTAATGCATATAAAACTTTTCAAATATTAGTGTCTTTAGGAACAATCTGGGGTGCCTGCATATTCCAGGGACTTAATGACAAAAGAATCTGTTCCTGCAGATTTGGTATGAGGCCCAGGAAAGTGGTGTCTAACAAGTTTCTTACTCGTCCCCACCAATATACACATAGAGCAGCTCCACGTGATTCTGATGTAGGTGATCCACAAACTACAGAGAGAAAACCTCATTTTAGGCCAGCCCAACCCACTGCCCACCTAATAACTCATTTTCAATGTAGATATAAGTACTCAGTTCCTAAAACTAACTGCCAGTTCCTGGGAATGGGGTGAGGAGAGGACATTTGCAAGGAAGTGACATTTGAGTTAGGCACTAAGGGGTGAGAACAGATGATTCAGAGAAAACTTTCCAAACAGAAGGAACAGAAACAAAAAGGTTTGGGGTTGAAAAGGATAATGTATAGCAAGGCAACAGCAATTAGGCAGGGGTGTCTCAAATAAAGGATACCCGGAGAGTAGGAAGAGTCCCAGCTCTACTATTTCCTAGCTGAATGACCTTCTAATGGTGCATAACCTCTTTGAAACTCAATTTCCCTCACCAGTAAAATTGTGATAATAACACCTACCAAGCTGTAAGAATTAAGCAAGGTATATGTAAAGTACATAGCATAACACTTGGAGCAAAGCAGGCCCTTGGGAAAGGATAGATGTTATTACTAATACTATCCATATGGTTGGAATTTTCCATTAGTAAAGTGAGTCCATGAACAGAAGGTAAAAAGGAGAATATGAAATTCAAAAAAACACATTGATATGTTTTGGCTCTTTGTCCCCACCCAAATCTCATCTTGAATTGTAATCCCCACATGTCAAGGGAGGGACCTCGTAGGAGGTCATTGGACCATGGGGGCAGTTTCCATCATGCTGTTCTCCTGATAGTGAGTTCTCACAAAAGATTATGGTTTTAAAAGTGTGGAACTTCCCCGTCCCTCTCTCCTGCTGCCGTGTAAGACATGCCTTGCTTCCCCTTTGCCTTCACCATGATTGTAAGTTTCCTAAGGCTTCTCGAGCCATGCAGAGTTGTGAGTCAATTAAACCCCCTTTCTTTATAAATTACCCAGTCTCAGGTAGTATCTTTATAGCAGAGAACAGACTAATACAGAGAATTGGTACGGGGATAGTGGGATATTGCTATAAAGATAACCTGAAAATGTGGAAGCAACTTTAGAATTGGGCAACAGGCAGAGTTTGGAACAGTTTGGAGGGCTCAGAAGAAGAGAGAAAAATGTGGGAACATTTGGAACTTACCAGAGACTTGGAGGGCTCAGAAGACAAAAAGATGTGGGAAAGTTTGGAACTTCCTAGAGACTTGTTGAATGCTTGACCAAAATGCTGATAGTGATGTGAACAATAAGGTCCAGGCTAAGGTGGTCTCAGATGGAGATGAGAAACTTATTGGGAACTAGAGCAAAGGTCTCTTTTGCTTTGCTTTAGCAAAGACACTGACGGCATTTTGCCCTTTCCATAGAGATACGTGGAACTTTGATCTTGAGAGAGATGATTTGAAATTGGAACTTATGTTTCAAAGGGAAGCAGAGTATGAAGGTTTGGAAAATTTGCAGCCTGACCACGTGGTACAAAGGAAAACCCATTTTCTGGGGAGGAATTCAAGACAGCTGCAGAAATTTGCATAAGTAACGTGGAGCCAAATGTTAATTGCCAAGACGATGGAGAAAATGACTCCAGGGCATGTCAGAGACCTTGGGGACAGCCCCTCCCACCTCAGTCCCATAGGACTAGAAGAAAAAAAATGGTTTTGTTGATCAGGACCAGGGCCCCTTCAGGACTTGGTGTCCTGCATCCCAGCCACTCCAGCCCCAGCTGTGGCCAAATGGGGCCAACATACAGCTCAGGCCATTGCTTCAGAGGGTGGAAGCCCCAAGCTTTGGCAGCCTCCATGTGGTGTTAGGCCTGTGGGTATGCAGAAGACAAGAGTTGAGCTTTGGGACCTCTGCCTAGATTTCAGAGGATATATGGAAACACCTGGATGTCCAAACAGACATCTACTGCAGGAACGAAGCCCTTATGGAGAACTTCTGACAGGGCAGTGCAGAAGGGAAATGTGGGTTCGGAGCCCCCACACAGAGTCCCCACTGGGGCACTACCTAGTGGAACTGTGAGAAGAGGGCCACCATTCTCCAGACCTCCGAATGGTAGATCCACCAACAGCTTGCACCATGCACCTGGAAACACTGCAGACACTCAACCACAGCTCATAAAAGCATCCAAAGGGGCTGTACCCTGCAGTACCACAGGGGCAGAACTGCTCAAGGCCTTGGGAGTCTACCCTTTGCATCACTGTGCCCAGGATGTGAGACATGGAGTCAAAGGAAATCATTTTGGAGCTTTAAGATTTAATGACTGCCCTATTGTGTTTTGGGCTTGCATGGGGCCCGTGACACCTTTGTTTTGGCTAATTTCTCTTATTTGTAATGGGAACATTTACCCAATGCCTGTACCCTCATTGTATCTTGAAAGTAACTAACTTGCCTCTGATTTTACAGGCTCATAGGTGGAAGGGACTTGCCTTGTCTTAGATGAGACTTTAGATGTAGGCTTTTGAGTTAATGCTAGAATGAGTAAAGACTTTGGGGGACTGTTGGGAAGGCATGATTGGTTTTGAAATGTGAAAAGGTCATGAGATTTGGGAGGGTTGAGGGGCAGAATGATATGGTTTGGTTCTGGGTTCCCACCCAAATCTCTTGCCAAATTGTCATCCCTACGTGTCAAGGGAGGGATGGGGTGGCAGGTGATTGAATCACGGTGGCAGTTTCTCCCATGCTGTTCTTTTGATGGTGAGGAAGTTCTCACAAGAGCTGATGGTTTTAAAGTGTGGCACTTTCTCTTGCTCTCTCTCTTGTGCCACCATGTAAGATGTGCCTTGCTTCCCTTTGGCCTTCTCCCAAGATTGTAAGTTTCCTGAGGCCTCCCCAGCCATGCAGATCGGAGTCAATTAAACCTCCTTTATAAAATAAATTACCCAGTCTTGGGTAGTATCTTTATAACAGTGTGAGAATGGACTAATACACACATCTATTTTACTTATTCATGAATTATCAAGACAATTGAGGTACAACTTCAGCTGAGTTTTAATCCACCTATTCATTGAGCTACAACTCTGGACTACTTAAAATGGGTCCAACACTAGACAATTCTCTCTGTTCTCTTTCTCCTTTTCAGTGTGTAGACACAGCTAGAAAGTAACTTTGTTCTGTTTCATCAAAGAATAAAACATCTGAATCCTGACATCCTGGACCAGTCATAAGCCATACTTCCACTGCACAAACAGCATCCTGTTTCTTTAATAATGAACACTCCCTATGACCTTGAGGCTGAAGTCTGAGTTTCTTAGTAGAACCTGCACAGTTTCCACTGTCTGGCTGCTGCCACTTCTCTGACCACTAACTTGAGGTAATGTGACATTTCAGTAGAATAAAGCTTTCGAGAACATAGCTGTAGCTCACATATCTTCTTCCCCCCTTAAGCATAAAACTATTAGCTGAAGCTGAAATCGTAAATAGTCAATGTTTATTGTATCAAATGAGTTACATCTTGTAAGTACTTTGAATACTGCCTAGCTCTTGATAGCTGCTATCTACATGCTAAGTAAACTAAACTAAAAATAAAATACAGTAAAATAAAATAAAATAATAAAATATTTTCAACCTTATAAGGAAGGGAACCACATTACATACTCATTCTCTTCCCTCTTTTAAAAATTGCTCCTAAAATATTAATAGAATCTGGTTTGTGTGATTTCTTTTTCTATGTTTTGATTATTCCAAAATATATCGCTTAGGGAAGTCTTCTTCAGCCCAATAATGGATCAGTGTGCAGTTTGGAGAATTATTAGAGCTGAGAAGAGACAAAGGAAGTGAACGAGCAGATATTAAAGAATAAGCATTTTATTACTGTTTTGCAGAGAAGTGGATGAGAATCACGGTTGTAGGATTTTTAGAAATCTGCTCTCCATGCAGGCTGCATGATGTAAATCTAAGTGCATTACCATCCCTATCTGTCCTCAAAATCTCTGATGGGCTAAAATTATACTCTTGTTCTAGGCTGCTCTTTGTCCCGGCTTTGACTATTGCAAAGTATCTCAGATACATTTCTGAACATGACAGCAACATCCACTATACGTGTAAAATCCAGCAGGTTGGCAGGGCACACATCTTCACTGAAGCAGGGGTGTGAAATTTTATGCATAGTAAGCTATAAACAAGAAGAGCTGCGATGTGCTGAAATAGGGAAGGCATATTGTCCTCTGTGTATTCACATTAAATATAAGTCTGTAGTCTCAGTAAACTTAAGAGCACCTTTTGAGGGTGTTCTAATTTGTGTTCTTCCTGTACACAATGGGGCTTTACCATTAGCAAGTTATTTTTCTTGCCTCTTCTGGAACTTCTTGTAGAAGTTTCTCTTCAACTTACTTTTGTGACTCCATAATTTTGTTTTAATTACCCTTGTGAGTGTTTTAATTTATAGTTTCAATAGGTTATAAATAGCCACCTGGCCCGAGCATTTGTCTCATAACTGGGGCTTGTTGAGTGGGTAGAAATCAACATCCATTAAATTCCTGATCCCTGGAACTTCTGACACACTCACAGCCTAGTGGAAGAGAGAAGACATTGCAAAGTGAAGTAGAGCACTCATTTCAAACACAGTGCTCACTGAGTACTTATTTTGTGTCGGACACTACACTGAGTATTTTTCCTGCAATAATTCCCACAACTCTGTAAGGTAGAGACTAGTATTATCCCCATTTTAATGTCCCCTAAGTACACAAATTCTCTCTCCAAAGGGTGCTTACAGTGGAAGTTGAAGTGGGGTAGGCAATGCAAGACTGCCTTTCCTACCCCTTTCAATGCCTCTTTCCTTGACATCATGTAGAAAACAAGTACTGTAGTGGCTTACTTAATTTTTTGGTTCTTATTAAGGGGCTTTCCTGTGGGCATAGTTGTTCAATTTGGCCTTTCTGGGGTTGGGGGCTATTGATGAAGAATTTTTCTTTTTTAGCCTTCTTGATTCACCTCCTCTTCTATCCCAATTTTACAAATGACAAAATTGAGAGAAGGGAGGAAATTGTGAGCAGTCAATGTGTAACTTTATATTTGATTCATTTGATTCACCCCAGTTTTTCTGCAGTTGAAGATACCAAGAAGCGAAAATACCCTTGATGTCGAGACTGTGAATGAAACAGATTTGATGAATGACAAGACTGTGAATGGGAATAGTGCTCAGACTTCTTTTTAGTGACTGCATAAGAATAGACACTTCTAGGACTTGAATGTCCCTCCAATCCTTAAGAGTCAGATGGAAAATGCCCTCAGTCCTGAGGCTTGCTTTTCTATCATGAGAATCTTGGGAATAGTTATCTTTTCCTGTTTTATACATGAAGTTCTGGGTGTATCATTAATTTTCATTTGTTTATTATTTTTTCTTTTTTTAGCTTTTCTTGTAGATTCAGAGGTACAGGTGAAGGTTTGTTATATAGGTAAACTCATGTCATGGGGGTTTGTTGCATAGATTATTTCATCACCAGGTATTAAGCCTAGTACCCAATAGTATTTTTTTCTGCTCCACTTCCCCCTCCCAACCTCCTCCCTCAAGTAGACTCCAGTGGCAGTTTTTCACTTCTTTGTGTTTATGAGTTCTCATCGTTTAGCTCCCACTTATAAGTGAGAACATGTGGTATTTGCTTTTCTGTTCCTGCATTAGTTTGCTAAGAATAACTCCAGCTCCATCAATGTCCCTGCAAAGGACATGATCTTGTTCCTTTTTATGGCTGCATAGTATTCCATGGTATATATGTAGGAAATTTTTATTATGCCGTCTGTCATTGATGGGTATTTAGGGTGATTGCATGTCTTTGCTATTGTGAATAGTGCTGCAATGAACATTCACGTGCATGTGTTTTTATGGCAGAACAATTTATATGCTTTTGGGTATATACCCAGTAATGGAATTGCTGGGTCGAATGATAGTTCTGCTTTTAGCTCTTTGAGAAATTGCCACACTGCTTTCCACAATGTTTGAACTAATTTACACTCCTACCAACAGCATATAAATGTTCCCTTTTCCCCGCAAACTTACCAGCATACATTATTTTTTGATTTTTAATAATAGCCATTCTGACTGGTGTGAGATGGTATCTCATTGTGGTTTTTACTTGCATTTCTCTAATGATCAGTGATACTGAGGTTTTTTTTTTTTCATATGCTTTTTGGCTGCATGTATGTCTCCTTTTGTAAAGCATATGTCCGTGTCATTTGTCCGCTTTTTAATGAGGTTGTTTTTCTCTTGTAAATTTAAGTTCCTTATAGATGCTGAATATTAGACCTTTGTCGAATGCATAGTTTACAGATTTTTTTAATCATTCTGTAGATTGTCCAGTCACTCTGATGATAGTTTCTTTTGCTGTGCAGAAGCTCTTCAGTTTAATTAGATCACATTTGTCAACTTTCGCTTTTGTTGCAATTGCTATTGGTGTTTTTGTCATGAAATCTTTGCTGTCCCTATGTTCAAGGTGGTATTTCCAAGTTGTCTTCCAGGTTATTTATAGTTTTGTGTTTTACATTTAAGTCACTGATTCATCTTGAGTTAATTTTTTTATATGGGGTTAGGAAAGTGTCCAGATTCAATCTTCTGCATATGGCTAGCCAATTAACCCAGTATCATTTATTAAATAGGGAGTCTTTGTCCCATTGCTTGCTTTTGTCAGCTTTGCCAAAGAACAGATGGTTGTAGGTGTGTAGCCTTGTTTCTGGGCTCTCTATTCTGTTCCATTGGTCGATGTGCCTGTTTTTGTATTGGTACCTTGTTGTTTTGGTTACTGTAGCCCTGTAGTATAGTTTAAAGTTGGATAATGTGATGCCTCCAGCTTTTTTCTTTTTGCTTAGGATTGCCTCGGCTATTTGGGTTATTTTGGATTCCACATGAATTTTAAAACATTTTGTGTAGTTCTGTGAATAATGTCATTGGTAGTTTTATAGGAATAGCATTGAATCTATAAATTGCTTTGGGCAGTATGGCCATTTTAATGCCATGAATTCTTCCTGTCTCTGAGTATGGGATGTTTTTCAATTTGTTTGTGTCTTCTCTGATTTTCTGATTTCTCTGACCAGTGTTTTACAATTCTCATTGTAGAAATCACTCACATTCCAGGTTAACTGCCTTCCTAGGTACTTTATGCTTTCTGTGGCAATTGCGAATGGGATTACCTTCCTGATTTGGCTGTTGTTGGTGTATACGGATGCTATTGATTTTTGTACATTGATTTTGTAGCCTAAGACATTGCTAAAGTTATTCATTGGCTGAAGGAGCTTTTGGGCCAAGACTATGGGGTTTTCTAGACATAAAATCATGTCATCTACAAATAGGGATAATTTGACTTCCTGCCTTCCTATTTGTATGCCTTTTATTTCTTTCTCTTGCCTGATTTCTCTAGAGAGAAGTTCCAATATTGTGTTGAATAGCAGTGGTAATAGAGGGCATACTTGTGCCAGTTTTCAAAGGGAATGCTTCCAACTTTTGCCCATTCATTGTGATGTTGGCTGTGGATTTGTCTTAGATGGCTATTATTATTTTGTGGTATGTTTCTTCATTACCTAGTTTATTGAGAGCTTTAACATGAAGTGACATTAAATTTTATTAAAATCCTTATCTGCATCTATTGAAATAATCGTGGTTTTTGTCATTAGTTCTGTTTATATGATGAATCACATTTATTGATTTGTGTATGTTGAACCAATCTTCTATCCTGGAGATGAAGCCTACTTGATTGTGATCGATTCGTTTTTGATGTGCTGCTGGATTTAATTTGCAAGTGTTTTGTTGAGGATTTTTGCATCAATTTTCATCAAGGATATTGGCCTGAAGTTCTTTTTTTTTCTTTTAATTGTATCTCTGCCAGCCTTGGTATCGGGATGTTGCTGGCCTCATAGAATAGAATAAGTTGGTGGGGAGTCCTTTCACCTTAATTTTTTGTGATAATTTTAGTAGGAATGGTACCACGTACCATTATGTGAACGGTAGATTTCAACTGTGAATCTATCTGGTCCTGGGCTTTTTTTGGTTGTTGTTGTTAGTAGGATATTTATTAGTTATTCAATTTTAGAGCTCATTACTAGTTTGTTCAGGTAATCAATTTCTTCGTGATTCAGTCATAAGTGGGGTGTATATGTCCAGGAATTTATCCATTTCTTCTAGGCTTTCTACTTTATGTTCATTGAGGTTTTCATTGTAGTCTCTGATGCTTATTTGCATTTCTGTGAGGTCAGTGATAACATCCTCTTTGTCATTTCTAATTGTGTTTATTTGGATATTCTCTCTTTTTTTCTTTATTAGTCTAGCTGGTAGGCTATTTTATTAATTAAAAAATCAACTCTAGGATTTGCTGATATTTTGAATGTTCTTTTATGTCTTGATTTCCTTCCATCCAGGTCTGATTTTGGTAATTTCTTGTCTTCTGCTAGCTTTTGTGTTCATTTATTCTTGCTTCTCTAATTCTTTCAGTTGTTATGTTAGGTTGTTAATTTGATATATTTCCTACGTTTTTATGTGAGCATTTACTGTCATGAATTTCCTCCTATCACTGCCTTAGCTGTGCCCCAGATTCTGGTATGTTGTATATTTGTTGTCATTAGTTTCAAAGAACATTATTTCTGCCTTAATTTCATTATTAATCCAAAAATCATTTAGAAGCATGTTGTTTAATTTCCGTGTAATTGCATGGTTTTGAGTGATTTTCTTAGTCTTAACTTCTACTTTTATTGCACTGTGATCCAAGAGTGTATTTGGTATGATTTGAGTTCTATTTTCTGAGGATTGCTTTATGTCCAATTATGTGGTTAATATTAGAGTATGTGCCATTTGGTGGTAAGAAGAATGTACATCCTGTTGTTTTTTGGTGGGGAGTTCTGCAGAGGTCTATCAGGTCCATTTAGTTCAATGTTGAGTTCAGATCTTGAATATCTTTGTTAATTTTCCACCTTCATGAGCTGTCTAATACTGCCAGCGAAGTGATGAAGTCTCCCAATATTACTGTGTGGGAATCTAAGCCTCTTTGTAAGGTCTCTAAGAATTTGCTTCATGTTCTTGTTGATATGAACCCTTTACCATTACATAATTCTCTTGTCTTTTTTGATCTCTGTTTTCTTAAAGTCTGTTTTGTCTGAAAGTAGAATTGCAACCCCTGCTCTTTTTCTGTTTTCCATTTGTTTAGTAGATTTTCCTCTATCCCTTTATTTTGAGTTGATGTGTGTCATTACTTGCGAGATGGGTCTCTTAAAGACAGCATACCATTGGGTCATGCTTGTTTACACAGCTTGCCGTGTTGTGTCTTCTAAACGGAACATTTAGCTCATTTACATTCAAGATTAGTATTTATACGTGGGGATTTCACCCTGTCATTATGTTGTTAGCTGGCTACTATGCTGGCTTGTTTATGTGATTTCTTCATAGGGTCACTGGTCTGTATTTTAGTGGGTTTTTGTATTAGCTCAACATTTGCTTATCTAAAAATGATTATATTTATCCTTTGCTTAGGAAGGTTAGTTTGACTAAGTAAGACATTCTTGGTTGAATATTTTTTTCTTTAAGAATGTTGACTGCAGGCCCCAAATCTGTTCTGGCTTGTAGGGTTTCATCTGAGAGGTCCCCTCTTAGCCTGATGGGGTTTCCTTGGTAGGTGACCTACCCTTTCTCTCTAGCTGCCTTTAACATTCTTTCTTTCATTTTAACCTTGGAAAATCTGATAATTATGTCTTGGGGATGATCTTCTAGTGTAAAACCTTGCAGGGGTTCTCTATGTTTTCTGAATTTCACTGTTGGCCTCTTTAGAAAGCTTGCGGAAGTTTTCATGGATGATATCCTGAAATATGTTTTCCAAGTTGTTTGCTTTCTCCCCCTTCCTTTAGAAATGCCAATGATTCATAGATTTGGTCTCTTTACATAATCCCATACTTCTCAGAAGTTTTGTTTATTTCTTTTTTCTTTATTTTTGTTTGACTGTCTTTCAGAAACCAGTCTTCAAGTTCCGAATTTTTTTCCTCATCTTGTTCTATTATGCTGTTAATACTTGTGTTTGCGTGGTGAAATTTTTGTATTGTATTTTCAGCTCTGTCAGATCCTTTAGGTTCCTTTTTATACTGGCTATTTTGTCCTTCATCAGGTGTATCATTTTATTGTGATTCTTAGTTTTCTTGGATTAGGTTTTACTATTCTCCAGAATCTCAGTGATTTTTATTCCTATCCACATTCTGAATTATATTTATTTTATTTCAGCCAGTTCAGCCTGTTTAAGAACTCTTGTTGGAGAACTGGTGCAGTCATTGGAGGACATAATGACACTCTGGCCATTTGAGTTACCAGAGTTTTTGCATTGGTTCTTTCTCATTTCTGCATGTGGATTTTCATTTAACGGCAGTGCAGATTAAGTACAGTCAACAGACTTCTTTTCTGGATGTTTTCACAGGGCCAAGCCTTTGTTCAGGGTCTTTATTTGAAACTGACTTATTTTCTTTGGTTTCACAGTGAGATATGTTAGCAAGGTATTTTTGGTGTTGAAGCTTTGGAGTGTGATCCAGTAGGTGGCGCTTAGGCATATCTGTTGGTTGGCAGACACTTGCTCAGTTGTGTGGCTCCCCTATGTTTCCTCACAGTTGCAGTCATGTTCTCTCTCAATGTGGTGAAACTGTGGGTTCCTCTTCCCCTTTAGTGCTAGCTGTAGATTGTGGCTGGGCACTCCTGGGCTGCCCACAACAACTCTGGGGAGATCTCAGGGTTTATGTTTCTCCCACAACTTGGAGACAGCAGAGGAAGGGACCTTAGTAGTGGTTGTGGCCAAGGGTCTTTTGGTTGATTCCTGGGGGCTCCACCCCAGATAGATGCAGATCAGCAATTGCTCAGTGCAGTCATTCCAGGATAAAAGGTTTGTGCTGTGGGCCCAAGCCAGGGCTTCTCTGTCAGGTGACAAGCAGTAGGGATGTGTGGGACCCATGGGAGACAGACTGGCCTCCTCTTCTTGGGTCAGCTGCAGCTTGTTGGAGGTGTGGATAAGGCACCAAGGTCTTTGCTTCTTTGTTAGTCTGAGGGGTAGCAAGGGTAGTCTTACTGCAGAGGCAGTGGCAGAGAGGCTTTCAGTTGCCCCTAGGGGCTCTATCCAGAGAGTTGCAGTGCTGCTGCTACAGGCTCAATAGCCCTGGAAAGAGGTGGCTGGAGACCAGGACTGGAGGACCTGCCTGGTGAGGAGATATAGAAATGGGCACCCACGTAATAGTCTGGCCACTTTTTGTAGGGATGCTGTGGTATGCTGAGGGTCCGCTCCAGTCCCTAGTCTCTTTGGATATTCCAGTACCTGGAGGTATCACTAATGAAGGCTGTGAAACAGCAAAGATGGATGCCTGCCCCTCCCTCTGGGAGCTCTGTTCCAGGAAGGTACGGACCTGTTGCAGGCTCATATGCCCCTTTAGGAGGTGGCTGGAGAACCCGGCTGGGACAACCTACTCAGTGAGGAGAAACAGAATTGGGGACCTGATTTAAAATGCAGTCTGGCCTTGTTTTTGTAGAGCAGCTGTGCTGTGCTGTGTTGTGCTGGAGATCCACTCAAGTCCCCAGTTGCCTCAGAGTCTCCAAAGCCTAAAGGGTGGAATGAGTAAGTCGCCCAAATGGCATAGATGGAGTCCTATCCCTCCCTCTGGGAACTCCGTCTCAGGGAGGTTTTGATACCTCTGTCAGCCAAAACACACCAGTGGGGGTAGGTGGAGGCCCCAGTTAGGAGGTGCTGCTCTGTGTCGAGGAATGGGATCAGAGACTCACTTAGAACAGCAGTCTGGCCACATTTTCATAGATCAGCTGTGCTGTGCTTGGGGTCCGCTTAACCCATGGATGCATCAGACTCTCCAACATCCAAAGGGTGAAACAGTTAAGTTGCCCAAACAGCAAAGATGGCATCCCACTGCCCTCTCTGGAAGCTCCATCCCAGGGAGATTTGAAACGTCTGTCAGCTGGAGAACACTGGCAGGGGTAGCTGGAGATCAGAGTTGGGATGGCCCACCTGGTGAGGAGGAACAGGATCAAGGAACCACTTACAAAAGCATTCTGGTTACATTTTTGTAGAGCAGCTGTTCTGTGCTGGGGGCTTGCTTCAGTCTCCAGTTACCTCAGACTCTCCAAAGTCCAAAGGCTGGAACAGCTAAGTTGGCCAAACAGCAAAAATGGTGGCCCACCCCTCCCCCCAGGAGTTCTGTCTCGCACTACTACCAGCAGCTGGCTGTAGTTTCAAGCCAGTGGGTCTTATCCTGTGAGTTGCTGTGAATGTGGGGCCTGGAGACTGTTGCTGCTCAGCCTCCTGGATTCAGCACCTTTTCTAGAGCTATGCACTGAGATCTAATCTCCCACTTTGCTGGAGTTGCAGCTGCTGTTGCCGGGAAGCCTGAAAGGCCTGGCTATCTAAGGCTCCAGAATATCCACATGTGCTTGAGAAGCTGCTCTGAGGAGACTCCACATAGCTCTGTGTGTCAGACTTAAGGCCCTGGTGAAGTGGGTCCATGAGGGGATCTCCTGACCAGAGGGTTGCAAAGATTTGTGGGAGAAGCATGATTCCTGGGCTTGCACATTCAATCACCACTTCACTGAGTGGGAGAGATTCTCCTGGCTCCATGTCTCTCCTAGGTGGGCTGTCATGCTCTCTTGCTTTTCTCCATTCTCCGTGGGTCAAATTGCTTCCTTCATTTGTCTCAATGGATGTACCTAGATGTTTCAGTTGAATTTGCTGTATTTACTTGCCCTTTCTGTTCCTCTCCATGAGAGTGGTATACACTAGCTGCTTCTAGTCAGCCATTTTGGCCACCCCACCATCATTAATTTTTATAATTCATTTAGGACAATGGTCAACTTCAGACTCTGAAGACAGAATTTTTGAGTTTACAAAAAAAAAAAAAAATCCAACCATTTGGGAGGACCTTCCAGCTCTTCTCTTTTCTTGCTGTATGTCCTTAAAAGAGTTATTTACTTTCTTTATCTGTGCCTTAGCATCTTTATTTGTAAAATAGAATTTGTAATGCTCCTTATGTGTTTGTTGGAAGAAATTAGAACTTGCCTAGCCAGGAGAGGCACTCAATAAATGTTACCTGTAAATATATATATACACTTGGAAATTCGTCTCATTTTTCTTTGGACTTCTTTTAATCTTTTGTCTCTACCATTTTGTAGTGGTAACCAAACTTCGTGTATAACCCCATCTATGTCTTTTCTATATACCACTGATGCACCCATGTTTGGTTGGTGCACCTTGCCAAGTTTCTTTACAATTTTTCATCCTTATATTTGATTTAGATTCACTTACATTTCTACCATTGAATAGTCTGTTTGCCTGGTGCAGCTTGCCAAGTTTCTTTACAATTTTTCATCCTTATATTTGATTTAGATTCACTTACATTTCTACCATTGAATAGTCTGTTTGCCTGGTTCATGCAAGTAGACACTCAGTTTAAAAGAATGCTGAACTCACTTAGAAAAAGCATTCGTTTAAATCCTATACTTCAGTGCTGTTTCCTAATTTCTACAGATTGAAGAATCTTCCACACAAGATGCTGTAGAATGTGTGCAGAAGAAGTGTCCAATAATGAGCCATGAGAATCTAGTAAACATTCTGTTTATTCAAAAAACATTTGGGAGGACCTACTATGTGCTAGACTCTGTGCTAAGCACTGGGGATGCAAAAAAAAAAAAATCCTTGCCATTTAGAAGCTTGTAATCTAGTGAGAAAAGCACAAGTAACGAAATGCTTAGAACAGAGTGTGTTAAGTTCTAGGCTAGATAAATAAAAGGCACTGTGAGGTGCCTGGAGGAGGACATAGTACAGCCTCCTTTTAAAAGTGGTTCAGTTTAGAGAATGAGAAAATGTTCTCACAGAACTTTTATCCAGGCCTGCCTCATCTCACACTTGGAAGACTGCAGTAGCCCCTCAACGTTTCTTTATAGCTCCACCAACTCCGATCTATTTTTGGCAGAAATACAGGTGAATTTGTCAAAAAAATGGCAAAGAAATGAAATTGATCAAACTCAAATGTGACAAAAGAAAATACACTTTAAAACTGAACATCTCCTGTAACGGTACAATTGTACACACACAGACACATACATACACATACTCTGTCTCACACACACATAATTCCAGCACACTAAATTTCATGCACCTGAAAGCAATTTTGTAATGATTTTATTTGCTTCTATGCATTTCTTGCCATTTGTTATTCTCATAAAATATTTTTTAATTTCTGTAAATGATTGTAACGTTCCACAGTTTTTAAGTGAGTTTTTGTTAGTAATTTTATTCATTTTTAGTTAGAAAAAATGATTCATTTTTAGCCAATTATATTGGCACTGCATGTTTTTTAATGTTGCTTGAATTTTAAAATGTTGCCTCTGGCTGTAAATGAATTCTGAGGAAGTAAAATAATCAAAAGTAATGTTACTAGCCACTAGTTCACTTAACAACTTTGGTTCATCTCAAGGTGATTTTAGAGCATGTTTTATATTCCCAATTTTTTCAGTTAGCTATATAGAATTTTGTTTTTTACATTTTAATTCATTTTTTAACCAGCAAGGCTTATTTAATCTATTTGGTATTTTTAAACCATTGTAAATTTATTTTTAATTTGTACTTATTTTCTTCTTCATAGGAAAGCAAAACAAAAAGAAATCTTATAGCAGGAATAGGAATCTTATAGCAGTAATAGGTTTTGGTGTTTGGATAATTTAAAATAGGCATTTCAGTTTTAGAGGTTGATTTAGTATTCAAGTCAAAATGTGAAATAAAGCGATGAGAAATAGATCATTCCTCATTTGTTAATTATTATGAGTAGACATTTTGTGTCTTTTACCATACCTAATTAGATATTCCATTCCCTTAGATTGGCCATTTATGGTGAATAAGATAAGTAGACAAGACCTGCTGAATACTAACCCAACTACTTCCTGAAAACGTTCGTTTTCTGTGACTTCACTGTTTCAGCTTATCTGCCATTTTAACCAGTTGTTTTAAACCAAAATCTTGAATTTCTTTTCTGCACTGGCTCCAGAGTTCAGCACTTGAAACCTGCCTGTCACGGAAGCTTCCCTTACTCAAAAATTTCATCTACCTTACTATCAGAGTAAATTGCAAACTTCTTAGCTTAGCATTTAGTCTTATGTTCATAAGAGATAATCAGTTACTATTTGTTGGCTTTAAGAATAGTAATGGTGTACTTCTGGTGAGATTCCCATGCACTAAACACTTTGCTAAGTGCTTTCCATAAATTATGTGATATAGTCCCTTAAGATAACTTTATGTTACAGGTGCTTTTGTTATCTTCCTTTTCCAGGTAAGGAAGCAGGGACTTGAAGAGATTAATAACTGCCCCAAGGACACAGAAAATTTGAACTCACTTCTGTTGGACTCTCATGTTCTTTACATTTCTTTCAACATATATCACTAGTCTTACTTCTATGGGTCTAAATCCTAGCTTTGCAAGTAATTTTTAATTTTAAAACATTATTACGGTGAAATACACATTAAACTTAACTTTGAGCCGTTGTAAACTGGACAACTCAGTTGCATTAAGTACATTCAGAATGTTGTGCAACCATCACCATTATCCACTTGCAGACATTTTTGTTATCCCAAACAAAAACTATGTAGCCATTAAGCAGTAATGCCCTATTAACCCTTACTCCCACCCCTGGTAACCACTATTCTACTTTCTCTCTCTGTAAATCTGCCTATTCTGTGTACCTCATGTAAGTGAATTAAGTTAATATTTCAGTACTTGTTTTTGTGTGTAGCTTAGTTCACTTAGAAAATGTTTCCAAGGTTCATCCATGTTTTAGCATGTATCAGAATCTATTTTCTTTTTAAGACTGAATAATATTCTGTTATATGTATATACCACATTTTGTTCATTTATTCATCAGTTGATGGACATATGAGTTGCTTCCACTTTCTGGATATTGTGAATAATATTGCTATGAATATTGGTGTTCAAGTGTTTGTTAAGTCCCTGCTTTCAATTAGTTTGAGTATAGGCCTACCCGTGGAATTGCTAGATCAAATGATAATTGCGAGATCATAAAATTCTAATTCTATGTTTAACTTTTAAAAAAACTTCCATACTGTTTTCCACAGCAGCTGCACTGTTTTCCATTGTCACCAGCAATGCACTAGGGTTCCAATTTCTTCACATCACTCATGACACTTAATTTATTTTTCTTTTAATAATAGCCATCCTAATGAGTGTGAAATGGTATTTCATGTTGGTTTTTACTTAGGTTTTCATAATGACTAGTGATATTGATAGTCTTTCTATGTGGTTATTAGCCATTTGTATATTTTCTTTGGAGAAATGTCTTTTCAAGCCCTGATATGGTTTGGCTGTGTCCACACCCAAATCTCATCTTGAATTGTAGTTCCCATAATCCCCACATGTCCTGGGAGGGAACCAGCAGGAGGTAATTAAATTATGGGGGTAGGGTTTTCCCGTGCTGTTCTTGTGGTAGTGAATCAGTCTCATGAGATCTGATGGTTTTATAAAGGGCAGTTTCCTGCACATGCTCTCTTGGCTGCTGCCATGTAAGATGTGCCTTTGTTCCCTCTTCACCTTCCACCATGATTGTGAGGCCTCACCCGCCATGTGGAACTGTGAGTCCATTAAACCTCTTTTTGTTATAAATTACCCAGTCTCATGTATGTCTTTTTTAGCAGCGTGAAAAGAGACTAATACAAGCCCCTTACCTATTTAAAAACTGGTTTGTTTCTCTTTTGTTGTTGAGTTTTAAATTTTTATTTAAAATATTTAAGAAGTGTGAACTACGTATAGGGAACTACCGTGTTAAACCATTTTGAGGGATTAAAAAATAAGATAAGTTCTGGCCCTTGAGTAGTTGTGCTACTGGTGCACTTAAGACAAATATACAAAAGATGAATAGATGAAGATGAGAAGTTTCCAAAGAGTCAGTAGCAAAGGGGACAAGAAGGAGATATGACATCTTTTCTTTTTAAAGTGTTTTGAGAAGTAATCAGATAATCCTGCATGAAATCAGTAGCAATGGAAATGAGCTTTAAAGGATGGATTGAATTTCAACAGACATCCATAGGACTAGGAGAACATTCAGGTAGAAGATACAGCATAATTTCAAAAAATGCAGGAAATTTTTGTGGACCATCAGCTAGTTCAGTTTGCTCACCAAGGTTGCATAAAGCTTTACTGTAGAGGGCCTTGAATGTCAGAGTAATGGATTTCTAACTACTTTAATAAGCAGTTGGAAGCTTGTAGAAATTTTTGATAAGGAGAAAGAGCAGAAGAGACATGTAACTTAAATATTTCTTCCATTCTCATGCTTTTGTTTAGCAGTATATGTTAGATACTTTGCACATAACAGGCATCCAGTAAATAATTAGTTGGTAGCACAGAACCATACGTACCAGTTCATTTTCTGATTCATCATTTATCTGAATACATGGAATATCAATGGAATTTTTAACAATCTGACTCTCTATATAATTATTTTGTCAAAGCTACCAATGCTGTTCTAGAATAATGAATGGGTTACCTGAGTGTGTCTTTTATGCCGATGGATCTTATAGAAACTGCAGCTGTTTTATCAGAATATATCTTTGCTGGGACATTTAAGAAGAAAATAGAGCTATTATAAATAGAACACAGGACTTCAAACCAGGCCTCAATCGTTTTTCTAGCTGCAGATATGAAGCCCTAGTCGGTTCCAGCCTACACTCTGTGATTCAGTCCTGTGATGGTAAACATGAATAGCTGTAATTTTTTTTTTCAAAATAGAAACAGTTTACATTTAAATCAACACAGAGAAGGAAAAGGCTTTCTTACAGTCACCAGATTAAATGGCATATTTTTCTTCTTCCACACAAGAATAGTGTTTGTGGTTTCTGAGATCAGCAGAAATTGAGGCATTGGTGAACTTGTTTAGTGCTTAAAATGGTTTCATCTTCTTATGATTCAAGAATAAACCAGAAGGCCAATTTAAAACAATTCAGATTCACTCTACATGGTTAACATTTACACCACATAAAGACATTATTGTCAAAAAGCAAAAGGGAAACAAAAAGTTCAGAAGTTGCAATAAACTGGTGTGAATAGTTGAAGGTGAGGATCACTATATTTTTTGAATGCTTATATCGGATCAGACAATGTGATGGACATATGACATGTTCTCCCCAACATTTCTGTGGAGTAGATGTTATTCACCTGAAAGTGTAGACAAGACAATAGTTATGTAGAGTTATGCAATAATTAGGCTTAGTCAACAGCTGTCTTCAGAATATATGGCTTAACACAGCAAGGGTTAACTCCTCATTCTTGTCATAGTCTAATTGGGTCAACAGGACATTTCTACTTCATGCAGTCATTGAGGAAGTTGATGGGAGGTCATTTCACCAAGTGCTCACACCATCTTCTAGGGCTTTGAAATTCTCCACTGGATGTTTTGCATCCAACTGATAGAAGAGGGAAAGAAAAACCAAGGAGGATGGCTTGAGAGGTGAGAGAAACTTAACTAATCTACTTCAGCACAAGTTGATGTACTGAAGTAGATTCTTTTGTTATGATGCTATAAAAACCCAAGTCCTAATCCCTCTTTTGAGTTACCCATCTGTGAATGCTCCCATGTATATGCCTGATGCACATGTTAATACATTTGTTTGTTTTCATCTTGTTAATCTTTTGTCAGTGTCATTTACAGTGCCCCTGCCAGTAAATCTAAGATGGGTAGAGAAAAAATATTTTCCTTCCCTGCACTATAATGTACAGCAAAGCCTACCCACAAGAAAGAATTATCCAACCCTAAATGTCAATAATGCTATGGTTGCGACACCTTGGTTGAGACTGTAAGATTTGTAAGGGTAGGGATTGTGCCTGCTATATTATTATGTCCCAAGCTCCTAGGACGGTCACTGGCATAATAATTATGTGTTGACTGAATGAACGAAAAGATAAATGAAGACGAAGGAAGATGAGAAAAAAACACCTGAGTCGAGATACTGCCCTTTTGTTAGGTGCCAAGACGGGCTTTTCTCTTACGTACTCCCATGCTCTGTGCATGCTGATGGGTAAATTCAAGGCTGTATATAGCCATGGAATAGGGAGAAGGTTGAGGCCAAGCCCTAGGTGCACAGGGGTTGATAACCACAGCCATGAAAAACCACAAAGACAACATAGTTTCCAAGTTGATTTTAATCTTACAAATCCTTGCTATTCAGCATTTCTATGTCATATTTTGGAAACATAAGTTAATAGAGATTTTAAAAAGTTGATGACATTATGAGATGAATCGAAGTACATAATTAGTCATGTGTAGATTCTTGTCATTGGTGCCCACAACCACACACTCACACATGATTGCAATTTGTTTTTCTTCCTTCAATTGAGATCATGCGGCATGTTCAGTTTTATGACTTTGCAGTTCACTTAATAATAATATTACATGATGACCTTTACATGTCAGGATATATATACATATATAGATATGAAGATAAATCCACTTTAATCTTTTTAATGGGTGACTAGTATTTCCTGGCATACATCTCCAATAATTTACTTTAAAAATTCCTTATTGTGAACATTTAGGTCATTTTCTGTTTTTTATTATTACAAAAAAATGTATTTTCTCTGACTCTTGGTCTTCTGGAAAAATTTTCTTAGTATATCCTGTGCATTTCCTCAATCTAATTCAATAATGTTTTGGTCAATGCAGGATTTATACTTCAGCCTCTCTTGAGTAAATATGTTTTTTTGCATTCCTTCAAGTATTTATTATTTGAGTTACAAACAATCCAATTATTATCTTTTAGTTATTTTTAAATGTGCAATTATTATTGACTGTAGTCAGCCTATTGGGCTATCAAATAGTAGGTTTTATTCATTCTTTCTAACTTACATTTTGTAACCATTAAACATCCCCATCTCCCTGCCCAGAACCCCTCCCCCCACCTACCCTTCCCAGCCTTGGATAACCATCATTCTCTCTATGTCTGAGTTCAATCATTCTGATTTTTAGATCCTACAAATAAGTGAGAAAATGCAATGTTTGTCTTTCTGTGCCTGGCTTATTTTGCCTGACATGTTCTCCAGTTCCATCCATGTTATTGCAGACAATAGGATCTCAACTTTTTAAGGCTAAATAGTACACCATTGTATATAAGTACCACATGTCTGTCATCCATTCATCTCTTTTTTAGAAAAAAATTATTTGATTTTATTTTAATTTCTGGTACACGTGTGCAGGATGTGCATGTTTGCTACATAGGTAAAAGTGGGCCATGGTAGTTTGCTGCACCTATCAACCCATCAGTTTATTTGATTTTATTTTAAGTTCTGGTATACATGTGCAGGATGTGCAGGTTTGCTACATAGATAAAAGTATGCCATGGTGGTTTGCTGCACCTGTCAACCCGTCACCTAGGTATTAATCCCCACCTGCATTAGCTATTTATCCTGAAGGTCTTTTTCCCCACAACCCTTCCCTCCCTGTGTTCATGTGTTCTCATTGTTAGCTTCCACTTATAAGTGAGAACATGTGGTGTTTGGTTTTCTCTTCCTGCATTAGTTTGCTGAGGATAATGGTTTCCAGCTCCGTTTATATCCCTGCAAAGGACATGATCTCATTCCTTTTTATGACTGTATAATATTTTATGATGTATATATCCCACATTTTCTTTATCCAATCTGGTGGTTGATGGGCATTTAAGTTGATTCCATGTCTTTGCTTTTGTGAATAGTGCCGCAATGAACATACACATGCATGTATCTTTATAATATAATCATTTATATTCTTTTGGGTATATACCCAGTAGTGGGATTGCTGGATCAAATTGTATCTCTGGTTCTAGGTCTTTGAGGGATCACCACACTGTCTTCCACAATGGTTGAGCTAATTTACATTCCCACCAAAAGTGTAAAAGCATTCCTATTTCTCCACAGCTTTGCCAGCATCTGTGGCATCTTTACTTTTTAATAATCACCATTCTGACTGGCATGAGATAGTATCACATTGTGATTTTGATTTGCATTTCTCTAATGATCAGTGATGTTGAGCTTTTATTCATTTGTTTCCTGGCCACATAAATATCTTCTTTTGAGCAGTGTCTGTTCATGTCCTTTGCCAACTTTTTAATCAGGATTTATTTTCTCGTAAATTTGTTTAAGTTCCTACAGATGTGGTTTGCCAGTATTTTGTTGAGGATTTCTGCACTGATGTTCATCAGGGATGTTGGCCTAAAGTTCCATTTTTTTTTTTTTTTGTATCTCTGTCACGTTTTGGTAACAGGATGATGCTGGCCTCATAAAATGAATTAGGGAGGAGTCCCCCGTTTTTAATTGTTTGGAATAGTTTCAGAATAAGTGGTAGCAGCTCCTGTTTGTACCTCTGGTAGAATTTACCTGTAAATCTGTCTGGTCCTGGGCTTTTTTTTTTTTTTTTTTTTGGTTGGTAAGCTATTTATTACTGCTTCAATTTCAGAACTTGTTATTTGTCTATTCAGGGATTCAGCTTCTTCGTGATTCTGTCTTGGGAGGGTGTATGTGTCCAGGAATTTATCCATTTCTTCAAGATTTTCTAGTGTATTTGCATAGAGGTGTTTATAGTATTTTCTAATGGTTGTTTTTATTTCTGAGGGGTCAGTGGTAATCTCCCCTTCATCATTTTTTTGTTGTCTCTCTTTGATTCTTCTCTCTTTTCTTCCTCGTTAGTCTAACTAGTAGTCTATATATTTTATTAATTCTTTCAAAAAACACCTTCTGGATTCATTGATTTTTTGAAGGGTTTTTCGTCTCTATCTCCTACAGTTCCACTCTGATCTTGGTTATTTCTTGTCTTCTGCTAGCTTTGGGGTTTGTTTGTTCTTGGTTCTCTAGTTCTTTTAGTTGTGATGTTAGTGTTTTAATTTGAGGTCTTTCTAGATTTTTGATGTGGGCATTTAGTGTATAAATTTTCCTCTTAACACTGTTTTAGCTGCATCCCAGAGATTCTGGTACATTGTCTCTTTGTTCTCATTGCTTTTAAAGAACTTCTTGATTTCTGCCTTAATTTCATTATTTACCCAGGAGTCACTCAGGAGCAGGTTGTTCAATTTCCATGTAGTTGTGTGGTTTTGAATGAGTTTCTTAATCTTGAGTTTTAATTTGATTGTACCCTGGTCTGAAAGACTGTTATAATTTCATTTCTTTTGGATTTTCTGAGGGCTGTTTTACTTCTAATTATGTGAGCCATTTTAGAGTAAGTGCCGTGTGGCAGTGAGAAGAATGTATAGTATGTTGTTTTGGGGTGGAGAGTTCTGTAGATGTCTATTGGGTTCACTTGATCCAGAGCTGAGTTCAAGTCCTGAATATCCTTGTTAATGTTTTGTCTCAATGATATGTCTAATATTCACAGTGGGGTGTTAAAGCCTCCCACTATTATTGTGTAGGAGTCTAAGTCTCTTTGTATGTCTCTAAGAACTTGTTTTATGAATCTGGGTGCTCCTGTATTTGATGCATATGATTATAATAGTTAGCTCTTCTTGTTGAATTGATCCCCTTATCATTATGTAATGTCCTTCTATGTCTTTTTTGATCTTTGTTGATTTAAAGTCTGTTTTGTCAGAAACTAGGACTGCAACCCCTGCTTTTTTCTGCTTTCCATTTGGTTGGTAAATTTTCCTCCACCCCTTTATTTTGAGCCCATATGTCATTGCATATAAGATGAGTCTCTTGAATACAGCACACTGATGGGTCTTGACCCTTTATCCAGCTTGCCATTCTGTGTCTTTTAATTGAGGCATTTAGCCCATTCACATTTAAGGTTAATATTGTTATGTGTGAATTTGATCCTGACCTGATGAGGCTAGCTGGTTATTATGCAGACTTGTTGATGTAGTTGCTTCATAGTATCATTGGTCTTTGTACTTCAGCATGTTTTTGAAGTGGGTGGTAATGGTTTTTCCTTTCTGTATTTAGTGATTTTTTCAGTAGCTCTTGCAAGGCAGGCCTGGTGGTGACAAATTTCCTCAGCATTTTCTTTTCTGAAAAGGATTTTATTTCTCCTTCAATTATGAAGTTAGTGTGGCTGGATATAAAATGCTGGGTTGAAAATTCTTCTTTTTTTTAAAGAATGTTGGATATTGGCCCCCAATTTCTTCTGGCTTGTAGGGTTCTGCTCTGTTAGTCTGATGGGCTTCCCTTTGTCGGTGACCTGGCCTTTCTCTCTGGCTGTTCTTAACATTTTTTCCTTCATTTTGACCTTGGAAAATCTGATGATTATGTGTCTTGGGGTTGATCTTCTCATGGAGTATCTTACTGGGCTTCTGTGAATTTCCTGGATTTGAAAGTTGGCCTGTCTTGCTTTGTTAGGAAAGTTCTACTGGATGATATCCTGAAGTGTGTTTTTCAGCTTGGTTCCATTCTCCCTGTCTCCTTCAGGTACCTCAATTGGTCATAGGTTTGGTCTTTTTACATAACCCATAGTTCTCAGAGTTTTTGTTCATCCCTTTTTATTCTTTTTTCTCTAATCTTGTCTGCCTGTGTTATTTCAGCAAGATAGTCTTCAAGCTTTGAAATTTTTCTCTCTGCTTGGTCTATTCAGTTATTGATACTCATAGTTGCATTGTGAAGTTCTCGTGTTGTGTTTTGGTCATTTATGTTCCTTTCTAAACTGGTCATTCTGGTTAACAGCTCCTATAATGTTTTATCATGGTTCTTAGCTTCTTTGCATTGGGTTAGAACATGCTCTTTTAGCTCAGCAAAATTTGTTGTTACCCACCTTCTAAAGCCTACTTCTGCCAATTCATCCATCTCGGCCTCTGCTCAGTTCTGTGCCTTGCTGGATAGGTGTTGCTATAATTTTCAGAAGAAGCACTTTGGCTTCTTGAGTTTTCACTGTTTGTTGTTGTTGTTGTTGTTGATTCTTTCTCATCTTTGCAAGTTTGTCTATCTTTGATCTTGGAGGCTGCTGACCTTTGGATGGAGTTTTTGTGGGGACTTTTGTGTTGATGCTGCTGTTGTTGCTTTCTGTTTGTTTGTTTTTTTAACAGGCCCCTTTTGTGTTGGACTGCTGTGATTTTCTGGTGGTCCACTTCAGATCCTATTTGCCTGGTCTCTTCCACACCTGGAGGTGTCACCAGTGGAGGCTGCAGAACTACAAAGATGGCTGAATGCTCCTTCTTCTGGGATCTCTTTCCCAGAGGGGCACTGACCTGATGCTGGCAGGAACACTCCTGTAAAAGGTATCTGGTGATGACCCCTGTTGGGGGTTCTTACCCAGTAAGGAGGCAAGAGATCTGGGACCCACTTAAGGAAGCACTCTGGCTGCCCCTTGGTTGAGGTGGTGTGCTGCACTGGGGAAAATCCCACTGGTCCCAGCTGCCTGGATTCCTCAGAGCCAGCAGGGGGAAAGACTAAGTCTGCTGATCCACAGAGACATCGCCACCCCTGACCCCAGGGACTCAGTCACAGGGAGATCAGAGTTCTGTTTCTAAATTCCTGGCTGGAGTTGCTAAAATTTTTACATGGAGGTCCCACCCAGTGAGAAAGGATGGGTCAGGGTCCAGCCTAAAGAGGCAGTCTGGCCACAATATGCCACAGCCACTGTGCTGTGCTGTGGGGAATTTTTCCTGGATTCAAACTGTCTAGTTTCCCTGGCACCAACGGGGGAAAATTGGCAGACTGGAGCTTCAGTGATGGCTGCCTCCCCCTTCGCTGGGAGCTTGGTCATCTTAGGCAGCAGGCAGCTGCAGTGATTTTGGCCTCCCCTTCCCCCTGGTAACATCATTGACTTAGGCAGTCTCTAACCAAGTGGCCTCTGTGAATCTGTGTAACTCTGTTCTTGGGACCCAATACCCTGGTGGTGTGGGCTTACAGGAGGAATCTCCTGATCCATGGGTTGCACAAATCAGTGGAAATAGCATGGTTTCCCCGGCAGGGTAGCACAATAACTCACCACCTCTTTTGGCTGGAGGTGGGAGCTCTCCTTGCTCCATGTGTCTCCCAGGTGGGGCATCACATCACCCTGCTGTTCTTCACTCTCCATGGGTCTCACCAGCCACCCAGTCAGTCCCAGTGAGAGAACCTGGATACCTCAGTTTGCAGTACGGGATTCACTGGCTTTTTCACTCTTTTCAATGGAAGCCTCTGACTGCAGCTGTTTCTAGTCAGCCATCTTGGCCCCTCCCCCATTCATCTCTTGATGGACATTGAGGTTGCTTCCAAATCTTAGTTATTTTAAACAGTGCTGCAAGGAGCATGAGAGTGCAGATATCTCTTTGATATAATGATGTCCTATTTTTGGGTATATATTCAGCAGTGGGATTGCTGGATCCTCTGGTAGCTGTATTTTTAGTTCTTGTGAGGAACATCCAAACTGCTTTCCATAGATTTTACTTATTTATATCCCCAACAACAGTGTATGATGCTTTCCTTTTCTCCACATCTTCACCAGCATTTGTTATTTCATGTCTCCTGGATAGAAGCCATTTTAACTGGGGTGAGATGATATCTCATTGCAGTTTTGATTTACATTTCTGTTATGATCAGTGATGTTGCACATGTTTTTATATGCCTGTTTGCCATTTGTATATCTTCTTCTAAGACATTTCTTTTCACACCTTTTGCCCATTTTTGGATCAGATTATTATATTTTTTTCCCATAAAGTTGTTTGAGCTCCTCATATGTTCTGGTTATTAATCCCTTATCATATGGGTAGTTGGCAAATATTTTCTTCCATTATGTGGGTTGTCTCTTCATTTTGTTGACTGTATTCTTTACTGTGCAAAAGTTTTTAACTTGATGTGATTCTATTTGTCAATTATTGCTTTGATTGCTTGTGCTTCTGGGGTAATACTCAAGAAATTTTTGCTCAGATCAATGACCTGGATACTTCTCCTGATGTTTTCTTGTAAAATTTTCATAGTTTGAGGTCTTAGGTTTAAGTATTTAGCCTATTTTAATTTGATTTTCATATATGGTAAGAGATAAGGGTCTATTTCATTCTTCTGCCTATGGATATCCAGGTTTCCCAACACCATTTATTGAAGAGACTGTCTTTTTCCTTGGAAACTTTGCAGAAAATGAATTCACTGTAGGTGTGTGGATTTGTTTCTGGGTTCTCTATTTTGTTCCATTGGTCCATGTGTCTGGTTTTATGCCAGTACCATGTTGTTTTGGTTATTATAGTTATGTAGTATAATTGGATGTCAGGCAATGTGATTCCTCCAGTTTTGTTCTTGTTTAGCATAGCTGTGGCTATTCTGGGTCTTTTGTGTTTCCATATAAATTTTAGGATTCATTTTTCTATTTCTGTGAAGATTATCTCTGGTATTCTGATAGAGATCGCATTGAATTTGTAGATTGGTTTGGGTAATATAGACATTTCAACAATATTAATTCTTATATCCATGAACATGTTTTTTTTTCATTTTTCAATTTTCTTTTTAATTTCTTTATTGACCTACCCATCATTCAGTGGTATATTATTTATCTTCCATGTATTTGTCTACTTTACAAAATTCCTCTCATTACTAATTTCTAGCTTTATTTCATTGTGGGCAGAAAAGATGCTTGATATTCTTTTAATTTTTTGAATGTTTTAAGACTTATTTTGTGACCTAACCTATGGTCTATCCTTGTGAATGATCCATGTGCAGAGGAAGCAAATGTGTGTTCTCTAGTCATTGGATGAAAGGTTCTGTATATATGTATTAGATCTATTTGGTCTGCAGTGCAGATTATATCTGATGTTTCTTTCTTATTTTTTGTCTAGAAGATCTGTCCAATGCTAAAAGTGGCTTATTGAAGTCTCCAGCTATTATTGTACTGGGGCCTATCTCTCTTATTAGCTGTAATAATATTTGTGTTGTATATCTGGGAACTCCAATGTTTGGTGCATATATGTTTACAATTGTGATATCCTCTTGCAGAATTGACCCCATTATTATTATTTAGTGACCTTATTTGTCTCTTCTTATACTTTTTGTCTTGAGATCTGTTTTGTTTGATTAAGTATAGCAACTCTTGCTTTTTTGGGTTTCCATTGACATAGAATATCTTTTTCCATCTCTTTAGTTTCAATCAATATGTGTCTTTATTAGTGAAATGTGTTTCTTATAGGCTGCAGATCAATGGATCTTGTCGTTTTATCCATTCAGCCTGTCTATGTCTTTTCATTGAAGAATTTAGTACATTTACTTTCAATGTTTTTATTGATAAGTAAGAACTTAGTCCTACCATTTTGTTTTTGTTTTCTGATTGTTTTGTTGTCTTCCCATCCTTCTTTCATTTTTTCCTGTCTTTAGTGAAGGTGATTTTTTCTTGTGATATGATTTAGTTTCTTGCTTTTCATTTTTTGTGTGTACACTGTACATTTTTTTATTTGAGGTTACCATGAGGCTTGCAAGTACTGTTTTATAACCCATCATTTTAACCTGATAACAACTTAACACTATTTGCATAAACAGACAAGCAAAGAGAAAGCAAATCAATCTGTATACCTTACCTTCATAACCCAGTTTTTAATCATTTTGTTCTTTTCTATTTATATTAGTTTTTACTGACTAAGTCTTGATAAGCTCTTGTAGTTACTATTATTGATTGGTTCATCATCTAGTCTTTCTACTTGAGATAAAAGCAGTTTACATACCACAGTTACAGTGTTATAATATTTTATGTTTTTCTGCATACTTTCTATTACCAGTAAGTTTTGTACCTTCAGGTGATTACTTATTGCTCATTCATTTTTTTTTTTTAACTTTCTGATTAAAGTACTCCCTTCAGCATTTCTTGTAAGACAGGTCTGGTGTTGATGAACTCTCTCAGCATTTGTTTATCTGGGAAAGCTGTTATTTCTTATTCATATGTGAAGGATATTTTTGCTGAATATACTATTCCAGGGTAAAAGGCTTGTTTTGTTTTGTTTTATTTTACAGCGCTTTAAATATTTCATGCCACTTTCTCCTGTACTGTAAAGTTTCCACTAAAAAGTCCACTGCCAGACATACTGAAGATGCATTTTATTTTTTTCTTTTCTCTAGCTGATTTTAGGATCCTTTCTTTATCCTTGACCTTTGGGAGTTTCATTATTAAATGCCTTGAGGTAGTCTTCTTTGGATTAAATCTGCTGGGTGTTCTATGACCTTTTGTTACTTGGATATTTATATATTTCTTTATGCTTAGAAAGTGATCTGTTATTATTTCTTTAAATAGACATTCTATCCTTATCTATTTTCCTACCTCCTCTTTAAATCTAACAACTCAGATTTGCCATTTTGAGGCTATTTCCTAGATTCGATAGTGGTGTTTCATAGTATTTTATTCTTTTTTATTTTGTCTCCTCTGTATTTTCAAATAGCCTGTCTTAAAGCTCACTAATTCTTTCTTCTGTTTGATCAATTATGCTATTAAAGGACTCTGATGCATTTTTCAGTAAGTTGTGTTTTCTTGGATGGTGTTAACGCTAGTAGCTGTTCTTTCATGTCTGGGAATCAGAGTTAGATATGCATTGTAGCCTTCAGGGTCTCAACTTGTTTGTAGCCGTCCTTCTTGGGAAGACTTTCCAGATATTTGGAAGGACTTGTGTGCTGTGATCTAAGCTGTATCTGCTTTAGGGGGCACCCCAAGCCCTGTAATAATGTGTTTCTTTCAGAGTCATAGAGGTACTGCCTTGATGGTCTTGGACAAGATCCAGGAGATTTCTCTGCATTACCAGAGAGATAATATTGTTCTCTTCCCTTACTTTCTCCCAAGCAAACAGTTTGCCTCTCTGTTCTGGGCCACTGAAAGGTGGGGGTGGAAATGACACACGCGCCCCTGTGTCCACCATTATTATGACTGCACTGGGTCAGACACGAAGCCAGCAAAGCACTGGCTGTCACCCAAGGCCTGCTCTAACCACTCACTGGCTACTACCTATGTTTGCTTAAGGCCCTGGGGCTCTACAATCTGCAGGTTGCAAAGCCAGCCAGGCCTGTGTCCTTCCCTTCAGGTCATCAAGGCCTCTCAGACCCTAGGTGGTCCAGAGGTTTTGTCCAGGAATCAGGGAAGAGAGTAAAAAACCTTAGAAGTCTTTCTAGCCTTCTATTGTACTCTGGCTGAGCTGGTACTCAATCCACAAAAAGCAGTTCTTCCCACTCTCTCCTCTCCTTTCTAAAGGCAGAGGAACCTCACTCCATAGCTGCTGCCACCCCAGGCCATGAGGAGTATGACAGACTACTGGAGATATTCTCTTAAGTTCCAAGCACTCTTAAAAGTCAGCGTGTGGTAAATGTTGCTTGGCCGGGAACTCACTCTTCAGGGAAGTGGGCTCCTTTCTGTCCCAGGGCAGGTTCAGAAATGCAGCCCAAGAATCGAGTCCTAGAATCAGGGGACCCAAGAACCTAGTTGGTGCTTTACCCCTCTGTGGCCATGCTGGTACCTAAGGTGCAAGACAAAGTCACCTATATTTTTTTCTTTGCATGTTTCAAGGAAAAGGAGTCTTGCCCTGTAGGCACCACAGCTGGTGAAGTGCTGAGTCTCACTTAATCCAGCATGTCTCTGAAGCTCATCAGAGGCCCTCGACACAGTGCCTGGATATCACTGCTGGTTAATCAGGGCCCAAGGTCCCTTCAATTAGCAGGTGATGAATGCTGCCATGGCTGGGTTCTTTCCTTCAAGGCAGCAGGTTCCATTATGGCGCAGAGTGTGTCTAGAAATTTCATCCATGTGATATGGCTTGGAATGGGGGCCTCGTGACTCTGACTGGTGCCCTATCTTTCTGAGCCTGTGCTGGTATCCAAGATGCAAGAAAATGTCCTCCCCACTCTTCCTTCTTCTCTCCTTAAGAGGAAGGAGGAGGTCTCTTTTGGAGCTACAAGTTGTACAGCCTGGTGTTGTGGGAGGTGCTGCCAGCACTTCCATAGCCACACCAGCTGGTGTCTCGGTAGGTCGTATGCACAAGCCCTCCCCACCACCCCTGGTCCCCCGCAACCAAGTCCACTGTCTGGGCCTAGCTCAGCACTAGGACTCACCTAAGAGTTGCAATTCTTATGGCATAGACTGTCTTTCACATTTACTTAGAGATAGAGCAATTTGACTGTCCGTGGAGAGGCTTGTGGGAACTGAAGATCTGGTGACTGGGATCAGTGATTCCCCTCTGGCTTGGGCTGGTTTAAATGCTCCTTCTGTGGGTGGGCATCAGCTGAGTTTGGTTCTGTTTTCCTTTCTGCTCTAACAGGACAGCACTAAGTTTAATGCCTCACAATAGCTGTTTTTCCCCTCCCCTAGTGCCCAGAGAAGCTCTCTTCACCACATAGCTGCTGCCGGGGCTATTGGAGAGTGTGGGGGAATGATAGGTGGAGGCTTCTATTCCAGCATCTTGCTCTGCATATCCAAGTAAATAATAAATTAAAGATTTTTCTCCTTTTCCTTCCTCCCTTATTTTCCCTCCCATGGGTGATATTCATTATAGTTGTGTGTCTTACGTGATTCTGATATCAGAGAATAAACACATGTCATCTGCTTGCTGTTTTTTGTTTTTTTGTTTTGACATAGCACATTCCTTCGTACTGTATGGTTTCTCCCTACAAAGACCTTCCTCTGTGGTTTACTCCTACAAACACTGAATTAGTGAATATTGAGCCTCTGCTCTTATGGGAAATAGAGAGTTAGATAGATATACTCATACACATGCACATACACACACCTATGTCTCACATAGATTATAATCTTAAATCCTAAAGCCAACTTATCCTGGTTTGCTTCATTTTCTTTACAGTAACTTACTAAAGAGAACGAATGAGTTTCAAAAGTGATAAGTGTCTCACTGATGGCCACCCCACTAAGCAAAGTCAGAGCTGGGATTGAAGCCTTGTCTAACTGACCCCAGGGCTGGAGTTTCTTGTACTACACTGACTGTCCACTACCCTTTACTGTTGCATCCACTGTTCCATCCTCTGGTTACCTTAGTATGAAAGCTTAAGCAAGAATCCAGTGCATAACCTTGTTTGTTGTCACCTGAGAACATAAGAGTCAAGCGACAAATTTTTAATACTCTATGCGTGTACACGAATGACAAGAAAAACTCTCCAAATATTGATTTTGGGGTTACAAATAAATTTTAACAAGTAGGCAAATTTGCAAATACAGTGGAATCCACAAACAATGAAGATCCACTTTATCTTCATTGCTATGGTTTCCAGGTTATTTTGGAACTCAAATGCAAAAATTTAATTCTTTGTACTTATTGGGCCAATTTGTGACCTCCACTAGTCCTAGAAATGTCACACTCTGGATCTAGTTGGTGAATATTAACTACTGTAACTCGAGAGGTTAAGAGTCAAAAGCTTTCCTTTGTTCAAAAACACGAATAGCTTTTTACTTGGTTTTCCCTGTGTTAAATGTGAGCACTGAATTAGGTGACATTTAAGATTTTTTTCTAGAATTGTTGTATTAGTTTCCTATGACTACTTTAACAAATTACCACAAATTTGAAGCTTAAAACAGCAGAATGTATTATCTCACAGAAGTCTGAAATCATTATCACTGGGCCCAAATCAAGGTGTTGTCAAGACCACACTACCTCTGCAGGCTCTAGGAGGTCATTCATTCCCTGTCTCTTCCAATCTCTAACGGCTAACAACAGTCCCTGAGTTGTGGACACATTACTCCAATCCTCAGTATCAACATCTTTAAATATCTGTTTCATCTTCACGTTGCCTTCTTTTCTGTGCATTTGTTAAATCTCCTTCAGTTTCTTTTTTTATGATACATGTAATTCCATTTAAGGTCCACTTGAATAATGCAGGATAATCTGCCCATCTCGAGATCTTTAACTTAATCACATCTTCAAAGAACCTTTGCCTTGTAAAGAAACATTTACAGGTTCCAAGGATTACAACCTGATATTTTTGGGCAGCCATTATTCATCCAACTACAATAGTCCTCCATGAATCTTATGTCTCTCCATGAAATAAAAAATCGGGACCTAGAAACCAATAGAGAGCACGTAGCCTCTGGTGCTTGTATACGTATTTATATTTCATACGCCACCAGGCTTGGTCTTTATCCAAAGTTATGGAGCTTTATCTAAGTGGGTTATGGTCATTCAAAGTAACATGAGAGAATGTTTCAGATAAGATGTATTGTGCAATATGGCTGTGCTTTTGTCAACAAGCTGATTAGCATCCAAGTCTTCCTCCTAGGAGAGCCTAAAATACGAAACTCCTCTAGAAGCATCTGACAATGAGTTTGTACCTGCTAAAATTTCCTCAGGGCAAATGGTGTAGGTAAGTTGTATAATTTCTCTGGCCCTCACAATGGCTAAAGTGAAGTCTGTAGTGACATATTAACAAATTAATTGGTCAGAGACCTGATACTACACAGGCTAACATTAGTCTTATAGATATTTACTATTCAAAAAAGTTAAAATAAACTTAAATGAACGGAATAATCTTGGAAATCTTCTCCCTCCTGCCATGCGGGATTTATCACTTCAAGGCAGGGTAACCTTGAATAGTCAGACACTTACAAAATGGCTTGCTGGTCTTCCCTAGAATTTCCACACCCACATAAAAGATAGGCTTCCTTTTTAATGATTAACAAACTTTTTTTATGTGGAGGTGATATTTACCACATAAGAACTGTGGTTTTGGTAATTCTGGAGAATCATTGGTTTGTCTCATCCTTTTGAATTCTTGTGTTGGATGATTTGTGGCCCAGCTGGAAGAGATGAAATTACAGGACTAAATAAGAGTAATTTTGCCCCAGTAGAGTATTGATTTCATTGTTGCTTTTTCCTGCAAACCTGAATGGTATTCTGGTTGTCTATTTATCTGATTTAGCCACACACATTGAAGTTAAGTGACTGAACAAATAAGATGAACTCTTTGTCTTTCTAGCTATTATGTACATATACCCTTTTTACTTGTATACTGGAGTCTCTATAAATTCAGCCCTGGTTACCACTGCTAGCCAAAGCTCGAAAGGGAATTTTGTGTCCAGTTAAATAATAAATTGGACAATTTCTATAACATTATTTGTCATTTTCTGTATTAAGCATTAGGAAAAGCTAAGGTTATAATGTTAAGGTTGACATCAGGAATGGTGCTTAGTGGGGAAATAAGGAGTTAGGTCCCACCTTTTGTTATTGTTGTTTGCTTTGTTTTTTAGGCTTTTTTAAAAAATTTACTTGGGATAACATTTCTGCATTTTAAAATCCATAGGTAGTTAAGACAAAAGAGATATTTGGTGCTGGGATGAGCTAATTCTTGTGTATTTTGCCTTACTTAGGTTGTGTTTTTTTGGGGCTTTTGTAAAATTGGAGGAATAATATTCTTAGAAATATCTAACGGTATATTTTTGATTCTTAATAATGTTACTCATTGAACTGTAATTTAGTAATATTACTTCTGAAGTATGAGAGGATGTATTCAGGCTTTTTCATCCAATATTTTGACTTTCGCTTTTAGAGAATGAATCAACAAGTCCTCTGGATACAATATATTATCTGCTGCCTTTAGCCATAGAATTTGAAATTAAGCTTGAGAGAACAGAGTTGTCAAACTGACAGCAGACAAGTATGCCTTCCAAAAAAATAATACTGCAGAATACATAAGAGGGTATCTTCTTATATGCCTGAAGAAACTAAATGTACAAAATGGTCAAAATGTCTAATGACTTCAGATCAAAACTCTGTCTATATTATAAGCTAATAGGCCCTGCTCCTACTCTGATATTTACTTGCCAAAGCCTCTCATTTTTTGGGTTCCAGTTTGCCCTTAAATAAAGTGTTGGTGTTATACCACATGATATCAAATTTTTCTTTAATTACAAAAGTTGATTTAATGAAATACAAACATGTTGCAGCAGGCTGGAGACTGATAGTTAAAATGAAATATGAAACAATAAATGCTAGATCTTGCACATGGGTCCAAAAAGCAAACCAAGTACCCAAAGAATGTGGGAGACACAGGTTAATATTGAAGAATAGAGTTGACGGGTAGAAGTTTTAGGGTGACAAAAATCATAAGGTGTCACTATATTGTTTAGCCACTGAAGTAGTTAATTAAATACTTCTTTGGATATATCACTCCTGAAGTTTGTAACCTTGACTGAGAGAGATGGCAGTTCTAGCTCCATTGCAGTGGTATGACCATGTAGGGTTGAGAATAGGCATCTGAATGTTCAATAAACATATAAATATCTCGTGAAGACTGAATGAAGAAGTTGAGTGTGGTGCCTCTGGGAGAACACAAATTCTGCCTTCAAATATGTGAAGTTGTGTTTGCCCTTCAAGATCCCTTTTCTACACTTCTCCACTCCCTTGCCTTCTGGCTTCTGATTGGGTTTAGCCAATAAAAGCCACCAATAAGATATGGCTAAGGGGGAAGAGAGGAAAGTCAGGGTATTTATTTCCCTATGACGTCCTGGCTAGGGTTTGTCTTAACAGTGGCTGTGCTCTTCTCCTGAAGATCATAGCTCCTGTTGGATGTCCTTCTCTTAAAACTGCCTTTCTCCCTGGAATTCCACCTCTTGCCCTCTCAGCAACCTGCTAGCCCAGGTTTCTTCAACTCTCTTTCCATCCATGCCCTTGTAAATAGTCACTTTATTTAAATTTTTAGAGTGTGTTTCTCGTCGGAATATTGATGGATAACAGCCTTCATGTAAAAGGCAGACAAAACTGTGTTTCTAGAGGAAAATGCTAACATTAAAAGACAGAAGTTCTGAGAAGAGATAGTTTGATTTAGCACTTCTACTACAAGAGCTCTCTTAAAATCAATTGGGTGTCCTCAGAAGGTAGAGTAGCCTCTCAGGGGAGGTGTTCAAACAAAACACTAAAATTTTGTTGTTATCTTTTTTTTAATTACAAGTAAAACAATTTTATTTGCTGTTGGTCTATAAGCATTTATGTAGCAAAATTATTATTTTATTTTTATTTTTTATTGTACTTTAAGTTTTAGGGTACATGTGCACAATGTGCAGGTTAGTTACAGATGTATACATGTGACATGCTGGTGCGCTGCACCCACTAACTCATCATCTAGACATCACACTCTGGGGACTGTTGTGGGGTGGGGGGAGGAGGGAGGGATATCTTTTTTTTTGAGGAAGAGGAGGAACATGGGTATAGATGAGCGTTAGAAAGAGGTAACTTTTAAAATGTCATTTAACTTGATGTAAGAAACAGTAAATTGTGTTGAAACATTTTATTTCTTCTCATTTGCCTCTGAGTTTGCCATTGCGAAGTAACCAGAACTCATAAATTGAGTGATGAGCCATGCCACACAACTAGGCTCACCTCTCCAACCTGAGCATCTTGTGTATTTGTGGCATACTAATAGGCACTCCAGGGGATAGGGGTAGCAATAGGCAAGCTGCTGCCCCTTTGCTTTCAAACAGAATCAAAGCATCAGATATTTGCCTGTACTAGGTGATTTTTATGGTTTCTTTCAGCCCTCTGTTTATTTTCTCCCTCTCTCCTTCCCTCCTTCCTTTCGTTCCTTCCTTTCTTCTTCCCTACGCACCTCTTTCTATACATTCATTCATTCATTCATCTTCTTGTCCCACATTTTCTCAACAATACCAGCATCAAGCAGTGTGCAAGCTGCTGCATTGGAAGGTTATGGAGGAGCAAGGATACATTACCAAAAAGCAAACCAAAAAACAAAACAAAACAAAAAACCAAAAAACATACAGCCCATGCAGCTAACGCAGCTCATGCCTTCTAAGAGTTCACATTCTGGTAGGAGAGATAGAGAGTTGCATCATGAAAAAATATTTTGTTCTTATATTCCCACACATTCAGCCTTTGTCAAGCCCTTCTTGACCATTTGTGAATCTATTCTTCATCTTCCCCTGTGCTTTTTCATATTCTCAAACACCACTCCTGTAGCTGCCTCTTTGCACACAATTTCTGCCTCTCAGTCATCTCTTATGACCCTCCTTATCAACCTTAAGAGAACGACACTCACTATTTGGACAAAGAAAAATGCTTACATGTTGCTCTCTGCTTCCAGCAAGTGTAATGAAAGGTTGGCATCCTGTGTTTTCCTTTGAGAAAAAAAAATAGTCATGAAAAGAACCTGTAGTTATGAGAAGACCAGAAAAAGTACATATAAATGCAACACTGTAACACAGATTAATACAAACAAGTAATTAAATACATTTAATTTTTTTAAAAAAAACATACTGATTGTGCTGAGAAGCCTGGTAAGTCAGCATGTACTAGGAATCTTTGAAGCAACACTAACTATATCAGAATTTCTTCTTTTTTAAGGACTTTTAATGGGAGTCTCAAATTTCTACACTTTTCAGCCTTACCAGTAAAAATGTCTTCATTATATTAGCTGCATTGAGATATCGATTTTTTTCCTAGGCCACGGAAAACCATCGCAAGCAACTTACTGTGTTGGCTTTTGAAACTTCAAATACTCCACTATTCCATTAGAGGTCATTCTATATAGAGATATAGGATTATGGATTTAGAATGTAATAGGCTCTGTCAGTCATATTAGGTAAGTGTGTATTGCAAGAAGAAAGAAGGAAATAAAATGACAACCATTGTACAGAGAGTGTGACGAGCCAAATGAAATAGGATGTTCTCTGCAAAGGAAGTGGTCTTTCCTTGAGTTAAACCGTTGCTCTTAGGACAAGCATGTGCTTTGTAAACTATAGTACTCACAATGGTTCAAAAGCTATTGATGCTTCACACTCCTCACAACCACCTCTATCATTTAGATGCAGTCCAATATTTGGGGCTCATGGCACTGCCAGATATCACCTACATCATAGTCTCTTATTTGCTTAACTAGCACTGAGTCAAATGTCCTCTTTAATTATAGTCAGTTTGTGATTCTGTGATAAATAGACAACATAATGTGGCATGGCTTAGGGGTATAAGTTTTATTTCCAAAGATACGGTTTGAAGATCGTTTACTTTTTGCCATTTTATGAAACAGGAGAAACGTCTGTCCACACATCCCAGAGCACTGAAGTAGAAATTCCCTCCCAGCTTTGCGTATCAAGCTTTGTATTGATGGAAGAAGAGAATATGAATAGATATCACACATGTTTATTTTTTTGGCTCTCACCTTTCTCCATGATGTTAACAAGTCTTTAAATTAGATGGTGGTCTTAAATATCATTGGTATATGCCTACAGTGTGCAAACTGGTAGCCACTAGCCATATGTAGCTATTTAAATTTAAATTAATTAAAATTAACTTAAACTAAAAATACAGACACCCCCAAGTCACTCTAATGTACTTGATGTACAATTGCTCAATAACCACATGCGACCAGCAGCTATCAACTGTGAGGTGAAGATACAGGACGTTTTTATTATAACTGAAAGTTATACTGAAAAGGACTGATATAGCCATTTCCTAATTTTTTTGCAGGATCTCATGGGAAATTTTGATGTCCCAAAGCTGAGGAGAGTAATAGAAATCTAGTACATGTGATGACTAATGAGCAATAGGGTATTAAGATGACTAAAGAAAAATGGGGCAATGGGCCAAGAAAGGTGCACTATTTTATATGATTTCGCAAAATATTTTTAGTATTTTGTATTCTATTTGATTTGAATAATTAATAATACTTTAAAAGAAAAGTATAAAGGGTATTTTGAAGGGTTTTGATGTTTACTGCATAGCTTTTTGTAGTTAAAACATTGATACATAATAATATATAAATAGACTTTTGCTGCTTTTAAATCAAAGTGTTATAGTTGTTATGGCGTTGGGACTTACCAACTGCTTTCTTGAAATGGCTCTTAAGTATTGACTTAGATAGAAGCCAATTCTGTGAGGACTGGGCTTGTCCAAGTGTAACATTGCATGTTGTATTGCATTGATGTCATGAAGCACTACAATACGGCAGTTTCAATTATAGTTATAAGAGCATAGGAATGTCTTCTGAAGCTAATGAAGTGGTATTTATATTACTTCATGGGAACGGCCATTAAAATAATTGCTCACTATATCTTAAAAAATATCCACATGTTAGAAAAAGTTATCTCTCAGAGAAGAAGTAAAGTACATTTTTATAGCTTCTCTGAAAGAAAATGAATGTTTGAAATACTGAAGGATGTGATTGTGCACAGGTGTGTGCTTGTGTGCATGTACATGTGTGCACACGCACGCTCACACACACACACACACACACCTGATATGGTTTGTCTCTGGGTCTCCACCCAAATCTTATCTTGAATTGTAATCCCATAATCCCCATGTGTTGTGGGAGGGACCCGGTAAAAGATAATTGAATCATGGGGGTGTTTTCCCCCATGCTGTTCTTGTGAGAGTGAGTGAGTTCTCACAAGATCTGATAGTTTTATAAGGGGCTTCCCCCTTCGCTGAACACTCATTCTCTCTCCTGATGCCATATGAAGAGGTGCCTTCTGCCATGATTGTAAGTTTCCCGAGGCCTTCCAAGCCACGTGGAACTGTGAGTCAATTAAACCTCTTTCCTTTATAAATTGCCCATTCTTGAGCAGTTCTTTATAGCAGTATGAGAATGGACTAACACAGTAAACTGGTACTGCAGAGAATGGGGTGCTGCTACAAGGATACCCCAAAATCTGGAAGCAACTTTGGAACTGAGTAAAAGGCAGAGGTTGGAATAGTTTGGAGGGCTCAGAAAAAGACAGGAAAATGTGGGAACGTTTGGAATTTCCTAGACATTTGGAGGGCTCAGAAAACAGAAAGATGTCAGAAAGTTTGGAACTTCCTGGAGACTTGTAGAATGGCTTTCACAAAACTGCTGATGGCAATATAGGCAATGAAGTCCAGGCTGAGGTGATCTCAGAAGGAGATAAAGAACTTTTTGGGAACTGGAGTAAAGGTCACTCTTGCTATGCTTTAGCAAAGACACTGGTAGTGTTTTGCCCCTGTCCTAGAGATCTGTGGAACTTTGAACTTGAGAGAGATTATTTAGGGTATCTGGTGGAAGAAATTTCTAAGCAACAAAGTATTCAAGAGATAATGGAGAATAAAAGTTTGGAAAATTTGCAACCTGTCAATGCAGCAGGAAAGAAAAACCCATTTTCTGGGGGAGAAATTCAAGCTGGCTGCAGAAATTTGCATAATTTACATGGATCCAAATGCTAATCAGCAGGAAAAATGGGAAAAATGTCTCTGGGGCAAGTGAGAGATCTTCATGACAGCACCTCCCATCACAGGCTCAGAAGCCTAGGATGAAATGATAATTTCTTGGGCCAGGCTCAGAGCCCCCTGCTCTGTGCAGCCTCAGGACCTGGTGCCTTGTGTCCCACCTGCTTCAGATCTAGCTGTGGCTAAAAGGGGCAAAGATATAGCTCAAGCCATTGCTTCCAAGGGTGCAAACCCCAAGCCTTGGCAGCTTCTATATCATATTGCTTCTACAGGTGCACAGTAGTCAAAAATTGATGCTTTCAAACCACCACCTAGATTTCAGAGGATGTATGGAAACACCTGGATGTCCAGGCAGAAGTTTGCTTCATGGGTTGAGCCCTCATGGAGAGCCTCTGCTAGGGCAGTGCAGAAAGGAAATGTGGGGTCAGAACTCACACAGAGTCCCCACTGGGCCACTGCCTAGTGGAGCTTTGAGAAGAGGACCACTGTCCTACAGACCCCAGAATGGCGGATCTACTGACAGCTTGTACCGTGCACCTGGAAAAGCTGCAGACACTCAATGTCAGCTGGAAAGGCAGCTAGGAGTGGGGCTGTACCCTGAAAAGCCACAGGGGCAGAGCTGTGAAAAGCCACGAGAGCCCACCACTTACATCAGCATGACCTGGAAGTGAGATATGGAATCAAAGGAAATCATTTTGTAACTATAAGGTTTAATGACTGCCCTATTGGATTTTGGACTTGCATGGGGCCTGTAGCCCCTTTGTTTTGGCCATTTTCTGTGATCTGGAGTGGTTATATTTACCAAATGCTTGTACCTCCATTGTATCTAAGACTTAACTAACTTGCATTTTATTTCACGGGCTCATAAGTGGAAGGGACTTGCCTAGTCTCAGATGAGACTTTGGACTTGGCATTTGGGTTAAGCCTGGAATGAGTTAAGACTTTGGGAGACTGTTGGGAAGGCATAATTGTGTTTTGAAATGTGAGTATATGAGATTGGGAGGGGCCAGAAACAAAATGATATGTTTTGACTCTGTGTCCCCACCCAAATCTCATCTTGAATTTTAATCTCATAATCTCCACGTATGTGAGAGAGACCCAGTGGGAGACAATTGAATCATGGGGACGGTTTCTCCCATGCTTTTCTTATGATAGTAAGTGATTTCTCAGAAGATCTGATGGTTTCATAAGGGGCATCTCCCCATTTGCTCATCACTCATTCTCTCTCCTGCTTCCCTGTGAGGAGGTGTCTTCCACCATGATTATAAGTTACCTGAGGCCTCACCGGCCATGTGGAACTGTGAGTTAATTAAACCTCTTTTCTTTATAAATTACCCAGTATCAGGCAGTTTTTTATAGCAGCATGAGAATGGACTAACATAACACCTCTGATGTGGTATTAAATGAGAGCATTAGAATATAAGATACTTACATTAGTGACTGCTACTTCTTAAATACTGTTTAACACCCCACTCCTTCTGTATGACAAATAGCAGTGTGGCAATAGGTTGGTATGTGATTTTATTGTTCATTGCCTAGAACAATAAATAAAACTTGAGGTGGGAGGGTTCTGACTAGATTCTACCAGTTGCCTTTCCTGTGCTTATAAAAAGACTCTACAAGGGCTTTGCTCCAGGACACTGTCTGCAGATTGATAACATTTAGTCCTCATAGAGTTAGGCTCTTTGTTAACTGTTTTCCAGGGTGTTAGCATTTAACACTCTTCTGAATTCCTCAGGAAAACATACCCATAGAGATGGCTACCCTCTGATAATCCAAAGTCAAAGACTTATTTTCTTTCTTATTTATTTTATTTTTTTGACAGTGTCTCACTCTGTTACCAGGCTGGAGTGCAGTGGCGTGATCTCGGCTCACTGCAACCTCCGCCTCCTGGGTTGAAGTGATTATCCTGCCTCAGCCTCCTGAGTAGCTGGGAATTCAGGTGTGTGCCACCACGCCCAGCTAATTTTTGTATTTTTAGTAGAGACAGGGTTTCACCATGTTGGCCAGGATGGTCTCAAACTCTTGACCTCATGATCCGCCCACCTCACCCTCCCAGAGTGCTGGGATTACAGGTGTGAGCCACTGCAACTGGCCGAAGACACATTTTCAATTAGGGTTGTCATAATGATTAAATCAGATGATATGTGTAAAGCACATGACACAGTACTTGGCATTTAAGTGCTCCAACATTGTCAGCTATCTATTAGAGTTCTGCTTCCAGGTGTTATATTATTTCCTATCCCCAGGCCCTCTTCTGACCACCATGCCATCTAAACAAACTTTTGACTTGCATGCCTCTAAAGTAGCCACAAACTATGCTCTTTAAAACTATCAAGTCAAATATTGGAAAAATTGCCTAAATAAAGTCTATCTCTTGACAGATCCCTTAGTGAGGAATATGAAAGACATGATGTTGGGATCTTATTAAATGTCATTCAGTTGTCTGTTGTTTCTTGTTCACATGTTCTGCTATTCACATTGAGTAACAAACCACTTGCATGACATATGTCAAGACACCAAATTCTCTAGTATCTAGTAGGATATAGCAAAGCACTTTATTTCCATGGGATGTTTTATTCAACTTGGCAAATTGTGGGTGCAAAAATTTTGGAAACACTTACATATAAAATGAAATTGAAGTACAGGGAGATATGAGGGCTTATTTTTTCCTCTCAAAAATATACCATAAAAATTTAATTTGTTTTTTGTTGTCAGATCATAAAAATAACCTGACTTTGATCTGTCACTACCTACTACCCATACACAGTGAATTTGTTTTGGCTAAGAAGGAAGTAGACCAAGTAAGAGCCAAGGAGGGGACATTGTAACCATAGTTTGTATTTCTAAATGGTATCTGCTGGCCAAGGGGTCCTCTAACTCATTATTTAGAAAACTTTCCTGATTTCATGAATTACTTAGGTGCTTAAAAAATAAAGTTATAGTCCCACACCAGACAATCTAAAGCAGATTATTCAGGAGAGAAGTTTGGCATGCTATTTTTAACAAACTTTTCCACTGATTATTATTATCAGAAATTTAAAGAAAAGCTACATAGATACCCTTCCAAACCATAGATAGATGTAAGGATAATTTTAGGGATGCTTGTTAGTGTTTGGGACAACCATTGTGGAGTTACTATAGAATTTTATGAAATGTCTCAAAACTTTGATGGATCTAAAATTCATTTCTAGATTTAAAGACTTTGGAAAGTGTATTAGCCCATTTTCACACTGCTGATAAAGACATACTTGAGGCTGGGCAATTTTAAAAAGAAAGAGGTTTCATGGACTTACAGTTTCATGCAGCTGGGAAAGCTTCACAATCATGGTGGAAGGAAAGGAGGAGCAACTCACATCTTACATAGATGGCAGCAGGCAAAGAGAGAGCTTGTGCAGGGAAACTCCCCCTTATAAAACCACCAAATCTCATGAGACTTATTCACTATCAAGAGAACAGCATGGGAAAGACCTGCCCCCATGATTCAATTACCTCCCATTTGGTCCCTCCCACAACACATGGGAATTCAGGGTGAAATTTGGGTGGGGACACAACCAAACAATATCATTCCGCCCCTGGACCATCTCAAAACTCATGTCCTCACATTTGAAAAATCAATCATGACTTCCTAAAAGTCCCACAAAGTCTTAACTCATTTCAGCATTAACTCAAAAGTCCACTGTGCAAACTCTCATCTGAGACAAGGCAAGTCCCTTCCACCTATGAGACTGTAAAATCAAAAGAAAGTTAGTTACTTCCTAGATACAATGGGGGTACAGACATTTGGTAAATGCAGCCATTCCAAATGGGAGAAATTTGCCAAAATAAAGGGGCTATAGGCCCCATCCAAGTCCAAAATTCAGCAGGGCAGTCAAAGTTTAAAGCTCCAAAATGATCTCCTTTGACTCCATGTCTCACATCCAGGTCACACTGATGCAAGAAGTGGGTTCCCATGGTCTTGGCAAGCTCTGCCCCTGTGGCTTTTCAGGGACAGCCTCCCTTCTGGCTGATTTCAGGGGCTGCATTGAGTTTCTGTGGCTTTTCCAGGTCCATGGTGCAAGCTGTCAACGGATCTACCATTCTGGGATCTGGAGGATGGTGGCCTTCTTCTCACAGCTCTACTAGGTGGTGTCCCAGTAGAGACTTTGTGTGGAGGCTCTAACCCCACATTTTACTTCTGTACTGTCCTAGCAGAGGTTCTCCAGGAGAGGCCCACCCCTACAGCAAACTCTCCCTGGGCATCTAGGTGTTTCCATACATCCTCTGAAATCTAGGTGGAGGTTCCCAAACCTCATTATTGACTTCCATGCACCTGCAGCCTTAAAACCATGTGGAAGCTGCCAAGGCTTGGGGCTTCTGCCCTCTGAAGCAACAGCCCCCACTATACCTTGGCCCCTTTTAGCCCTGGCTTGAGTGACTGGAATGCAGTGTACCAAGTCCCTAGGCTGCAAAGAGAAGGGGGGCCCTGGGCCTGGCCCACAAAACCATCTTTTTCTTCATGGCCTCTGGGCCTGTGATGGCAGAGGCTGCTGTGAAGACCTCTGACATGCCCTGGAAACATTTTTCTCATTGTTTTGGGGATTAACATTTGGCTCCTCATTATTTATGCAAATTTCTATAGCCAGCTTCAATTTCTCTTCAGAAAATAGGATTTTCTTTTTTATCACGTTATCAAGCTGCAAATGTTCCAAGTTTTATGCTCTGTTTCCCTTTTAAAACTGGATGCCTTTAACAGCACCCAAGTCACACCTTGAATGCATTGCTGCTTAGAAATTTCTTTTATCAGATACCTTAAATCATTGCTCTCAAGTTCAAAGATTCACAAATCTCTAGGGCAGGGGAAAAATGCTGCCAGTTTCTTTGCTAAAACATAACAAGAGTCACCTTTGCCCCAGTTCTCAACAAGTTCCTCATCTCCCTCTGAGACCACGTCAGCCAGGGTTTTATTGTCTATTATCACTATCATCATTGTGGTCAAAGCCATTCAACAAATATCTAGAAAGTTACAAACTTTCCCACATTTTCTTGTCCTCTTTTGAGCCCTCCAAACTGTTCCATCCTCTGCATGTTACCCAGTTCCAAAGTCACTTCCATATTTTGGGGTAGCTTTACAGCAGCACCCCCCTCTACTGGTGCCAATTTACTGTATTAGCCTGTGTTCACACTGCTGATGAAGACATACCTGTAAGTTCTCTGTGCAGCAAACAAGCATGACATACATATACCTATGTATAAAACCTGCTCGATCTGCACATGTATCCCATTTTTTTTTGGAAGAAATACAGAAAAAAAAAATACCTGACACTGGGCAATTTACAATAGAAAGAGGTTTAATGGACTTGCAGTTTCATGTGGCTGGGGAAGCCTCACAATCATAGCAGAAGGCAAGGAGGAGCGTGTCATGTCTTACATTCATGGCAGCAGGCAAAGAGAGAGCTTGTGCAGGGAAATTTCCCCTTTAAAACCATCAGATCTCATGGTACTTATTCACTATCACCTGAACACCATGGGAAAGACCTGTCCCCATTTTTCAGTTACCTCCCACTGGGTTCCTGTCACAACACATGGGAATTCAAGATGAAATTTGGGTGGGGACACAGCCAAGCCATATCAGGGAGGATCCCTGGTACTGAGAAATAATCTCCCTTATTGGAGTTGTTCTGATAGGGAAATAATTCATATACAACAGGTGGAAAATTCCATAGTGGTGCATTTCTTATCAAACGTATACTTTGCTTCCGTGGGGTCTCCTTATGTGGCTCATGCCAACACTTGATTTTTGGATCCATGAATCCTGGCTATGGGAGAAACAGTACCATATATTGGATGCTGATTCAGAACATACATGGGCTTCTGGAGAACTTTGTCCCAGCCCTGCAAAGTATTGTCACCTTCTTGGCATTGTCATTGTGATTTCAAAAGACCATTCCACCGTTCTATCAATCCAGCTGCTTCAGGATGATGGGGAACATGGTGAGACCAGTGAATATCAAGAGCATGAACCCACTGCCACACATCTTTAGCCGTAAAGTAAGTGACTTGGTCAAAGGCAATGCTGTGTGGAATGCCATGACGGTGGAAAAGGCATTCCATGATTCCACAGATGGTAGTCTTGGCAAAAGAATTGCATGCAGGATAGGCAAACCCATATCTGTAATAAGTGTCTATTCCAGTGAGGACAAACCTCTGCCCTTTCTATGATGGAACAGGTTCAATATAATCAACTGGCCACCAAGTAGCTGCCTGATCACCCTGAGAAATGGTACCATATCGAGGGCTCAGTGTTGATCTATGCTGCTGGCAAATTGGGCACTCAGCAGTGGCTATAGCCAGGTCAGCCTTGGTAAGTGGAAGTCCATGTTGCTGAACCCATGCATAACCTCCATCCCTGCCACCATGGCCACTTTGTTCATGGGCCCATTGGGCGATCATAGGGGTGGCTGGGGAAAGAGGTTGGGTGGTGTTCACAGAATGGGCCATCCTCTCCACTTGTTTATTTAAGTCTTCCCCTGCAGAGGTCACCCATTGGTGAGCACTCACATGGGATACAAATATATTCACAGTTTTTGACCACTCAGGGAGGTCCATCCACATACCTCTTCCCCAAATTTCTTTATCACCAATTCTTTAATTATGCTTCTTTTAAGTCTCTGACCATCCAGCCAAACCATTGGCTACAGCCCATGAATCAGTATATAATCACACACCTGGCCATTTCTCATTCCATGCAAAGTGCACAAACAGGTGCACTGCTCAAAGTTCTGCCCACTGGGACAATATCCCTTCACCACTGTCCTTCAGGGATGTCCTAGAAATGGGTTGTAGTGCTGCAGCTCTCCACTTTCTAGTGGTGCCTGTATATTGTGAAGAACCATCTGTGAACCAGGATCTGTCTTCTCTTTCTCTGTCTACTGATCATAGGGAGCTCCCCATGAGGCTGTTGGTGCAGGCTGAGGGAGAGAAGGCGTGGTGGCAGAAATGGAGACCATAGGCATTTGATCCACTTCCTCATACAACTTACTTGTGCCTTCAGGACCTGATCAAGCACAATCACATATATACCACTCTTATTAGATGATGGAACGTTACTGTGCATGAGCCACTTTATGACTAGATGGGTTAGAAAGCACCCAGTTTATGATAGGCAGTTAAGTTCACATGGTGACCTGATGACCCGTAGTCAAACATTCGGTTTCCACCAAAGCCCAGTAACGGGCCAAGAGCTGTCTCTCAAAAGGAGAGTAGTTATCTGCAGAAGAAGGCAAGGCCTTGCTCCAAAATCCTAGAGACCCCTTCTGTGGTTCTCCTATGGGGAGCTGCCAAAGGCTCCAAACAGCATTCCTATCTTCCACTGACACTGCAAGCACCATTGGATCTGCTGGGTCATATGGCTCAAGTGGCAGAGCAGCTTGCACAGCAGCCTGGACCTGTTGCAGAGCTTTCTCCCGTTCTGGACCACACTCCAAACTGGCAGTCCTTCAGGTCACTCGATCAATGGGCTGAAGTAACACACCCAAATGAGGAATGTGTTGCCTCCAAAATTCAAATAGGCCCATTAGGAGTTGTGTCTCTTTCTTGGTTGTAGGAGGGGTCAAATACAGCAACTTACCCTTCATCTTAGAAGGAATATCTCAATAGGCCCCACACCACTGGACTCCTAGAAATTTTACTAAGGTAGAAGCTCCCTGAATTTCAGTCAGGTTTCACATCCTCTGGCATGCAAATGTCTCACCAATAGGTCCAGGGTGTTTGCTACTTCTTGCTAACTGGATCCAATCAGCATGATGTCATGAATGTAATGGACCAGTGTGATATCTTGCAGAAACGAAAAATGATCAAGGTCTCTCTGAATAAGATTATGACACAAAACTGGAGAGTTGATATACCCTAGAGGTAGGACAGCAAAGGTATATTGCTGGCCTTGCCAGCTGAAGGCAAATTGGTTGTGGTGGGCCTTATGGACAGGAACAGGGAAAAAGGCATCTGCCGAGTTAATGGCTGCATACCAGGTACCAGGAGACTTGTTAATTTGCTCAAGCAATGAGACCACATCTGGTACAGTGGCTGCAATTGGAGTCACCACTTGGTTAAGCTTATGATAATCCACTGTCATTCTCCAAGATCCATCGGTCTTCTGCAGAGGCCAAATAGGAGAGTTGAATGGGGATGTGTTGGGAATCACCACCCCTGCATGTTTCAAGTCCTTGATGGTGGCAGTAATATCCACAACCCCTCCAGGGATGTGGTATTGATTATGATTTACTATTTTTCTAGGTAAAGGCAGCTTTAATGGCTTGCATTTGAGTTTTCCACCATAATAGCCCTCACCCTACCCGTCAGGGAGTCAATGTGGGAGTTCTGCCAGCTACTAAGTATGTCTATGCTAATTATGTATTCTGGCACTGAGGAAATGACCACAGGATGGGGTCCCACTGGACCCACAGTAAGTCGGACCTGAGCCAAAAGAACAGTTACCCTGGTAAAAGGCTGGAGGTCTCCTTGGGATGGATAGGAGAAAGATTAACAACATAAATTGTTGGTACTGTAGTGGGATCCTTCTTCAAGAGAACCCAGCCTCAACTTCATTCAAGAGCTTCTGGGTCTGTAAACTACCTCAAGTCTGGAAATTGATTGAGGGGCTGTGATTCTCTGTTTTTATAATTTAAATTAGTCTTTTTTTCATTTGACCTGAAAGTTTTCTGCTTATATAAACTAAGTAGGAATGCAGTAGGCTTCCTATCAATTTCACTTCTAGGAACACCATGATTAATTAGCCAATACCAGAGCTCCACATGAGGCAGACTCTTCTGATTGCTGCTTTGCCTCTACTGTCCACTATAGTAGCTTCACCCACCTTGCCTTTGATGGTTGAGTGCCACCACGTGGTCCCTGCCACCTCAGGATCCAATTATTCCCATTGTATTTAAATATTGTAGTTCAGTTACTGCGGTTCTCACTGTTAGATCGGACATACAGAGAAAAGCAATTACGGGGCTCTTCAGAGATGCAGGTGCTGCCCTCGTAAATCTATTTTGCAAAACATTGGTCAAGGGCATATCTTCTGGACCCTCCCAGCTGTGATTAGTACGTCTAGAATGACTAATTTGCACCACCATCACAATCTCCTCAAGCTACTATCCTCCTCAAACTAACACAGGAACATAAAAACAAAAATCAAATACCAGAGAACCAGATAAGAGGTTCTCACTTATAAGTGGGAGCTAAATGATGAGAAAACATGAACACATCGAGGGGAACAACACACACTGGGACCTACTTGACGGAGGTTAGGAGGAGGTAGAGTATCAGGAAAAATGACTAATGGATACTAGGCTTAATACCTGTGTGATGAAATAATCTACAAAACAAACCCTCATGACACATGTTTACCATGTAGCAACCCCGTACATGTACCCCTGAACTTAGAATAAACATTTTTTTTTTAAATTGGGATACTGTCAGTTTATTGTAAATCTCATTTATCAGGTTTAGAAAGTTTTTGTCTATCCTAATTTTATTACATATTCTTATCATAAAAGGGTGCTGATTTTTGCACGCATCTATTGAGATGATCATGTGGTTTTTACCCTTCAGTCTATTCATATGCTGTATTACATTGATTTATTTGTGTATATTGAATCAACCTTGGAACCCTGGGATAAATAGCACTTTTTGATGTAGTATAATACTTTCTGTATGTTGCCAGATTTGGTTTGCTAGTTTGTTTGTTTTTTGAGGATTTTTGCATCTATATTCATAAGTAATATTAGTCTGTGGTTTTCTCTTCTTGTGATTTTTTTTTTCTGGTTTTGGTACCAGGGTGAAATTGGCCTTTTAGCATGACTTTGGACTAGAGAATTTTATAAGGGGTAAATACTTGTTTGTATTATTTAAAACTGCCACTGTGACTGAAGGAAATAATCCTTTTTTTTTTTTTTTTTTTGCTGACTTAGTATGTATTCAATATATACAAAACTAATAATGTACCATGAAATGTAGTACATATTACATTTGAATTTTTAAGAAGGAATTTTCATGTCAACTCAACTTGAGTAGCTATTAAACTGCCATTCAACATAAGTAAATTAATAGTACTTCATGATATATAGCTAACATACAGTCATGCAACTATGCTTATTGCATTAACGTTATTTATTCAAAATTTCCAGGACCAAGATAAAGAGATAATTCTACTTGCTAGGCATAGGATGCATTATATCTTCTTTTTTTATTTCCAGTTTTTGAGTTCAGGGCTACAAGTGCAGGATGTGCAAGTTTGTTACATAGATAAAAGTGTGCCATGGTGGTTGGCTGCATAGATCATCTCATCACCTAGGTATTAAGCCCAGAATTCATTAGCTATTCTTTCTGATGTTCTCCCTCCTCCCACCCACCACCCTCCAACAGGCCCCAGTGTGTGTTGTTCCCCCTCCCATGTGTCCATGTGTTCTCATCGTTCCCAAGCACAGAGCTGTGCAGATTCTCAGTGGCCAACTGGCTGGAGACACCTAAGACTACCCAGGTCCAAGAAGGAAGGGTAGCCATCATTACCGTGGCTGCTTTCGACCTAAGATGTCTGAGCTCCCTGAGGGAGGGAAGCTGTCTGCTGCCTAAGATGACTGAGCACCTGGGGAAAGGGGTGGCAGCCATCACCGAAACTCCAGTCTGCCATTTTCTCCCTGCTGGTCCCAGGGAGACTGGACACTTTGAACCAGGGAGGAATTCCCTACAGCGCAGAACAGCAGCTGTGGCAGATCATGGCCAGACTGCCTTTTTAGGCCAGACCCTGATCTATCCCTCCTTGCTGAGCGAGGCTTCCCTGTTGAAATATCAGCAACTCTAGCTAGGGGTTTAGGGGCAGGACTCTGATCTCCCTGGGACAAAGCCCCTGGGAAAAGGGGTGGCCATGGTCTCTGTGGGTCAGCAGACTAAGTCTTTCTCCCTGCTGGCTCTGAGGAATCCAGGCAGCCCAGATCAGTGGGATTCTCCCCAGTGTGGCACAACCCCCCGCCAAGAGGCAGCCAGAGTGCTTTCTTAAGTGGGTCCCAGATCATGTGCCTCCTGACTGGGTGAGACTTCCCTCAATGGAGTTGTCAGACACTTTATACAAGAGTACTCCTTCCAGCATGAGGTTGGTGCCCCTCTGAAACAGAGATCACAGAAGAAGGAGTGGGCACCCATCTTTCCTGTTCTGCAGCCTCCACTGGTGACACTTTCAGGTGTGGGAGGGACCAGGTGCATAGGGTCTGGAGTGGGCTGCCAGCAAACTGTAGCAACCCTATGGAAAGGGGGCCTGACTGTTAAAAAATAAAATAAAATAACAGAGAGCAACAACAGCACCAACACAAAAGTCCCCACAAAAACCCCCTTCCAAATGTCAATAGCTTCAAAGATTAAAGCTAGACAAACTCACAAAGATGGGAAAGAATCAACAACAACAAAAACAACAACAAAAACGCTGAAAAACTCAAAAATCCAGCATGCCTCTTCTTCCTTAAATGATGGAAACACCTCTCCAGCGAGGGCACAGAAGTGAGCAGAGGCTTAGATGTATAAATTGACAGAAGTAGGATTCAGAAGGTGGGTAATTATAAACTTTGCTGAGGTAAAGGAGCATGCTCTAATGCAATGCAAAGAAGTTAAGAACCACGATAAAACATTACAGAAGCTGTTAACCAGAATAATCATTTTAGAGAGAAACATAAATGACCTGATGGAGCTGAAAAACACAACATGAGAACTTCACAGTGCAACCACAAGTAGCAATAACTGAATAGACCAAGCAGAGGAAAGAATTTCAGAACTTGAAGACTGTTTTGCTGAAATAAGACAGGCAGACAAGAGTAGACAAAAAAGAATGAAAACAAACGAACAAAAACTTTGAGAACTATGGGATTATGTAAAAAGACCAAACCTATGACTGATTGGGGTACCTAAAAGAGGGAAAATGGAGCCGAGTCAGAAAACTTAACTTCAGGATATTATCCAGAAGAACTTCCTCAACCAAACAAGACAGACCAACATTCAAATCCAGGAAATTCAGAGAAGTGCAGTAAGATACTCCGTGAGAAGATCAACCCTAAGATACATAACCACCAGATTCTCCAAGGTTGAAATTAAGGGAAAAAAATGTTAAGGGCAGCCAGAGAGAATGGCCAGATCACCTACAAAGGGAAACCCATCAGACTAACAGTGGACCTCTCAGCAGAAACGCTACAGGCCAGAAGAAATTGGTAGCCAATATTCAACATTCTTAAAGAAAAACATTTCCAACCCAGCTTTTCTTATCCAGCCACACTAAGCTTCATAAGTGAAGGAGAAATAAAATCCTTTTCAGACAAGCAAATGCTGAGGGAATTTCTCACCACAAGGCCTGCCTTGCAAGAGCTCCTGAAAAAACCCACATGATTATCTTAATAGATGCAGAAAAGGCATTCCATAAAATTCAACACCCCTTCTTGTTAAAAACTCTCAATAAACTAGGTATTGATGGAACATACCTCAAAATGATGAGTTATTTATGACAATTCTGCAGTCAATATCTTACTGAATGGACCAAAGCTTGAAGCATTTCCCTTGAAAACCAGCACAAGACAAGGATGCCCTCTCTCACCACTCCTATTCAAAATGGTATTGAAAATTTTAGCCAGGGCAACCAGGAAAGAGAAATAAATGATATTCAAATAGGAGGAAAGAAAGTCAAACTGTCTCTGTTTGCAGATGACGAGATCTTCTATCTAGAGAACCTCATCATCTTAGCCCAAAAGATGCTTAAGCTAATAAGCAATTTCAGGAAAGTCTCAGGATACAAAATTAACGGGCAAAAATCACATGCATTCCTATACACCAACGATAGACAAGCAGAAGGCCAAATCATGAATAAACTCCCCTTCCCAATTGCTACAAAGAGAATAAAATACCTGGCAATGCAGCTAACAAGGAAAGTGAAGGACTTCTTCAAGCAGAACTACAAACCACTACTGAAGGAAGTAAGAGAGGACACAAACAAATGGAAACACATTCCATGCTCATGGATAGGAAGGAATCAATATTATGAAAATGTCCATACTGCCCAAAGTAATTTATAGATTCTCTGCTATTCCCATTAAACTACCATTGACATTCTTCACAGAAGTAGAGAATGCTACTTTGAAATTTTTATGGAACCTCAAAAGAGCCCTTATAGCCAAGACAATCCTAAGCAAAAAGAACAAAGCTGGCAGCATCATGCTACCCAATTTCAAACTATACTACAAGACTACAGTAACTAAAACAGCATGGTGCTGCTACAAAAACAGACACAGACTAATGGAACAGAATAGAGATCTCAAAAACAAGACCACACATCTAAAACCATCTGATCTTTGACAAACCTGACAAAAAACAAGCAATCGGGAAAAGATTCTCTATTTAATAAATGGTGCTGGAAAAACTGACTAGCCTTAAGCAGAAAATTGCAACTGGACCCCTTCCTTACACCTTATACAAAAATTAATATGGATTAAAGAGTTAAATGTAAAATCCTAAACTATAAAAACCCTAGAAGAAAATATACAGAATACTATTCAGGACATAGACAAGGGCAATGCTTTCATGACAAAAACATCAAAAGCAATTGAAACAAAGCAAAAATTGACAAATGGGATCTAATTAAACTAAAGAGCTTCGCACAGCAAAAGAAACTATCATCAGAGTGAACAGACATCCTACAGAATGGGAGAAAACTTCTCAGTCTATCCATCTGACAAAGGTCTAATATCCAGAATCTACAGGGAACTTAAACAAATTTACAAGAAAAAAGCAAACCACCTCATTAAAAAGTAGGCAAAGGGCATGAACAGACACTTCTCAAAAGAAGACTTTTATGCAACCAACAAACATGAAAAAAAGCTCAACATCACTGATCATTAAAGAAATGCAAATCAAAACCACAATGAGATACCATCTTATGCCAATCAGAATGGCAATTATTAAAAAGTAAAGTCACAACAGATGCTGGTGAGGCTGTGGAGAAATAGGGATGATTTTACACTATTGGCGGGAATATAAATTAGTTCAACCATAGTGGAAGACAGTGTGGCAATTCCTCAAAGACCTAGAACCAGAGACATTATTTGACCCAGCAATCCCATTATTGGGTATATATTCAAAGGAATATAAATCATTCTATTATGAAGATACATGCACTCATATGTTCATTGCAGCACTATTCACAACAGCAAAGACATGAAATCAACCCAAATGCCCATCAATGATCGACTGGATTAATAAAATGTGGTACATATACACCATGGAATACTACCCAGTCATAAAAAGGAATGTGATCATATCCTTTGCAGGGACATGAATGGAGCTGGAAGCCATTGTCCTCTGCAAACTAACACAGGAACAGAAAACCAAACACCGCATGTTCTCACTTATAAGTGAGAGCTAACAATGAGAACATATGGAGACAGGGAGGAGAACAACTCACCCTGTGGCCTGTCAGGGGGTTGACGGGAGAGAGGGCATCAGGATAAATAGCTAATGCACGTGGAGCTTAAAACATAGGTGATGGGTTGATAGGTGCAGCAAATCACCACGGCGCAGGTTTACCTGTGTAACAAACCTGCACGTCCTGTACATGTATCCCAGAGATCGAAATAAAATTTAATTATTTTTTTAAAAAAAGTATAACAAGGGAATATTATGAACAATTTCATGCCAATAAATTCAACAACTTAGATGAAATTGACAAATTGCTTTAAAGACACACTGCAAAAGCTCACAGAAGAAATTATAGACAACTTGAATGGAGATTTATGTATTAAAATAATTAAATTTGAAATTTAAAAGCTTCGTGCAAAGAAAGTGACGAGCTAATAATTCTTTACTGGTGAATTCTGCTGTATTAGTTTTCTATTGTTTCGATAACAAATTACCACAAACTTGGTGATTTAAACAATACACATTTGTTATTTTACTAATCTGTAAGTCAGAAGTCTGACATGGACTAAAATCAATGTGTTGGCAGGGCTAGATTTATTTCTGGAGGCTCAAGATAATCCATTTTCTTGCCTTTTTCAGCTTCTAGAGGCTGCCTGTCTTCCTTGGCTTATGGCTCCCTTCCATCTTCAAAGCCAGCAATGGTCAGTTGAGTCTCACATCACATCACGCTCACACTGATTTTTCCTATTTCTCCTTCCACTTCTATGGAATCTGTTGATTACATTAGAGTCATCTGGATAATCTAGAAAAAAATCTCCCAATATTAAGGTCGGCCAAATAGCAACTTTACATACATCTGCAACATTAATTTATCTTTACCATGTAAAGAAAAATAACATTATTTTCTCTCATACTATTTCAAAAAGTCAAGGGCGAATACTTTTCAACTAATCAAATGAGGCCAGCATTACCATGATAATAAAACCATAGAATTATGTTACAAAAAATAAAACTCATGAATATAAATGCAAAAATTGTAAATAAGATTTTAGCAAAGCAAATCAAATCCAACAAAATATAAGAACAATGCGTAATAACCAAGTATGTTTTATATTAGAAATGCAAATTTGATTTAACAGTAAAAAATAAATCAGCATAATTCATCATATTAAACAAAAAAACCCACGTGATTATCTCAATATATGCATAAAAGTATCTGAAAAAATCCAACATCCATGTCTAGATGAAAACTCTCAACAAACTAGGAATAGAAAGAAACTTCCTTAATCTGATGAATGTCATCTATGAAAACCCTAAAGCTCATATCATACTTAATGGTGAAAGACTGAATGCCTTCATCCTGTGGTCAGGAAGAAGTCAAGGATGTCTGCTCTCATCAATTCTATCCAACATTGTACTGAAGTATCTAGCCAGTTCAATAAGGCAAGAAAAGGACATACAGATTAGAAAAGAAGTAAAACCATATTTCTTAGTAAATAACATAATCATTTCTGTAGAAAATGGAATGAATTCTACAAAAGTTTTAGAGCTAATACGTGAATGTATCAAAGTTATATGATACAAGATCAATATTCAAAATTTAATTACTTTTCTCTATATTAGGAATAACAATCATAATTTGACATTGAAAACAATAATATTTAGATTAGCACCAAAAATGTGAAAGAATTATGGGCAACTTTGACAAACCATCTTCAAGACCTGTACATTGTAAACTACAGAGTATTACTCAGAGAAATTAAAGAAGACCTTTATAAATAGAGAAATATGTATTTCTTGTGAGTCAGAGATCCAATACGGTTAAGATATCAATACTTCTAAAATTAATCTATAGATTGTCATCAAAATCAAAATCTTAGCAGTCTTTTTCTGTACAAAATGTATGAGCTAATTTTAAAATTCATGGAAATGTGAAAGTACCAGAAAAATAAAACTTTGGAAAAAAAAGACCAAAGTTGGAGAAATAAAAATACCTGATTTTAAGGAGTATTAAAGAGATATAATAATCAAGACAGTGTATTAGTATTGTCATAAAATTAGACAAATAGCTCATGGAACAGGAGAGAGTTTCCAGATAAACCCACACATAGAAAGTCTTTGGAATCTGACAAAGGTGAAAAGGCAATTTAGTGAGTTATGTACAGTCTTTAAAAAAAAATGGTTCTCGAACAACATTTGGATCTCCATATCCAAAAAAATTGAGCTTTGATTCACAACTGTGATTTATATTTAAAAATAAACTTAAATTTGAAGATAGATCTAGTTATAAAACTTAACACTCTAAGACTTCTTGAAAAATATGTAGCCTAAAATCTTTGTGACCTAGGGTTAGGCTATGTTTTATTAGATATAACACCAAAAGCATATTCCATAACATTCAAAATTTATACATTGGACTTCATCAATATTAAAAGCTTCTTCCCTTCTAAAGATACTGTAAAAAAAAGTTAAAAAAGACAAGTCATAAACTGGCAGAAATTCTTTACAAAGGGTCCATCTGATAAAGCCTTCTAGAATCCTTTATCATCTAGAATATGTAAATAATCTTCAGTACTCAATAATAAAATCTAAACTAACCAGTTCTTTAAAAATGAGCTAAATTTTAACAGACACCAGTAAAGAAGATATATGAATGGGAAATAATTCCATGAGAAGATGCTCAACACTATTAGTTATTAGGGTAATGCAAATTACAACCACAATAAGATATTACTATATACCTACTAGAATGTCTAAGGTTAAAACGACTGAGCATACTAAGTATTAGCAAGGATGTAGAGAAATGGAAAGGCTTATCAACTGCTAGTAGGAATTTAAACTGGGACGACCACTTTGAAAAAAGTTTGTCTCTTAAAAAGTTATGCAACTATTTACAATGTGACCTAGCCATTTCTTTGTGAGGCATTTATGTAAGATAAAGCATCTGTCCATATAAAGACTTTTACACAAAAGTTCATAGGTGTTTCACTTGTAATACCCCCAAATTAGAATCAAACCAAACGGCTATGAAGAGATCGCTAACAACTAAATGTCTGTGTTCCCCCAAAATTCATATGTGAGCATCCTAACCCCTAATGTGATGATATAAGAAGGGGGAGCTTGGCCGGGCGCGGTGGCTCACGCCTGTAATCCCAGCACTTTGCGAGGCTGAGGCGGGCGGATCACGAGGTCAGGAGATCAAGACCATCCTGGCTAACACAGTGAAACCCCATCTAACTAAAAATACAAAAAATTAGCCGGGCGTGGTGGCGGGCGCCTGTAGTCCCAGCTACTCGGGAGGCTGAGGCAGGAGAATGGCGTGAACCCGGGAGGCGGAGCTTGCAGTGAGCCGAGATTGCGCCACTGCACTCCAGCCTGGGCGACAGAGCAAGACTCCGTCTCAAACAAAACAAAACAAAACAAAACAAAACAAAACAAAACAAAACAAACAAAAAATACGAAAAAAAAAGAAGGTGGAGAGCTTTTAAGAGGTAATTAGATCATAAAGGTGGAGCCCCCATAAATGAGATTAATTCCTTTAGAAAAGAGAATCCAGAGAGTTTCCCTGGATTCTCTTTTCTGCTATGTGAGAATGCAATGAAAATTTGCAACCTGGAAGAGAGCAGCCCTCTTCAGAACATAATAATGCTGGCACCCTGCTCTCAGACTTCAGCTTCCCGAACTGTGAAAAAATAAATTTCTGTTGTTTATAAATCACTTCGTCTATCTATTCTGTTATAGCAGTTGGAACTAAAATAGGGATGAACAAATAAATATATTTTGGTGCATTCATACAGTAGAATTCTATTCAGCAATATAAAGAAACGAACTGTTGATGGATGCAACAACATGGGTAAATCAAAGCGTAATTATGTTGAGTGAGAGAAGCCAGATAAGGAAGTATCTGCTTTATGATTACATTTATATAAAACTTTAAAAATACAAATACTCTATCATGACAGAAAGCAAATAAGTGATTGCCTAGGGGCTGAAAGTAGAGGTGGGCAGGGGTGGGAGAGAGAGATTACAAAAGGGCTTATGGAAATTTTGGGGGAGTGATGTGTTATGTTCATTATGTGGCTCAATCATAGGCGATGGTTTCAAAGATGTACAGATGTCAAATCTCATTAAATTTTACACTCTGTATACGTGTAATTCATTATATATCAAATAAACCTCAATTTAAAAAGCAGAAATAAGTTTATTTGTAAAGTGCAATAGGCAGGCATCTGACAAATATTAATTTTTTTTAAAAAAGTTGAGAATCAAGGGTTTTATTGTGTCATCATGATCTGAACTAATGCTTGTCAGAGAGGAACTCTAACTCAAGTTTTCTGACTCCACATCCCGTTTTCTGTCGCCTAAATCTCCTGGTCTCAGGGCTACCTTCAATGACAGATAAATATAATTGTTTTAAATTGATAATAGCTTCATATCTACATGATAATTTTAATAGTCTGTATCAATGTTTCTTTTATTTTTTTGGATAATTTCAACTATTAGATTCGGGGGTACATGTGCAGGTTTATTATATGGATATATTTCATGATGCTGAGGTTTGGGATACAAATGATCCCATAACCCAGGTGTGACTATAGTAAACAAGTTAGTTTTTCAACCCTTGACCCCTTCCCTCCCTTCTCCCTCGAGTAGTCTCTGGTGTTTATTGTTTCTATCTTTATGTCCATGAATACCCAGTGTTTAACTCCTACTTATAAGTGAGAGAATGTGGTATTTGGTTTTCTGTTTCTGCATTGATTTACTTGGGATAATGTTCTTCAGCTGCACCCATGTTCTTTTTTATGGCTGTGTAGTATTCCATGGTGTATATGTACCATATTTTATTTATCCAATCCACCCTTGATGGGCACCTGGTTTCATTCTATGTCTTTGCTATTGTGAATAGTGCTGCAATGAACATATGCATGTGTTTGTCTTGGTGATGGAAAATTTTATATTCCTTTGGGTATTTACTCAGTGATGGGATTGCTGGGTTGAGTGGTAGTTCTGTTTATAGCTCTTTGTGGAATTGTCATACTGTTATCCACAATGGTTGAACTAATTTACACTCCCACCAATAATGTACAAGTGTTCCTTTTTCTCTGCAACCTTGCCAATATCTATTATTTTTTGACTTTTAATAGTAGCCATTCAGACTTGTGTGAGATGATATTTCCTTACGGTTTTGATTTGCATTTCTCTGGTAATTAGTGATGTTGAGCAGAATATAGCACATTTTTTAAAGAAACAATTTAACTGGTTTTGTGATGTTCTACTGAGTCATTTTAACTGACTGGAATTTTCCTCAAATATTGTTTAATAAGGCAGATATAAAAATAAGTGAACAAATAAGCATTAAAGATTTCAATGTTAAAACTGAAATTAAACTTCAAATAAGCTATCAATTCAGGGAAGTGATTCCTTAGGGGTTTTGCTGTTTCCCATTGAAGTAAGTAGTTGTTTGGCTAAATTAATCAGTTGGCTTGGTACCATACGGACCATCCTTTCTCACGGTATGATCTACAGACCAGCACTGTGGACATCATTGTGTGATTGTTAGAAATGCAGTACCTTAGGCCCCACCCAATATCTATGGTATCAAAATCTCTATTTTGATAAGGTCCCACAGTGATTCATATGCACTTTAAAGAGAAGCCTAGGTATAGATCTCATTTTAAGAAACCTTGCCCAGTGGTAATAAGAAGGGGCTGCTTGTACACGTTACGGCTTCCTCATTATATTTTCCCTAACAAGTGATCTGATTTCTGAAGGAGGTGGAACATAGCAGATCTTCATAAAGTAGCTTCCAACATACTGTTTATTTGTAGGTCAACCACTGCCTCGTTTGTGATATTTCAACAGCACTGGGATGCTCCCCTGGATTTACGAAAGGTAATTTTTTTCATTTATTGTCATTTCTCTCATTGCACCCTGTCCTTATATATTATAGCACTTAATTGGTTTGTAATGGTATGTTTATTTAGCTGCTTCCTTATTTCATTCATGCCTTCTCTACACTTTAAAGCCCATAAAAGCAGGAATAATTTCCACTTTGCTGTTCAATTCCTAGCACACAAATAAGTGCACAATAAGTATTTGTTGACTTTCTTTGTTTTAAATTATTCATTGATATATAAACTGCATACAGAAAAATTCACAAATCATGAATGTACAACTCCATGAAGTATTACAGCGTGATCACATATATGTAAACGTGCTCAGGTCGAGATATAGAATATTGCTGGCACCTCGGAAGCCTCTTATATCCCCTCCTGATTACGTCTCCTCTTTCATCCCCCCACAAAAATATTTGCATGACTTGTGTTTCTTACCTTTGAACTTCATATATATGGAGTCAAGCAATTTATCTTATTTTGGTCCTGACTTTCTTTCATGCAATGTTGTTTTGGGGCTCTTCCACATTGTTTTATGAAGTAGTAGGTCATTAATTTTCATTGTTGTGCAGTATTACATTGTATGGCTAAACCATAATATAGATGTCCATTGTGGCGATGATGGACATAGAATTTATTTTTCAGTTTTGGGGTATTATGAACAATGTTGCTATGAAAATACTTGAACGTGTCTTTGTGCAAATATTGATGCATTTTTTTTTTGTTGGGGTTATACTCCAGGGTAGAATTGCTGGGTCATGTTTTCAACTGTGGTGGATAATGCCCATTTTCCAACATGGTTGTAACAACTAGCATTCCCAATAGCTGTTTATGAAGTTTTCCTTTGCTTTACACATTTCATAGCACTTGAAATTGTTAGATTTTAAAATTTTGAGCCATTCTTATGGGTTTGTAATAACATTTCCTTTTTGTTTTAGTTTTTATTCACCTGATTGCTGATAAGGTTGGGAACCTTTTGATGTTTTTGGTCATTTGTATATCCTCTTTGGTTTTCTCAAGACTTCTGTTCATTTTTCTGTTGAGCTGTTTTTTAATTATTAATTTGCAGGTATTATTTACATATTCGGGTGCAAGATCATTGTCATCATTTGTGTTTCAGTTTTATGTTGTCATTCTGTTGCTTGGTACTTTATTTTAAAATGGCTGCTTGAAGAAATCACATTGGCAGCTGGATGAAGTGGCTCACGCCTGTAATCCTAGTACTTTGGGAGGCTGAGGTGGGAGGATTGCCTGAGCTCGGGGGTTCGAGACCATCCTGGGCAACATGATGAAACCCCGTGACTACCAAAATACCAAAAATTAGCCAGGCTTGGTGGCGCACGCCTGTAACCTCCGTTACTCAAGAGGCTGAGGCACGAGAATTGCTTTAACTCGGGACCTGAGATTGCGCCGCTGTGAAACTCTGTCTCAAAAAGAAAAAAAAAAAAAAAAAAAAAAAGAAATCACATTGTTTTACTCTCACCAGACTTTTCTATTGAGGTGTGGCTTTTAAAAATGGCATACCCTTTTTTAATTCTCTAATGCAGAGGGCTTTCTGGTATCACATTGTTTGTATTAGGAGGGTATGATGGTATATAAGTAGATAAATTTTATTATATTATAGTTGATGGGTTGTCCATTCAGACACAGAATGTGATATAAATTTGGCCTGTTTTGCCTATTATTGAAGCAGCTTCATTGTCTGGGGTAAATACGAAGGTTCTTGGTCTCATGGCCAAGGAGATCGAGGTCATGGACACACACACAGACAAAGTGAGTTTGGAGTGGGAGTTTATATAGGCAAAAGGAAAGTACAGCTCTCCCTCACAGAGAGGGGTCCTGAGCAGGTTGCCAAGTAGTAGTAAAAATGTCAGGGTTTTTATAAATGGGCTAGTGAGGAGGGGATTAGTGAGGACGGGAGGTCTTATCCTCCTAGGGCATGATGATTCAGCTGGGACCAGGTGTGCTATCTGTATAGAGCAGAGTTTTTAATCAGCTCTCACCCCATTCCTGGACCACGTAGGCTGACTTTTAGTCTGTGTTTCTTTGTCTAGCTTATCTGGGAGGGAGAGTTTCCATGTCTATTCCCATACATCTTCTTGTAGCTGCAGACATCCCCCTGCCCCCCAGTCTGCTTTTAGTTTCCCTATCTTAGTGGCCTAAAGGGAAGGGAATGTACTTATTAAGACCCAATGTTTTACTGAGCCCATTGTGTAAGTATGAAGTTGGGCGATTACCCAGGAGACTCCCCCCACCCCCACTTCTGTGTGGAGCTGTCTTATCTCTGCCTGCTCTTTCAGGCAGCTTGTTGTTAGAAGTGATTTCTTTGAACTGCATGAGGTTAAAAAGGGAGCTATTTTTGAACTGCTTTTTGTTAAAAGGAAAGTTTTCTGCTGGGGACTCGCTTTACCTTAACTGTCTACCTAAATAATTTCTTTCTATTTCCTATAACATTATGGTTTCACAGATCACTTTTGTTTGCATAAAACCATACACCATAAAATAGGTTTAAACACTGAAGAACCAGAGTTATGACTGTGTTTAGCTTTATACATCACATGTAACATAATATGAATGTATACCATTGTTTGTATTTTATCCATGCACGACTTCATGAGTCAGTCCCTATTCCATGTAAAATTCAGAGTTGCACAGTATGGCATTGCATTTTTTTTTTTTTGGACAGAATCTTGCTCTGTTGCCCAGGCTGGAGTGCAGTGGTGAGATCTCGGCTCACTGGCAGCTCCACCTCCCGGGTTCCCATCATTCTCCTGCCTCAGCCTCCCAAGTAGCTGGGACTACAGGCGCCCGCCACCACGCCTGGCTATTTTTTTTTTTTTTTTTTTTTTTTTGTATTTTTAGTAGAGACCGGGTTTCACTGTGTTAGCCAGGATGGTCTCGATCTCCTGACCTTGTGATCTGCCTGCCTCGGCCTCCCAAAGTGCTGGGATTACAGGCGTGAGCCACCGCGCCCGGCCGGCATTGCATTCTTAAAATAGAAGCAGTTTGGAAGAGAATGCTGAGACACCGTGGTTAGGAGGTTTTGAGAAGACTAGGTCTTTCTACCTTTCTTTTCTTTTCTTCTTACTAGCTAATGACCTTGGTAAAATATTATTGTATTAATTTTTTTTTTGAGACAGAGTTTCGCTCTTGTTGCCCAGATTGGAGTGCAATGGTGCGATCTCGGCTCACCACAAACTCCGACTCCCAGGTTCAAGCAATTCTCCTGCCTCAGCCTCCCGAGTAGCTGGGATTACAGGCATGTGCCACCACGCCCGGCTAATTTTGTATTTTTAGTAGAGACAGGGTTTCTCCAAATTGGTCAGGCTGCTCGCGAACTCCCGACCTCAGGTGATCCACCCTCCTTGGCCTCCCAAAGTGCTGGGATTACAGGCGTGAGCCACCGCATCCGGCGCTTAATGTATTAATTTTTGCTATGCAAAGTGTGGTCCATGGACCAGAAACATCAGCATCACTTGAACTCTTGTTAGAAATGTGTAATTTTCAGTTGTGTAGACTAACACTTCAATGTTTCCCCCTTCACATTTCTGACAGGCTTGCAGTGAGAATGCTAAAGATCCTGAGTAAGATTGCAAATGGTGGTTCAGATTCCCTCTCCCTCTTATGACCTTTAGAAAATTGTATAGTTCCAGGTGCATTTTATTACCTAGTATGGAAAAAATGGGTCTCCTGCTCAAGGGTGGGTGGGGGGGTTGACACAGAGTGAGTTTCCATGGACTATTCTTCGTAATTTTCTTTAAGAAGGAAATAAACCAAATTCACTAAGAGCATTCTCTGGATACTTTATGGTTATATGTTATGAAGAATAAAACCATTAAGTACACTTTATCTTTTTAAACATAATGTGTTAAAATGAATTGCAGTTTCATGAATGCTTTGTCTTATAACTTCAATGGGATTTCATGTGGAAGTGTCTTCCCAAGTTCACTTTTCGTAATTCTATTTTTGAATATGTATTGGGAAATACTTTAAGCCTATATATGTCATAAAAATAATAACTGAAGTAGCCCTTTGGGGAAACTTCATAATATTGGTATTGCTATTTTAGTGCATTCATAATTAAATGGGAGAGCAGGAGAGCTATGAGTTTGTGTTTCTTATTATACAAAATCTGCTGATATAATGGAATATGTTATGGCCACTATATGTTGTAACAACATAATAGTGTCGTGTTGTTGACAGTAATAGGAAAAGTGTCTTTGCATTATAGGTGACTGTACTCTCAGAAAATAAACCAGAGAGATCAATGAAGCACAGACTTCTTTTTCCATGTTTATTTGAAGAGTTATTCCCCTGAGAAAGTAACACTTTTAGGTTATTTGTTCTTGGTGTTATCAAAGAAGACTTGATTCGTGATTGGAAGACAAGGGTCAAAAACCAGTTCTGTGGCTGGGCGCCATGGCTCACGCCTGTAATCCCAGCAGTTTGGAAGGTAGACGCAAGTGGATCACTTTAGGTCAGGAGATCCAGACCAGCCTGGCCAACATGGTGAAACCTTGTCCTACTAAAAATACAAAAAAATTAGCCGAGCATAATGGCGGGTGCCTATAACCCCAACTACTTGGGAGGCTGAGGCAGGGGAATCGCTTGAACCTGGGAGGCAGAAATTGCAGTGAGCCGAGAATGATGGCGGGTGCCTATGTCCCCAGCTACTTGGGAGGCTGAGGCAGGGGAATCTTTTGAACCTGGGAGGCGGAAGTTGCAGTGAGCCAAGATGGCGCTGCTTCACTCCAGCCTGGGTGAAACAGCAAAACTCCATCTCAAACAAAACCAAGAACAACCGCCACAACAACAAAAAACAGTTTTGTTACTATGCTGGCTTAGGCAAGTCACTTCCTCCCATCAGGCAAAAAAAGGAGCTTTAGGAAATGCCCTTCAAGTTCTCTTTGTACTATAGAAGTTAAAACACTTCAGGCAAAATTGAGGGAATACAATAAGAAATCAGAGAAGAATCCTCATTTTTGATTCAAGTAAATCTTAAGATGAGATTAACTACAGAATGATGAAACTTCAGCAGAAAATTAGTGAATTATGTAACTGCAAAAATTAGTATGAGTTTATAAGGAAGGTGTAAAATGAGATATTCAACAGTCCAGACATGAGGAAATGGTGTGATGGATGACTATTTCAAGTGAAAGCTATGACTGATTATTATCCCAAACTATATTGCAGCAGCTGATACTATTGTTAGAAATGCTTGTTCCCCAGTGCTGTAAAGAAATAGCACTTGAACATAAATTTAATTTCCTCAGCAAGGCCATTTTTACTTTCTGCAGAAAGGGTACACTTGCCAGTAGTTTTGCCATGAAAGTACACTGAACAAAGGAGACAGGGTCATTTATAACCTGACACGTCCACCCTATGCTGCGTCTGGTTTCCGCTGGCTGGAACTGGACCTCACATTCTGTATTTGTCCTGATTGGCTAGCAAGTTAGAACTTTTTAAAAGCGTCGAAGTCAGAGGAGAGCAAAGGAAGGAGGAAGTAACTTGTGGAATGCTGAGAAAGGTAAAAACACCTTCAAATAAGGAAGAGGAACAGGCTATGACCTAATGCTTACTTGGACCAGTATAAGCATGTCAGGGCAAATATTTAGGCTAAATTCGGGAGCTAAGAACATAAAGTACACTGATTTCTTTATTACGGCTAGCAGATATTTAAGAATGTTAGCACAGGTCTTTGAATGCATTTTGCTTCTAAGAGGAGTTACTATTTATTTCTTATTAGATGAGGAGGAAAGTCTTTGAAGAGGAACCTCTACTTTATTTTTTACACTATTAAGATGTAATAATGATTTACTGCATTTATATGGAGAATTACAGTTTATAATTTTTCACATGTATTGCAACGTTTATTTACCACCGAAAGGGTTTAAGTGGTAGATAAAGCCAAATGAAATTGTGTGTGTGTGTGTGTGTGTATGTGTGCGCACACCTATATTTGTTGGGTGATAAATAGCTGTTTAAAATAAATCTAAAAATACATTTTCCTTAAGGGAATTGCCATTACTCTTTAAAGTCTGTGATAGCTTTAAAAATTTAATTACTACTTGTAGCTGAAGAGGCATATATAAAGTATATTACCATTTAAAGAAAACAAGGCCATTGCATTTCCTTATTCATCCATTGACCTTTTTTTTTGTCATCCATTGACATAGTGAATGTGAGTAGCAATGCCACTTTTGGTAGAACATGTGATTGATGGAATTAGTCTGCGTTTATTATGAATGTTATGGAAAAAATAGCTTGACATTTTTTCACTAAAATTTTGTTTTGAAATTGTGGAAAAGAATATCCAAGTATGTTTTTCACATTGATCAGCAATAATAGATCTTTGATGTTTGCCAGTGTTTGTAACTCTTGTTTTCCCAATCTCTTCAAACAAATAGGGATGTTACCTGTGAGATTACTACAGTGCCAGCAAGCTCTGGAATTTACAGCAAAGTCATGAGTTACCATATTCTTTATAAGTAACATTAATAGAAATAAATGCAATTCTAGAATAAATATTGCACAGCATATCTTTGGTAAGAAATCGTCCTGATGCTTATCCTTAATCTAGGCTGGGGGAGACATTCAGAGATACTGTTGGAGGTAGAAGAAAGTGCACTGGACTAAGAATTAGGAAAACTGCGTTCTAACCCTAAGTCAGTCACTTACTCACTGAGCATCAACATCTTTATCTGTAAATATGAATGCTATTAACACAGTCCAATTCATAGAAAAGACTATTGAGGAACAAGTAATGCACACACACACACACACACATAAAAACAAAATGCTTCAAACTATAGTGCACTATAGAAATTATATTCACAGTATAGAAAAGATTATACTTTATTAGTAGCCGTTAATTGTGTGCTACCTATAGTAATGAAAACTTAGGTGTAGAATGAGACATGATGGAGGATATTTTTTAAATTCCAGCTCAGCCCCAAGTAGATGTGCAGGATTGAGCAAGTGAATTAACTCAACTGGACCCATATTCCTTATCTGAAAAATGAGCCAATTGGATCAGAAAAGTAAATTTCAAGTTGTTTCAATTGTGAAACAATATATTCAAATGACGCCTCAGTGAAGAAGCTTGTTACTTAACACAGATAAAACCACAACTGTTCTGGTTAAATCAGAGGTATAGGGTTTAGGTTATTGCCATTGATTTCTGACTCTACCTCCCTCCACAGTCCCTGAGAACCCTTTGAAACTATTGGACTTAATTTCTTGGCCTTCATTCAGGTCTGTAATATTCATTTCTGATTCATGCCATCATATAAAATCTTGCATTTGTTTAACTCTACAGATATGTTGATTGAATTATTAAGGAATGTAACATGTCAACACAACTACTATATCTTTACACCATGAAAATCTCTACATTTGGTTTTTTATGAGAAAAATCATTTTGTGACGTATGTTTTCACTTTGCAAAAACCCAGCTTTGAGGACAGTTTTTCTTCTTGAAAAATGATGGATTGATCTACATTAAGAGGTGGAAGAAAAGTAAGATTTTCTTTCTGTAGCAGTCGATCACATAGAATGGAGTGCTGTCTGGTTGGGTATGTAGTAAGTAAACGAAATACTTGCATTTTTTATCCTGGTTTAAAACCAATACTCCTAATTCCATTTGTTATTACAGTTGGTAATTTAGAACCAAAATTGTTGGCACTAGAATTCTGCATCCACAGCTTAACTGCTATGTGATTATAGGAAAAATTATTGAACCTCTCTGGGCCTCAGTTTCCCCATCTGTAGAATTGCTGTAAGATTATTGAGGATTAAGTGAGATAACACATTCAAAGCTCCTTGACCCACAGGAGATGATAGTGTTCAGCTACTCTCCCCTGTACTTATCATTGAAAATACAAGTACATTTCACTATTTATTTGGTGTTAGAATAAGCATTTTGTAATTAAACTTTTCTCTGTGCTTTTGGGGAAGATGGTATCAAAAATGAATTTATGTGTAGTCCCCAAATTCTATTTGATCTATGTTACTATCTTTCTCCATAAGAAAACCTATTTAGAACACTATCATGTCAAATATATCCCGAATTGAGATTTTTCCTCTTTCCTCATTCTACTCTTATTTGAAAGAAGACTTGAATTACAAGTGAGGGGAAAGTACCCCACACAGATCTTGGTAGTGAAAAGGAGCTCAAAGGCCTGCATGTAATCCAGAACTTGGTGAAATCAGTCCTTCCCTAATTGGAAATGTTCTCTATTAAAATTGGATAATCTGCATGTTTATGAATATTCTTCTTTGACATGAGTCCCAGAGAGAGCTATCTTTTTTGATCATAAAAACACACAGGGAAAATTGAAAAGCATTAGAATATTGAATTAAAATATTTACTATTCTCAATGTAACATTATGCCAATATATATTACATTTATTCTGCTTCTTAGAGTACAAAAGAATATTATATCTGAGGCAGAAAGACCTATAATGATTGCAAGAAAATTTGAATTACATTTTCATATATCTACAGTGTCATATGACAAAATGAAAAATGTGAATAAATGTAGTTAATTCTCAGAAAGATGGCCATTAGAATCCATCTTATTTTATTAGGATATATCAGTGTCATTGTGAGCTGGCTATTATTTTCTCAAAATGCTAAATGATCACATGACTTTATGTTGAAATATCCATGGATGGTTTAAGCAATCTAGAATGTGATATGGCTACAATGCCTCTTTAATGCAACTATTTTTTAATTTAATTAATATCATGTAGGGGTGTTAAAGTCTCATTATTATTGGATCCTTGAGGGCTGAGACAGTGTCTTCTTCATGCTTTGTAAATCATGTTAATAGATATTTGATGATGACATTTTATATGTTAAAGGTAGTAAAGCAAAAGTATTCATTAATATACATGGAGAAAAGATCTTTGATCCAACAATTGTGACATGTTAAGACTTCTTTCATTCCAAGACAATAGTGTAGGTCACATGAATGGGAAAAAATCAAGATACAACAGGATTTGAGTAGGAACCAAACAGTTCTAATTTAGAATAATAGATTGTTTTGTTATAAAATAGTCCAGACACACAGAACACTGCAGTAAGTTTTATAATCCCCCATGTACACTACTCAAAATAAGCAAAAGTATTAATATGTTACATATTTACTTCAAATAGTTTTCTTAAAGAATACAATATTTCATGCCGGGTGCAGTGGCTCATGCCTGTAATTCCAGCACTTTGGGAGGATAAGGCAGGCTGATCACAAGGTCAGGAGTTCGAGACCAGCCTGGCCAATATGGTGAAACCCCATCTCTACTAAAAATACAAAAATTAGTTGGGTGTGGTGGTGGGTGCTTGTAGTCCCAGCTACTTGGGAGGCTGAGGCAGGAGAATTGCTTGAACCCAGGAGGCAGAGGTTGCAGTGAGCTGAGATCGTGCCACTGCACTCCAGCCTGGGTGACAGAGTGAGACTCAGTCTCAAAAAAAAAAAAAAAAAAAGAAAAAAAGAAAAAGAATAAAGCACTTCAGATATGTTTAAATGTTTTCTTTTTGGATCCCCTTTTTAAGCCTTCCTTGAAGGAAGCATTAGCTTGAAGTTGGCATATATAATTCCATTCCATGCTTTTATAATTTCTTTATGCATGTATGCATCTATAATCAATATATAATATTGTTTTGTTCATTCAAAAATGTACATAAATGGTATATCCTATTGCTCATATCATTTTCTTTTAAGTCCACTGTGTTATTTAATGTTTCTATTTAGCATACTTGTTCCTTTTCCTTTTCCCTTTTCCATGGATTCCTAAGATTTGGAGTTGTCTTTACTTTTTCCAGCTCTACTTTTTTCTGCTCCACATTGATTTGGAAGTTATGTCTTTGTATTGGTAAGGGTCCAATACACAGAGCAATGCACAGATGACACACTTCAAAGGGGTTATTGAAAAGAGTTGAACAAAAAGACTGCATGCAAAGATGTGGGCAGGGTTAACAAAAACAAGAGATCATGGATAATCCTGAGCATCTTTCTACAGGCTCTAAGAGGGAAAAAGAAGCTATTACTACCCCCGGGTCTGAGAGGCAGGATGAGGCAGCCATGTATAGGGTGAAACAACTGCAAAAGCTGTAGGAGGGGCTCATTCCGTGTGAGACGTGGCCTTCAGCAGAGTAACACAGCTGTGGCCAAACTAAGAACCTGGAGGATAAGAAAGCCCGGTTGATACAGTCCTTAGAGATAAGCCTCTAGATGCGTAGATCAGGGCAAGGAAGAGTTAAGACCAAGCAAATGGTACTGAGAACCCTTTACTCAGGAAAGGGTTCTATTTCTGGTCCTTTAATGGCCACCCTTACTATTTTTAACATATGTGCTTAAACTCTAAAGCTAATCAATGTCTCTTACTCCTTAAGTCTTCAGAAAGATCAAATCCAGACTCTCAAATTGTATTTTTCGTTCCATGTAAATCTAACATCTTATCTTGTTATTTACTTTTTCAAACTTTTCATTGCTATTATTTATTGTCAATATTTATTTACATATAGCAATATGTTTTAACACATTTCTTTGCTTTTTTATCCTACTTCTTCCTTAAAGTTCAATTTTCTTTATAAACATAGAATTGTTTTTTTTTTTTTCCCGGGGAGGCCTCTCATGCCCATAAAGTGGGTCTACTCCTCTTGGTGCACTTCTGTATTAACTGCTTCAGGATTCCCCAGTTCAAGTCTTGTGCTAATTCTTACCTTTGTCCTTTCGCTATCCAGTGGTTGGTGCATTTTTGTGTTTCATTACAGCAGTCATTAATGTTTTCACCCAAATTGATTTGGGAGTGGGAGTAGGGCAGAGCAGGACAGGGAAGATTCCTTGCCTTTTGTCTGGGAATACATTTCCTGTGGAAGTACATTTCCCACTTGGTTCTACTTTTAATAATAGACATTATTTGATAGACTTTATTCAGCCATCTCAGTTCTAGCTCCTTAGCCACATGCAGGCCTGAGGCTTCTTCCAAGTTCATATCATTCCTGCTCACCCTTTTGCTTTGAGATCCAGTTTTATTTTTGTTGCTGGAGATTTCCCTTTCTTGCTTTTAGACTTGGGTATATCCTTTTAAAAAAGCCAAGTGCGTGTCATTGAGTCTTTCTGTGTTTGAAGAAAGAGGAGGTGTTTTCTGTGTCAGCATAGTTGGCAATAATGATAGAAATTTACCAGTGGATTATTTCTAGCTCTATAAAGCAATGAAGAATATTTCTGCTTTGTGGGTTTTTTTTTTTTTGTTGTTGTTGTTCTATTGCTATTTTTCATCCACTTTTCATATTTATTTCTTTGCTCGGGTGTTTTGATCTCCTTACCTTACTTGGCTTATTTTTCTTTCTACTGTCTTCTTTTACTTGATTCATCATTCAGATGTATTATTTTTTCACATTATAGAAAAATGGAAAGCTAACATCCCACTTATTATGGGTTCAGTTCTATTTTAAACTTTATATTTTCTAGTTGTTTCCGAAATCTCAATTGTCTTTTTATTGTCTCCATACATTGGATGTCTCCCGTATGCTGTGAAAGTTCCTCAATTAGTCACATGTCATCATGTCTCCCTATACTTATGCCTGGATCTTGTCACTTGCCGAGTTCATTTGCTCCTCAGCTTGCTGCATTTGGGTTGTTGCCTGGAGACAACTTCTGGGCATTCTTTTTCTCTAGATATCCAGAATGGCAAAACTGAAACACTAAATAAAACTGCCATAAGGTTATTTTTTTCATGAAAATATTTTTTTACTCTAATGTATTCAGTTGATGTTATCCAATTTCCAGGAAAAAAGTAGACCTTATTTTGGGATTAAAAAATAAATAGAAAACATAAATTATAAATATAAGCTTATCTGGCTGCAGGTTGGTTTTACTTGATATCTGAACCCAGGAAACCTGTATGGCATTGCCAGTGTAGCTGTAGGAGAAAATCAGCATTCAGGTCTCATTGTTTATACTGGACAGACTTAAGAGGAGATGTTTGAAAATTATTAGGTCTACACATTCAGTTTTGCAAGAAAAACTTCCTACTTCTTATAGCTCAACTTTTCTTTCTCTTTGTTTTTATTTTTGTTTTTCTAACATCATGTGTATCTTATTCAAAGCAATATGTGTTAAAAATTTATATAAATGCATCAAGGCTCATAAAGAAAAACAACACCTCTCCCCTCACATGTGAAAACCCTGTTCTTGTGGATTTTACTTTCCTATTTCGAAATAATGTACATATGCTGCCGGTAATTTTTTTTCAATTTTAGATATTAGCTGTTTTATATACTGTGGAAAGTGTAGACTTAGCCACTACCACACCACCCTCACATACTCTCAGTTACCCTTTCCTCACCATCCAAATACTGTTAGAATTTTTGGTTTATTGACTAGTCAGTGTCTTTATACAAATTATTCACAAAAGAATCATACACATCTATCTTACCTGCTATTAGTCTTTGTTTGCCTAGACTAGATAATTGCCTTGATTTTTCACTTGATTACTTTTCACCATAAAGTCCTATATTCTTCCTCAAACTCCCCTGTATAACTGTAAAATCTTTCTTCAAGGAGATCAACTATTCTATCATTTTTTGTTTGTTTGTTTTTTCTCTTCTTGAAACTGTCTGTCCTGTTCTTACGGCTCTCTGGCCTGATGTACATTGAAATCTTTTTATTTCCATCTAACCCCATCTTAAGAATCCCCTTCACAATTCTCCTGATATGAATTTCCTGTACTTTGTCCCGTGTTGGTCAGTTTCTTCTGAGAAGAATGTCCAAACACGTGCCTAGGGTATGCGTATCAGAGTTCTCACAGTCTAGAAGGGAAAAAAGAACTGATTTTCAACTGATCTTCAGAACTGACGCAGGATCACTTCTGTCACACTCCATTGATTAAAGAAAATCACAGGGCCAGCCCAGAGTCAAGGTGAAGGAACTACGCAGGAGTCTGAATGCTAACAATAATGACTTTCTGGTGATTACTTTGGTGACTGCCTACTTCAGTAAACACATTTCAGACCTGCTTCCTTAACAAATGGCCTCTGGATTTCCATCTTCCAACATGTTGTTAACCTGTTTTCTATGCTGTTTTCTATTTCCTCATTCCTTTTGCCCCCTTCCTTCCTTCCTTCCTTCCTTCCTTCCTTCCTTCCTTCCTTCCTTCCTTCCTTTCTTTCTTTCTTTCTTTCCTTCTTTCCTTCTTTCTTTCTTTCTTTTTTCTTTCTTGAGTTTTGCTCTTGTTACCCAGGCTGGAGTGCAGTGGCACGATCTCCGCAAACTCCACCTCCCGGGTTCAAGCAATTCTCCTGCCTCAGCCTCCCGAGTAGGTAGGATTAAAGGCATGCACCACCACACCCGACTGATTTTGTATTTTTAGTAGAGATGGGGTTTCTCCATGTTGGTCAGGCTGATCTTGAACTCCCAACCTCAGGTGATCTGCCTGCCTCAGCCTCCCAAAGTGCTGGGATTACAGGCGTGAGCCACCACACCTGGCCAGCCCCCTTTTCTTTCTTTTAGTGTCATTTTATTGAGGATTGTAGGAGTAGTGGTAAATATGTATATTTCATTCACCAATTTTTAGCCAAACCTCTCCCACCCATTAAAAAAAAAATTCCTTCAACTACTCTCCTAATTCAACAGCACTTATTTGAAACTAGTATGGTAAGATGTCACAAATAACCACAGCCACAAATAACTGTGCCTGATTCTAACTAGATTGTTACTCTCATTGCTTTTGGCCTAGTTTTATGGTTATATTATGACATAGAAATATTATTTATTAAATCATAGTTTTTCAAAATCTGAAAAAATTTAGTGGCAAATTAGACATCTGAAATGAAATGATATTTCTCGGCTTTGATTTTGTTTATATTTTCCATAGACAACAGAATGAAGATAGGTACGATAGGATGAGCCCCACTGGGGTGGAGCAGGGCTCAAAGAGGAACTGACATTCAAGTCTATTGCATGCGATCTGAGAAGGTGCCCCCTTTAGTTATAGGAAGACAGTTGAATATAAGTAAAAAGAGTAAGAGGTTTAACTTTAGACTTCTCAGATTACAATCTGACAGGTGGCACATGTTAGCAATATGACTTTGAGCACTTTCATCTTTCTGATTCCAAGTACTTTGTACCTAAAATTGAGATAATTGAAAGAACCAAAGTCAAGTCTATTAAATGAGATCTTACATGTGAAAATAATAATTCAAATTATAAATGTTCTCGAATACTTTATTCTGAAATGTATAAAAATTAATCCCAAGGTAATACTTAGACAAATATGCAATTAGTTTTTAGTATGATATTCATTGAAAAGTTTATAATGGCAAAAGGGTAAAACAACCAAAATGTTCATTAATGAGGGATTCGTTACGTAAATTATGATCCATTCATACAATGAAGTACTATATTAATTTTCAAAAGAATTAGTTAGATTTGTCCTTTGAGGCAAATAGGAAAGTGGTTAAGAATATAAACTCAAAAGCTCAGCTACCTGGGTTTGCATTCTGGTGAGCTACCCACCAACTGCATGATCAGTGCTTCCGTTTCCTCTTCTATAAAGTATGGAAAGCAGTAGTTACTAATTCATTGGGGAAAGCACTTATAACATTGATTGGCATATAGTAAGTGCTATATAAATATTTTCTATTATTATTTATTAAGCATTGATTTTCACATAACTACATATGTTGCGTTTTTAGAAATGCTTTGGCCGTTTGTTCTGATTGCATTCTTTAAAATCGTGTCACATTTCTTAACATGCTTTATGTGTCAGTTGGTGTTCAATAAGGCACAAGAATTTGACAAGGGGTAGACAATAGGAAACATGTCCTGGGAACCACTAAATAGCTTCTTATTCTGAATTAACATTGACTCCATGAACATTTTCTTAGAGCCTATGTTCGGTAATACATCTGACCTTTGCAAAGAAACAAAAAGGATTTATGCAGAAGGCACATTGCCAACATAGAATAAATTCATGAGTAGGTTGCTTGGTTCTGTATTACCATTACGAAATATGAGAAAATATGAAGTCTGACCCACAGCTAGGAAAGGGTAGAAAAATGTTTATTTCTATGTTCTTAGAAGGGCAATTGAATGGCCCTAGGCCTCTGACCTATAAATGCTATAGACACACAATGACACTGAACACCGAACATTATATTTCCTTTAAGGCCCCGGTTTATGGTTTCCAAAAATATTACCAGATTTTATCTTCACAACAACCAACAACACTGTGACTTAGTTAGGATGGCAGGTTTATCCCCATTTTATAGGGAAGGGAATGGGCACCACTTACTAAAATCACTTGTGTTGAAGAACATAGTCTAGTAAAAAGTGGAACTGAGACTTCAGTCTTGATTCGCTGAATTCAAGTCCAGTGGTCTTTCCACTATACCATTCAGTTCTTTACCCATTCAATTAAAATCACAAACTTTGTAAAGACCTGTCTTAATTGGAACTCAAAGAAGTAGAAGGCCACCGTCGTCCCTTGCACTATGCTAATTTGATTAGGGAGACAAAATGCAAAATGGTTAAAAAGGGGAGTATCACATGTAAACATGAAAATGATTATTTTGAGATTGTGATTGTCCTTAAAGAATTAATGGAGGAGAATGATTGTATTATGAGCCTTGGGGACAATTTTGAAGGTTGAGAAGAGGTGGCCGGCAGCAGTAGCATGAGCAAAGGTCTGGAGCACATGATAAACTTGCCCCTGTTGAGAGGGACGGGAGGAGTGGAAACAAAAAGTGATGAGAAGACTTGAAGATTAGAAAGATGAGGCCTGTGATGTACAGCTCTATGGGTCTGGCTGAGGCATTGGCCATGATTTTCTAAGCAGCAGGGGGGCACCAGAGCTATTATATAGAGAAATGAAATGGGGAAATTTTAGGAAGATTAGCTTGGCATAAGGTAAGTTGGAGTGAGCTAAAACTAAAGGAGGAAGAACTAAGAAGAAAACTGACACTCCAGTTGTAACTATACTGCACAAGAAATATTTAAACAATAAACCCACACTAGGGCAGGCAGCATTTTCTCGTAGAAAGGTCATTTGTTTTTTTCCACCGCCATCTCTGTTGCCTTTAATGGAGGAAAGGTTCAACAGTAGAAGCTGAGAAATAAATATAGAGCAAATAATTTCTGAGTGTTACAGGGAATTAGTTTTCAAGTTGCACTTTCTCTGTAAGATGTTTTCCCCATTTAAAATCACTAATGTCTACAAACCTCCACTTACATCACAAAAGTAATATATGACACATTCGTGAACAGTTTGTTGAAGGTAATGATGGCTTAAATTCACTCTGAAGGCTGAGTGCGGTGGCTCACGCCTGTAATCCCAGCATTTTGGGAGGCCAAGGTGGGTGGATCACCTGAGGTCAGGAGTTCAAGACCAGCCTGGCCAACGTGATGAAACCCCGTCTCCACTAAAAATACGAAAATTAGCCAGGGCTGGTGGTGTGCACCTGTAGTCCCAGCTACTCAAGAGGCTGAGGCAGGAGAATCATTGCTTGAACTCAGGAGGTGGAAGCTGCAGTGAGCCGAGATTGTGCCACTGCACTCCAGCCTGGGTAACAGAGTGAAACTCTGCCTCAAAAAAAAAAGAAAAAAAAAAAAGGAAAAAAAATTCACACTGAAGGTCTGAAGGTGAGCTACACTTCAGAGTTTTAAGAATTTCTGTGCATTTGGGTTAAAAAGCATTTAACTTACTGGCCCAGAAATAGCTAAAATCATAGACAATTGACATTTGTGTAGTTGAGGCAAAAGGTCTCTGTACTTAAATTTCAGACACTGACACTGAGGGAACTCTCCTGTTTAAATATCATCCCTGGCGCATGGATATATGTAGATTGGTGTGCATCCATGAGCGATGTAAATAGAAGGGATTCTTATCAAAATTTCAAAGAAAAAGTTGAGACTAAGACAAATGGGAGAGAATACAACTCCATTTTCCCATTGCCTTCCGTAACAGTGGTTAATATTGGACACATGATCCACACTGTAGTTATTCTCGTACAGTGGTTAATGATAATAATAACGATTATTTTCTCTCTACATACATACGTATTGCATATTTTTACGAATATCCTGTATGCTAAGTATAGTTATCCTCAATTTACATTACACTGCCTCCTGTCCTGATTCAGTGCCAAGATTGAATATTGTAAGTAAATATTTCTCCCTAAAAGAAGAGCATCCAAAGAGGAACTAATTTTGGGGCCCATTATGAGGGAAGCTTGGAGATGACTGATGACAGCAGCAATGTACAAAAGTTAAAGGCTTGCAAAAGACAGATCAGCAGGTCTAAGAAAATGCCTGCATATAATGGTCAAGTGGAAGGAGTCAGTTGGATGAAAGTTCAGCAAAAAAGCCAGATAGACCTGGAGAATGGTGATGTCCCTTTAAGTGACAGCAATGGCTGGTTGGACTACACATTTTGGAGGCGAAACCTGTGACCTCATGTTTCATAATTTAGATTTGAAACAATGATGAGATATCTAGGTGGAGGTGGCCTGCAAGGCAGTTACTGTATGAGGTTAGAGCCTTAGATAAGTGGTAAGAAAAGAGAAATAACAAGTTCAGAGCTATCAGCGTAAAGTCTAGTGAAAGCTGTTATCAGGGGGGGAAAATAAAAATAAAAAGCAGAAGGCTAAGTTCACCCACAGTGAGAAGGAAAAGAACAATAAGACAGCAGAGGAGTAACTGTATATATGGACACAAGGTGGCTGGGCGCAGTGACTCACACCTGTAATCCCAGCACTTTGGGAAGCTAAGGCAGGTGGATCACGAGATCAGGAGTCCGAGACCAGCCTGGCCAAGATGGTGAAATCCCGTGTCTACTAAAAATACAAAAATTAGCCAGCCACAGTGGCGGGTGCCTGTAGTCCCAGCTACTCGGGAGGCTGAGGCAGGAGAATCGCTTGAACCCGGGAGGCAGAGGTTGCAGTGAGCCGAGATCGCACCACTGCACTGTAGCCTGGGTGAAAGGGCAAGACTCAGTCTCAGAAAAAAAAAAAAAAAGATATGGACACAAGGTAAGATCGCCATATTTAACAAAAACAACACCCAGGTACATTTGAATTTCAGATAAACAAGAAATGCTTTTTTAGTATAGGTATGTCCCAGATATTGCATGGAACATATTTACTCTGAAGCAAATCTGTTATTTATCTAAAATTCAAATTTAACTATTTAAGTGGACCTTCTGTATTTCATCTGGCAAATCATATCATTCTGACATGACAACGTGACAAAAGCTGCAAAGGTGTAAAAGGGTCATGAGAAACATTTATGAATTAGCACATTAGAAAGCATCCATTGTTGCAACTTCCTAGTAATTAATGTCATGTCACACATAGTGTCTACTCAGCATGGGAATGTCTTGTCAAGCAATGAATTTCTTGTCTGCCTCTTGTCAAGTAAAGATGCGGCTTTTTTTTTCTATATCTTGACTTGTGTTATTTTAACTGATATCTTTTGGCTAGTTATTTCCTTTTTCCCTGCCATTCTCCATCATTCTGATTTATTTAAATGTTCTTTCAACAAATATTTATTGAACACTTACTATGTGTCTAACACTAAGCAAAGTGCTGGGGATAAAATTGTGGTCAAGATAAGCATATTTTGTTACATCTTGGAAACTATAGGTCTGAGGATGAAAAGACTTATTAAACAAATAATCATAAAAATCCAATGTAAAATGGTAGCTGAGACAAATACTATAAAGAGCATATCTTGTAATAGGGAGATGATTTCCTGAAGAAGAGGTAATGGATCTGAGGTGTGAAGTATAATTTCACAAAGGGAAGGAGGTGGTATCTCAGGCCTAAGGGCCAGTACATGCAGAGTTCTGTGATGAAAGAAAACATAGTTGACTAAAAGAATGTCAGTGTAATCAGAGCACAGAGAGGAAGGGTGAGTTTGATGTGACAAAGAGGGTGGAGTCAGAACATATAGAACATATTAAAAAGTTTTGTTTATTCTTAACCTAATAGCATTGCAAAGTTTTAAGGAAGAAAGTAATATGTTCCACACTTTTTAAAAGATCACCCTGGCTTTTGGAAGAAGATGAATTGGAGCGGAACCAGAACAGCTACCAGCAATGCAGTTAAGAATTTATAGCAGCAATGTAGTTGAGCTACGGTGGCAGCTTTGACTAGTGAAGTAGTAGTGAATAAGAGGAGAGGTGCGTGGATCCCATTTGTAGGTAAAATACATAAGAATTATGATGATTGGAGATGATAATGAGGGTGGTAGAAGCAACAGTGACAACTCCTGGGTTTCTGGCTTATATAGCAAGATAGACAGTGGTACTCTTAATGAGAGAGTGAACAGTGGGGGAAAAATGAAATCCTTTTGGGTAGGAAGTTTATTAGCTCAATTTTAGACATTTTGGTCCTGAGATGCCTTTGAAACATTGAAGAAATTTCAAATAAACAATTGGAAATACAGAGCTGATACTTAGAAAAGTGGTCTACATGGTCTACTTGGAACCATCTGTATATAGGTGGTGATTTAAGCCATGAGTGTGGGTGACTTCACCTGGGAATGATGAAATAAGCGAGCTTAGAACCAAGTCATGATGTACTCCAATATTTATTGACCAGGTAGAAGAGTATTGATTTGAAATAAAAATGGAGAAAAAAAAAGAGAAGGAGAGAAAAGGATAATGCGTCGTGTTAGCCAAGAAAGGAATGTGTCTCCCAAAAAACAGGTGTGGGCAATGATATGAAAAGTTGTTGCAGTAAAGTAAGATGAAAACTGCAAAGTGTCCATTAGCTTTCAGCAACATGGAGGTCAGGAATTCAGTTTTAATGTTGCTGAAAGGCTTAGGGAGTCAAATAGAAATGAATGAGAGGTGAGGAAATGCAGAAAGATCATGAGTATAGAGGAATCTTTGAAGAGATTTGGTTAGGACAGGAGGAGAGATAGAAATAACCAGAAAAAGTGTGAGGTTCCATGAGATATTTTTAATTTTTTTTTTTGGAGCGGGGGGACTAGGTCTCCCTCTGTCATCCAGGCTGAGTTTTTGTAGGGACGGGGTTTCGTCACATTAGCCAGGCTGGTCTTGAACTCCTGGGCTCAAGCGATCCACTTGCCTCAGCCTCCCAAAGTGCTGGCATTACAGGTGTGAGCCACTGTGCGCAGCCTGTTTTTTTGTTTGTTTGTTTATTGCTTTTTGTTTTTATAATGGTGGAGACTTAATCATGACTAAATCTAATGGAAGGATCTGTATGAAAAAAAGTGAATATGCAAAAGAGAGAAGGATAATTGCTACCATAAGTAGGAGTTCCTGAAAAGGATGGGGCCTTAGGATAAATGAACATTGTCCATAGACAGGAGTGGCTCCTCTTATGTGAAAGGTTATAGAAATAGATTATAGATTAGGTATGAAAATAAATTTGGTAACAGAGAAAAGATCATATCTATCTGGTGGCTTTTATTTTCTATGTAAAGTAAAAAGTAAGGTCCTCTGGAAAAGGGAGAAGGATGTGTGGTAGAGGAGTTGATTAATTGAGTAGTTTGGAGGATGTCTGAAATAGAAGTTTGGGGAGAGTGGAAATGTTGATTAAAAGGATGTAGTAGGCTAGACAGGCGGTATTGAGGGCAAATGACAGTCGATGTTTATGAATTTGTAGTGGAAGCAATTTGTATTTTTGAGTGTAATATGGTGTCCAATAATATACTAACAAACATTTTTTAACGAGGGTCCCAGCTTGAGCCTAAAATATGCTTGCACTGGGAATCATTAATGTCTGCAGGGCTAGCTGGGGAGACTCCCAGATGTTAAGTGCTAGCACATTCTGCTGTCACAGCATGCAAAGTAAAACGAATAAAATAATTACATAGAATTGCAATGCTTGCATTAGTTCCACCTACTAGTAGTGACCACACTGGAGCTGATAACGCTTATGTACCATCCCTTCAGGAGCTAGGAGAAAATGATGAATCTAACCTGGATATTTCTGGAGTGCAACTTTAGGAAAACTTTTTTTTGGCAAATAAGAGAAAGAAGAAATATGTTGCGGAGGCAGAAGAGCCTTATTGAAATTTCAAATCAGAAAATTCTAAAAATGATGCAGTGATGGATTCAAATATGGTAGTTATCATGTGTTTACCTGATCTCTCCTATAACAGCGGTTTTTCCTATCATTCTCTCTCTTGTGGTTTTCATTAATTCCCAGGGATAATCTCTGTTCTTTCCTCCACTCAACTGTCCATCAGTGCTTTTGGAGAGTCAGCCATCATTAAAGTGCCTGCCTCAAAGAGTTATTCGCGATGAATGTAATCAAACATCCTGCCTTTAAACTCTATACTACAAAGGCATATAAGAAAAAAGGTGATGCTAGGTGTGGCTTTGTACGACATACTTTCTGGGCTGTGAGTCTTAAAGAGTAGGAGGACACACAGAAAAAGTCCCACATAAAGGACATATGCTCTCAGGATCACATAGGTGATATGTGGGGTTACACTTACTAATTGTAAAAATAATTTTGGTTTTACCATTCCCAATAAAATGCCCATGATACTACTTTTCCTGTGTATCTGTAAATTGGAAATGATAACATTTGCCTGGATCCTCTCAGAGCTATATAAAATTCCCTTGAGATAATGGCAGAATAGGCTGTAAAACAGCAAGTAAATAGGAGTATTTCCTATATGATAATTCAAATTTTCTTTAATTCCACAGCTATTTTATACACTTGGCTTTGAAGGCAGCTGTGAATTGTGTTGAGCTTTTCCTCATTCAGTCTCTAATTTTATTCTGGAAAGAATTTCCTCTCAAATCCACTCATCATGTACTGCGTGCCCACCATGCACTAGGCACCGTGTGTGTGCTAAGTGCTGGGGATTTAGTGGCAAAAAACAGCAAACACGTTTCCTGTCCTCATGGAGCTTATAATCAGGTCATGTAAGTACCTCCCTCCCCAATTATACAAAGATAACTTGGAAAAATATTCATTTAAGCTTTCGAATGCCCTGACTTCTAATAGCAACAGTGTTGGGAACCTTGTAATAGTAGCTTTAGGCCCCTGTGTTTACTTGACTGTTTCCATACCTTAGGTCCTTCTCTGAAGGTATTATTAAGTTTGTTACCATTATTGTTAGTATATGCAGCAGCATTGCTGATACCTGCTTAATGATCATTCCTTGGGTTGGTAAAATGTGTAATAACTGTAGCCTGTCATGAGCCGAGATTAAAGGGGCATAAACAGAATTACCATTTGCATGGTGGTTTACATTTTTGAGAGGAGGTGTGTTGTATTTGCTTTAGCTTGGGAGCACTGGCAGAACGTGGGGTTTGATTTGTATTGATATATACAGATATCCTGATTTTATTTATTTTGTTTTACATAAAACATGGTTTTACAGCATCAACACAATAGTTGCTAAGAAACCACATCGTTCCTCCTTCCCTAAGGTTTTATTGCAAGGGATATAAAAGTATGCTGCTATACAAAGCATTTCATTTATGTAGATATTCTTCCTGTTATGTCAACAGGACACATTGTTTTTATTCTAAGGCTTGTCTACAAAAGTGGAGAGTGAAAGTGACCATTTCTTTCAAAGTAAAAGCAGAAATGTTGACACAAATGGGTCACTTGGATTAATTTATTTATCAAATTCACCAGTTAATTGCTGAAGTTTCTACTTTATTGCCTGGCTACACTCAGGAAGTATTCAGGCTTACCAATAGTATGTTGATAGGGCAATCTTATGCAATTTGTCAAATTGTCTCTTTCAGGATAACTGTCAATTGAGGGCACATTTGCATACACATTTTAACAGGTGTATTTTGTTGAGTACCCAAGGGTACTCTGACTTTCTTTGTTTTGTTAGAAAAATACTCTCCCCACGTTCCTCATATGCGCTGAATAAAAGCACAATAGAGGGAAAATTTGAGTGGATATTTTTCTTTTCAGTTTCTGCATCATTCTGGTTCCAGTTTTTCAGACTTCACAATTTTAAGTGCTAGAAAAAATAATTCACAGCTTGTGTTTTCAAGGAATTCACAATTCAGTAAGTAAAAAACATGTAAAAGGATAATTGCAGGGGTGCGATTGTTGGAGACGTTTGAACCAGAGCAACTCCATCCCAAATAGTGGCTAGGTGAAATAAGGCAGAGGAGGCCTGCTGGACTGCATTCCCAGAAAGTTAAGGCATTCTAAGTCACAGGATGAGATAGGAGGTCGGCACAAGATACAGATAGTAAAGACCTTGCTGATAAAACAGGTTGCAGTAAAGAAGCTGGCCAAATCCCACTAAAACCAAGATGGTGATGAGAGTGACCTCTGTCGTCCTCACTACTACACTCCTACCAGGCCCATGACAGTTACAAATGCCATGGCCATGTCAGGAAGTTACCCTATATAGTCTTAAAAGGGGAGACATGAATAATCCACCCCTTGTTTAGCATATAATCAAGAAATAACCCTAAAAATGGGCAACCAGCAGCCCTTGGGGCTGCGCCTCAGGGCTGCCTGTGGAGTAGCCATTTTTTATTCCTTCACATTCTTAATAAACTTGCTTTCACTTGACTCTCTAGACTCACCTCCAATTCTTTCTTGCTCGAAATCCAAGAACCCCCTGTTGGGTCTGGATAGGGACCGCTTTCCAGTAACAGGATTACTACTGTAATAGACAGTACTGCCATGGAAGTATAAAGGCAATAACAAGCAAATCTACTTGGTCAGGGAAAAGAGTTAGGAAAGGCTTCAGGCAGCATAGTGTACTAAAAATAAATGGCACACATGGAGGACTAACTATCTATGAACAGGCCCATATCCTCAGGCAAACACATAGATATTCTGGATAACATAGAGTTCAAAATCAATGTATACAAACACATATGCATGTGCATTTACATATATACATATACATGCACATGCACAGTTCTATGCATGCATCTCATCTTATACTGCTTAGGTAGGTTAAATACTAGAAGCCCTCAAAACACAGTAAAAATTGGACAAGGGCCATACAATCCTTTTCGGAAATAGAAAATCACTTCGTAAGGGCATTTTTGTAACCTAGGGCACAGAGGCTCAATGAGGAAAACAAAAACAAACCAACTCTAAACTGGGGACTAGGCCCAGATAAAATAATTATAAATCATATGATCAAACTAGCAATAATAGAAAGATCCAGCAAACATAACAAACTACAAACCTAACACCCCAGGAAATTCAGATAATAAGGATCTGGAAAAAACTATGAAATATGTATGTTTAAAATGATGGAAAAGGTAAAAGAAAATCTAAAAGTCATAATGAATGAACTGGAGAGTAATTGTTTAAAAAAGAACATACCAAAAAATCAATAGATAAAATGGAAAAACTAATATGAATACAGATAATTTGATCAACCTAATAAGTGAACTTGATTAACGAACAGGTGCAGAGCATTTCACCCAAATAGTAGAAAATACAGCTCTTTCAAGAACATGTGGAAGAGTTCCAAAAAACAAATGACCTTGGACTATGCTGCAAAAGGTGTCTAAATAATTCCTAAAGGATTTATATTGTATCATGAAGATCATATTTTGTGATTGTAGCAAAATTAAATAAATAGCAATAAAGGGGGCCAATATCACCACTTTTTCATATGTTTGATAATAAAAATTATACTTTTCAGTAACCCATGGATCTAGGAAAAAAAACAATGAAAATTATGATTTAGTGATGATCAAATGATGAGCAAAGCACCTCATTTAAGAAAATAACAATGCAGTTAAATTGCTCCATAAATGAAAAATTTTAGCCAAAAAGTGTTACATATAAAAGAATGCTGAGAATTAAGGTAGTGCACACAAAACATGAGTATAGAAGAAGAAGAAGAAAGTAAAACTGAAGAAAATAGAAGGAAAGGAAAAATATAAATTCCTGAAATTGATTTTTAAGTATAGTTTTCTGGTTAGATCAGGAAATCATCAAACCTAAAAGTTGTTTGTTTGAAAATAATAAACATCTGAGATTTCTCAGGAAAAAATAATAGAGTTGGCAAAAAGAAAATAAAATGCTAGTTTAAAAGGTGGTATTGTAGTGTGGAGATTAAAAACATGATAAGATTCAAAATAATAACCTGTCAATAAATTTGAAAGCTTAGATACAGTAGAATTTTGTCAGAAAAATATTTTTAACATTGAAACAGTATTCATATGATGAGTTGATTATGCACAGTGCTTTTATTTTTTAGAAGACATCTAGCAGTTAAATCTCAATTAAAAAAATAACAACTTTCTCAGTATGGATGACTAACCATTGTTTCATTTTATTAAAACTATCATAGTATTTCAAACTAAACATGCCGTGTCTAAAATTTATTTGTAAAATTCCAGATTAAAATCCGTTTGAAGAAATTCTTAGCATATTTCTCTGAGCTTGCAGATATTAGCAATTTTTTGTTTTACAACCGCAGCTGAGTTCTGTTCTACTCAACAGCTCTCAGCACTACTTCCTTAACAAGAGGTTATAAGAGCAAATACCCATATTTCAAGGCTGTTAGAAAGTAATGGATTTCTTGGAGCATGATCCTAACACACCTGATAATAATCCAGGCTGGCATAGATTTAGACTTTTCCTTTGTCTTGCTAAAACTTATTCTATAATGCAAGAGTTATTTTATTGACTCACCAGATCCAATTAATTTATGAGTTACAATTTAACCTTATCACCTGACTGGAACTGTGAGAAAGTATTTCAGCTTGACATATTTCTTACTCATCTTAACCTCTTCATGTAAAAAACCAAGATTTCTTAGCGCTAGGTATTGCCATAAAATATATGAACCAGAAAGAACTGGCCTGAGTAAGGCTTAATTTAAAGCAACTCTGAAAGAAAGAAATGTTGAAAATAAGAAATAAACATGGCATGATATATTACATAGTTTACTACGCAGGTATAAACACGATGCCATATGCACACACATGAGTGCAGAGGAACTAGAGAATGCATACGTTATCACTCTCATTCCATTTTACAGATGAAGAAACAGACTCAAAGTTTGACAGCCCTTTGTCAAGGTTATATAGTCAACAAATATTTGTGGAAGGACTAATGTTAGGATTTACTCCTTTACTTTGCATTACAGACACCAAATGAGTGTCTGCAAAGTGAGAACAGTTCCTCACTGGAAGTAAGACACCAGCGTGGCACATGTACACATATGTAACTAACCTGCACAATGTGCACATGTATCCTAAAATTTAAAGTATAATAATAAAAGAAAAAAAAAGAAACACATATCTTCTCTGTTTTGGTTCTTTACTAATCACTATTTTCTCATTACTTATTATATACCAGGCACTATAATTGGGTCCTCATTATATAATTGGCGTCCCTTTTGCCTTATTTTCCCCATTTTTATAGCTACTTTTTTTCTTCCATGCTTTTCTGGTACTCTTTGGCTCAAACAATTTTGCTGTTTTCAACAACTCATCAACAGATTCCGCTAAAGCACACTAGGACTGGATAACGTGGGCTGCCATAACCAGAGGTAGATCCTGTAAGGTGGTTGTCATTTTTGTGCAGAGAAGCAAGGGCTATTTGCTGAGCAGAACGCTTCCTTGTATTGGGCCATAAGTCGATTTCTTAAGGAGAGGTAGAAGAGAACACTGAAAATTGGAGGAAAGCACCATCCAAAATTTGAAACTATAGTAGGAAATTTTCTCAAGTGTCCTTGACACATTTTTACTAAATCTTGGGAATTTAAGATAACTATTAATTGCATAGGAATATGACATATACTCTGACTGTTTGGCACAGTAATGTCATAGGCCTAAGAGCTACAAACATCACTTGGCTATTCAGTGTAAGGCGACCCTGCATTATGGCCTCCGGCCAGTTCATTATTATTAGGGATGCCCAACTTTTGTATCTGACTGTATTTCCTTGGAAGGACTTGAGGGAGCTTGACTTCTTCTGAACATATGCCAATAACCATAATAAAAACATCAAATATCATATGATGTCACAAAACCTAGTTAGATGAGATACTTAAATTTCACTTGTTTTCAAACTAATTAGTTGTCTGACCAATTAAAATGCTTTTTCTTGCCAAAACCGTTTCTGTGCTTGCATCCGCAAAGGCAGAACATTGCTTATTCCCAAGATGGTGAGCAAACTGGTATTGGATTTCTTGTACTGTAACGGTATGTGGTAGTTTTTCCCTATTAAAAGTCCAGAATTCACTGCAGCTTAGCAAAGATGTCATACCAAAAGCATTTGTCGAAGTTCCTTAGAAGAAACAATTAGAGCTTGTTGGGGAGAGGGTGTGTGTGAATACTAAGTGTCATTTTTATGTTCTGACTGGTTTTAAAGAAATAATGATGTGTTCACAAAATAGAAACATACACTATTACTTATTTTTGACATGGGCTTCCACTAAAAAATGTCTCAATCTTCATGTGAGTGTTGCAGTGCCTGGGGATGATACATCCATCCAGTTGATGCTCCAGGCCCATGCTCCTCTGTTATTAACTTGTTTAGATTTTTTGCCAAGTCCATTGTAAGCAAGCAGACTTCTTTTCTTTCCTACTCCATGTTAGTATGCAGAGCAAAATTTTTGTGGAAGTACTGAGGATATTTGGGTCATTTAACTGCAGTAGTAAAATACAAATTTACAGAAAAATTGCTGACATCATTAGTATAAAACATTAACATCTGCAGGTTACACATTCTAGATGCATAATATCTGTTAATCATAGTTGTAATAGGAGACCATTGGGAGTGTGAAAGTGAATCAGGATTTATGTGAAATTTTTGCTACTGTCAGACATAGAGAATTCTACTTGTACTATTTAATTTATAAAAATGAAGATAATGCTATATGTGGGTAGGGATATAGGTGAGTACGACGTGTTTGAAAATGAATCCAATCTGTTCTTTCTTTTCTTTCCAAAAACATTTGAGTAAGCTTAATATTAATAATATAGAAACATAAACTTTCCATTCCTTTGTTTTTAAAAATGCACTGATTCTTTGGGTAAAATTATTTATTTCCATTTTATCTTGTGTGACTTTCCATTATCATCATGACACAGTGATTCTTACCCTTCCCTACTGTTTTCAATTAACTTCAACATTTTACATATATTTTATTTAATTTACACTTCAATTGTCTTCTCATGTCGGTTTATACTGTATTGAACTATATCTCTAAGGGCATTAATGAAGTTGATTCTGTATTATAATAATTATGTGTATTGAAAATATATGTGGCCTGAAATGAGGAACTCAGCAATTTGATGGGTTTAAGAGATATGAAAAAAAAAAACATTAGAGATTTTTATGACTGAAACTTGGGAGTAGGAGACATAGGAAAATAGTTACAATTGCAAGTGACCGATGACTTTCCCTGGATTTGACAGACTTGACTTTTTTGCATGTGAGTTCTGTCCTTGATAAAAGTAGGAGACAACATTTAGAAAATAATGTAGACAACATTTAGAATCTTCTTTGCACTGGTTTTTCATGCAGTTGGTGATATACAACCAATTCTCCAAATGCCCTTTAAACAGGCCTGCTACTAATCATCAGCTTTTCTCTACATAGCAAATTTGCATTATTTTTAATAATTTTTATATTATGCCAACCAAAGTCACACATACAACCAAAGTCGCACTGATTTTTCATGCAGTTGGTGATATATAACCAGTTCTCCAAATGCCCTTTAAACAGTCCTGCTACTGATCATCAGCTTTTCTCTACATAGCAGATTTGCATTATTTTTAATAATTTTTGTATTACCCCAACCAAAGTCACACATACTTGAAGAAATTGATTGGATTCAACTAAGACTTGTACCCTGGAGTAAATTTTTCTGAATAATTTAATGATAGATGAGGGGAATGCATTGAAAAAAGAAAATACTAGAAGGGCTACAAAAACATGTGGAGATATTCTGAAAAATGGCACACAAATGGATAAGGATTAGAAAATTGAGGAGCCAAAGATATGCCACTACATAAATCTAGCAAAATCTGAAGACCTGTGGGGCAGAAATAAAGTTATGGAAAGAAAAAGAATGGTACTCTACATGCAAATTAATTTCAGTCCACAAACAAGGCTTGTAAGAAATTTAGCTCTGTTTTCTAAAACAACTGAATTTCTATTATAAATCCTATTCACTAGGGCAGGATATAATTATTGTGGGTCTACTGAGTGTCCCTTCCTTTCTTGGGGGCTGTGCTTGAAATCTGAAGGAGGTCACATATGTCAAAGTGTTGAAGATTCATTTAGACTTCTATTTTATATGTCCACACTGATATTTGATGTGACACCTATTAGTCCATCCTAGCGGCAGTAAAATGGACATGCAGGTCACCAGAGTGATACCCATCATTCCTTACCTGAGGTTCCCTTTAGAGACCCCTTTCCCCTGCATTCTTCTCATGTTGGGGCATATATAAAGCATCTACTGCTTCTAAATGACACACGGGAGAAGGAAAATCCATGAGACTGTCTAAGGCTCAATTTTCCAAATGAGCCACACAGCCAGTTCCACTCTGTAACTTGCCATTTCCCTGATCTGTGCCTTAGCAACAGGGCAGAAGTCTATCTTGCTTTCATATCTACAAACCTATCTAGGGTGATTTACCTACTCCTGGAACTTGGACCTCTCTTTGGGGCCCAACATCATCCACTGTCTTGACTTCCCCTCTGATTCTCTTTTCCTCTAGCCTGGGAACTTCCATTCTAGCTAAGGGGTTATGATGTCTTTCTAACTCTAAAGCTTTCTTTCAAAATTCATTCTCTAAAGAGAGTGGAGTGTTGTGTTTCAAAAGCTGAAAGATACTTCTTTTGCTTGAGGCTGTCACTTCCTTTCACTGAATGAATTATCTAGTAGTTCAACCTGGTGGAACAAAGGGCAGAGAGGAGGATACCAAGAAATCACACTGGTTAATATTTTAAAAATATTATCTAGCTATGTAGAAAGCAAAAATAGAATATTCTAGAGAAGGAAGAAGCACAGTGATTGTATGCACCTCATCTAAGTCAACAGCTGCTGGGTCCTACCATCCCTGGGAGCAAATTAGGCTTTAAGGTATTATGGGAAGAGAAAACCAGTGCAGATCTTTCTTCTTCTGGAATGGGGCAAGATCTCAAAGACAAGTATATGAGATTTTGGATTAGGGTTACAATGCAGAGATTTGAAAGCCATGTGCCACAGAGCTCTATGGAACCCCAGGAGAAGATCTATGTCCGTTGCCACCCCAACATTAGTACACTTCATCTATCTGGTCCATAACAGGCCCCAAAGGAGATAAGGAATAGCCTGATTAGGAGATAATTAATAGCCCTGAGTTGGAGAGAGGAGACAGTGAGAACCTGGAGGCTTTCTCCAGGTGACTCATGAGGTAATTAAGTGGCCACCTGCTTCTTCCCTCCTTCCTACAGGAGAAGGGCTTATGCTTCCACCACTCCTCAAGGCGCCATCAGCTTCTTGGATATGGCAGCCAACTGATGTGAATGCTAAAGAGCCAGCAAAGAATAGCAATGCGTCTAAGGGGTCTCAGAGGTCAGTTTAATCTGAACAAACAAGTCATGTGCTCAGCAAATTCAAAATTTAAGTGGAAAAGTGAATGCCAGACAATAGCCAAAAACGTGTGTAAAAGAAAAATAATAAGGCTAGAGAAAGTGATATTTAAACAATGACCCGAGGAAAGAGGTAGCCAAGCTGATACTTAGGGGAAGAGCAACTTAGGCATGGGGGAACATCCAGTACAATCGTTTTAAGGTGTGTTGAAGAGAAACAAGGAGGCCAGTATGGCTACATCCTCTAGCAGTCCAATGACTTTATTAGCATTTTATTCCCTGTATTGGATCCCTGCTTGCTTACAATAGCTGTTGTGGTTTCAGTTTCCTTCCCTGAACTCTTACTGATATGGAAATGATACATTTTAGACGTCTGGCAGGCACACAAGTAAAGGTGTTGAGAAGGGAGTTTAATATCGGCATATTGAGTCAGACCAGAAGGGCTGGAGATTTAATTTGGGAGTTGTCCACATGTAACTGGTATTTAAACCTAAGAAAGGATGAAATGGCCAAGGGAGTCAGTGTGCATAGAGACCAAGTCTAGAGAGAGAGCCCTTAGATTGATTGCCTACCATTTAGAGGTAATGTTCTGGAAGCCAAAGGAATAATAAATTGCTTCACAATCAGGAAAATCATTAACTGGTCAGCTGCTACCACTAGGAATAGTAAAATAAGGCTAATAATTGATTATTGAATTTAGCTTTCTGGAAATCATTGGTAATCTTAGCAAAATAAGCTTGAGGGAGTGGATATTGAATGATAGGTGGGGCAAAATTCTATTTGGTTAGAAATAGTGGTAATGATCCTGAAGCTAAAACTCTTCTAGAATGAGGGAGAGTGATCCAGGTTAGTAGGTGACCCTGCAACTGATGGGTAATGGGTTCTACAGTCTGGTGACACAAATTTCAAAGCTGGATGGTATTGGCCACAAAGGAGAAACAGAGTATGGATGTAGCAATAAGAAAGAGAGAGAACATCTACCCTGCCTCTGTAGGGTACTGGGCATAGCAGAACAAAATTGTGATGGAGAAACTAGACACCACTTGAGACGGCTGTAGGGAAACTGGAGCTCTCAAGGGAATTTTGGAAAAAGGAAAAGGGGAGCATTCGGTGAATATTGGTGCTACTGGTATAGAAATAAACAAGTAGAAATAGATCCTCATATAAATGAAAAATGTATATATGTCAAGAGAAGGATTTCAAATTTGGTGAGATGATGATGGATTATTCATCAAATGGTTCTGGTACAACTAGCTCTCCATCAGGAAGAAAATAAAAAGGTATTCCTATCTTATACCAAATACAAAAATAAATTCCAGAGGGAGTGAGACCTAACAGCTAATATATAAGATAAAAATTCTACAAGAATATTTATGAGACTATGGGTATGTTTTAGAGGTGAAAGAATTTTTCTTAAGACTGTAAATTTAGAAGCTATGAAAGAAAAAACGTATTTGTTATATAAATTTTGTCAGTGTTACGGAAAATAACAATGAAAGTGAATGGACAATAGACTTGCAAAACAAAAGAATTGCAACACAAAGTTGAGAGAGAGGTTTTTATTTATAATGTAAAGAGTTCTTACACATTAAAAGGAAGACAATGAATTCAGAAGAAAATGGGCAAAGAAATGAATAGGCAGTTTACAAAATAGAAAAAAAATTAAATAAAGAAACACAATTTATAAGTAAAAAAAGTTATAGAAGATTTAATAGATGGATGCTAATTTCAAAAGGGAGATATATTTTTGACTGTAAATTTTATGATATACAATTTACAAAGCCATCCTGTATGTAAATTATTATATATATTAATGGCCAATGAATTTATTTAAATAATGAAAAGATATTCTGTCTTTGTGGGGAGATGAATAATCATAATATTTTTTTTTCTGGTCATCATAATATATTTTTCTAGTCACAGGTGGCAGGATTCTTTTCTTCTCTCCACTCAATGGTTATATTTTTCACTAAAGGTTATTTGAAGATCTTATCTTTTTTTTTTTTTTTTTTTTTAAGACAGAGTCTCGCTCTGTCGCCCAGGCTGGAGTGCAGTGGCGCAATCTCGGCTCACTGCAAGCTCCGCCTCCCGGGTTCACGCCATTCTCCTGCCTCGGCCTCCGGAGTAGCTGGGACTACAGACGCCCGCCACCACGTCCCGCTAATTTTTTTGTATTTTTGATAGAGACGGGGTTTCACCGTGTTAGCCACGATGGTCTCGATCTCCTGACCTCGTGATCCGGCCGCCTCGGCCTCCCAAAGTGCTGGGATTACAGGCGTGAGCCACCGCGCCTGGCCTTGAGGATCTTATCTTCAACTTCTTAATAGAAAAGAGAATTATCAACCATAGAGTCATTTGTGGATTGCCCCACCTCATGGCATATTTATACACTGTTTGGTGGTGTTGATGACAGATACCATGTTTGAACTTTTCAGTTTCTGACATGAATCATATTTTTGCTTTCCTGAATTATACAGTAAAGTTACCCTGTTGCAGGGATCAAGAATAGTTGCTTTGCTTTCAAGAATATTAGAATGTGTTTTCCTGTACATAGTATTTCTAATATAAATATATTTTGCCATTCCTTATCTAGAAGTCTCAAATATTGTTCATCTTTTACAGCTGTTTTCATTTTTCTTTCTCTTAGCTTGCAGTACAGTCACTGAAACCTCCTTTTGCTGACAACGTCACTAATTATAACCCTACGCTACTCCAAGAAACACACACGTGCATACATATGTATGAATACATGTACAATTTACACTTCTTCTGTACTTGAGATTTTCCCTTCACCAAAATCGACTGTCTCTAAATTTTCTAAATTATCTAATTTGCCACATTCATCAATCTGATAAAGTATTTTAAATAATCCTGAACTTTTGTGATGGTCGTGAGACATCTGTTTCCCAAATAAGTCTTGCAGTGGTGTTTTGACCTTTTTATAATTTTTTATAGCCAAGCCAATTTTCATTTTTTTGGTCAATTTTATTGCAGGATAATTTATAGGAAATAAACTAAACTTATTGTTAGTAAACAATTCAATGAATTTTAACACTATCAGAATCTGGACATAAAACACTGACAACCCCAAAGTTCCCTGGTGCTTTTTGTAGTCAATTAACTTCCCTCACTTCTAGCCCCAGACAATTAATTATGGTCATTTAATATATACAGAGAGTAGGATATACTGTAAAACATGCAGTAAGATCTCAGTTTTTTAAAATGATTACATATATGCTTAGAAAAACTACCGTATGGGAAAGCACAAATATATTAATGGTGGTTATCACAACAGCAGTATCTCTGGTAAAAGAAAGAGTAGCTTTTCGTTTTGCCATTGCACTTTTGTTGTTTTTTTTTTTCAGATTCTTCATAATAAGAATGTATAACTTTCTTTTTTTATTATATTATTATTATACTTTAAGTTTTAAGGTACATGTGCACAATGTGCAGGTTAGTTACATATGTATACTTGTGCCATGCTGGTGTGCTGCACCCATTAACTCGTTATTTAGCATTAGGTATATCTCCCAGTGCTATCCCTCCCCCCTGCCCCCACCCCACAACAGTCCCCAGAGTGTGGTGTTCCCATTCCTGTGTCCATGTGTTCTCATTGTTTGATTCCCACCTATGAGTGAGAACATGCGGTGTTTGGTTTTTTTGTCCTTGCAATAGTTTACTGAGAATGATGATTTCCAATTTCATCCATGTCCCTACAAAGGACATGAACTCATCCTTTTTTATGGCTGCATAGTATTCCATGGTGTATATGTGCCACATTTTCTTAATCCAGTCTATCACTGTTGGACATTTGGGTTGGTTCCAAGTCTTTGCTATTGTGAATAGTGCTGCAATAAACATACGTGTGCATGTGTCTTTAGAGCAGCATGATTTATAGTCCTTTGGGTATATACCCAGTAATGGGATGGCTGGGTCAAATGGTATTTCTAGTTCTAGATCTCTGAGGAATCGCCACACTGACTTCCACAATGGTTGAACTAGTTTACAGTCCCACCAACAATGTAAAAGTGTTCCTATTTCTCCACATCCTCTCCAGCACCTGTTGTTTCCTGACTTTTTAATGATCGCCGTTCTAACTGGTGTGAGATAGTATCTCATTGTGGTTTTGATTTGCATTTCTCTGATGGCCAGTGATGGTGAGCATTTTTTCATGTGTTTTTTGGCTGCATAAATACTGCTCATTAACATCCTTTTCCTTCAGATTGAAGTACTCCCTTTAGTTGGGTCAGACCTGAAGCCAGCACAGCACTGTGTCTCACCCAAGGTCTGCTGTAACTACTGCCTGGCTATTGCCAATGTTCCCTCAATATCCCAGGGCTCTAAAATCATCATGTTGTAAAGCCGGCTAGGCTTCTATCATTGCTTTCAGGGTTTTGAGATCCCCCAGGTTCAGGGCAGGTCCAGGGGCACCATCTTGGGACCAGGGAGTACAGTAAAAAACCTTAGAAGTCTACCTGGTGTTATACTGTACTGCTGCTGTGCTGACACTCAAACCATAAGACACAGTTCTTCCAATTCTTACCACCCTTTTTTTTCAGGCACAGGAGCCTCACCCTGGGGATACCAGCACCACAGGACCGTGGGGAGTACTGCTGATGTTCCCTTTATGGTCAATGTCTCTTTAGTCAGTTTATGGTGAATGCTGCCAGGCCTGGGACTCACACCTCAGGGCAGTGGGCTCCCCTCTGGCCCAGAGCCATTCAAGAAATGTCTTCCAGTAGCCAAGGTATGGATTCTGGGACCCCCAGGAGCTGACTTGGTGTTCTACCCCCCCTTTCCTGAGCTGGTACATAAGATGCAAGACAAAATCCCTTTTGTGTTTCCCTCTACTTTTTGCAATCAAAAGGAGTCTCTCCCCATAGCTACCACAGCTGGGAATGTGCTGAGTCTCATCTGAAGCCAGGTAATCTCAGAGTCTTACCCAAGCCCCACAGCATACTACCTGGGTATCACTGCTGGTTATTTAGAGTCATAGGGCTCTTTAGTCAGTATGTGATGGGTCCTTCCAGGACTAGGTCCTTCCCTTCAAGGCAGTCGTTTCCTTTCTGTCCCAGGCTATGTCTAGAAATGTCGTTTGGTAGCTAGGGCCTGGAAATAGGACCTCAAACTTTGACTGGTGACCTATTCTGCTGTGGCTGATCTGGTATTCAAAATGCAAGACAAAGTCCTCTTTACTTTTCCCTCTCTTCTTCTCCTCAAGTGAAAAGAAGGGGTGTCTTTTGGACCACAAGCTGTGCAGCATGGGGTTGGGGAAGGGGTGGTGCAAGCACCCCTTTAACTGCACCAGCTGGTGTTTCAGTAGGTCACGTGCTCCCCAAGTTCACTGGCTCTGAGCCCAGTTGTCTACTAGAACTCATTTAGCAGTTGCAGTCCTTGTGGCCTAGACTGTATTTTAATATTATTTAGGGACCCAGAGTGGTTTAGCCCATGGTGGCGAGGCTTGCCAGAATTCAAGTTCCAACTGCTGGTATGGGTGATTCCTTTCTAGCTAGGCCTGGTTTAAATACTCCCTCTGTGGGAGAGTGTCAGCTGAGTTCAGACTAGTTTTGCTTTCTGCTGTGACAGGGCAGCACTAAGATGAATGCAATATCTCACAGAACCAAGTGCGCTGATTTTCTCTGCATGCCACGTGGTCACTGTGAGGGGATGGGGGAGGGGTGGTGTTGCTGCTTGAAGCCTGTCTTTCCTACCTTCTTCCAGTGCCTCTTTCAGTGATTTGAAGTTAAAACCACGTACTCTGAATGCTTATCTTGTTTTTGGTTCATAAGAAGATATTTTGTTGTGTGTATATAGTTTTTAAATTGGTGTCCATTCTATTTGGCCATATTACTCTTAGAAAGATCTAAACTTAAGTTTTAAATGACTGTCTTGTAACTCTTATAAATGTACATATACATATGTGTATGTGTGTTTGTGTGTGTGTGTGTGTATGTGTGTGTGTATAACATATATAATATATATATAAAACATATATATTATATAATTGTATATGTTTTATAGATATATGTTTTATATATATACACACACACATATATAAAAAACATATATACATATATATATATATAAAACATATATATATATATATGTAAATCCCAGTCCTCTCAGTATCTGGATCTGGAATCTACATAGTTAATAAGTATCCAAGTTTGATAACTATTGATCCGTGGCTATATAGTTCTTTATATCCATCCTCAAAGAAAAGGAATGTTCTAAATTCATTAAATTCTAAGATACCGGTTGGTTCCCTGTGATGATGAGTGGAGATATCATGCCTTATTTAAAGGTCTAGGAAACTTGGATTTGACCTCTTTTCATATGATTTCATGATGAGGCTGAGGTAAAAAGAGTGAGATGATCTCTCTTTTTTCCTCCTCTTCTACTCATTAAGCTGTTAAAACTGAGCAAATCCTATGGCTAATGCCTCCAAATTCTAGAGGCCCCGACATCTCTTTGCATCTCTACCTTCTCTTCCTATCTTCCACGTCTAAAGATTTTATTAGCTCTACTCTAGGCATTAAAGGAAAAAAATCTTTCTCATTCTCTTTGGATGCTTTATTTCTGACACTCACAGGCATTTCTTAGAGCAGCCTTTTCTTTTCAAGTAAGACAAGATTTATAATCCAGTTTTGGGTTTAGGGCAAAAATAACAGTCTAATGACCACTTTTGTTTTTGAGGTTCTTTTAGTCTAACTAGTTAGGAAAAAAGGAGAACTCCAAGGGTTCCAGTCTTGCTTATGAGATATTGTTGACATCTTAGCTGCCTATTTAAGCTTTCTCCACCCCACTGCCTCTCTAAGAATATTTTAATCATGTTCAGGTAGGCGTTCCTCACCCACGTGATTCAGATGAGGGTGACCTCATCACCAGCTTTAGGAGTAGATCTTGATTTCTTTAACCCAGTGTTTAATTTTTAAAAGGAAGTAGAATAACAATGGAGATGCCATTAACATTTTGCGGGAAAATTCTTTGTGAGACTGTCTAGAACATTGCCAGTAGTTCTTTCCAAGCATCATTGACAACCAGAAACACCTCTATACATTTCAGAAATTCCATAGGGTAGTAGTTTGTACCACCAGTACATCTTTTATGGCAGTCCTATTCTCCTTGCTATTGATTAAGAATGAACTTATAAACCCGTGGTGGCCAATTAATACCTGAAAGAGAATCTGCTGGTGGAGAAAGAGTATTCATAATTCTCTTTTTTTAAAAAAATTGGCCAGGCACAGTGGCTCACGCCTGTAATCCCAGCACTTTGGGAGGCCGAGGTGGGCAGATCATGAGGTCAGGAGTTCGAGACCAGCCTGGCCAACATGGTGAAACCCCATCTCTACTAAAAAATACAAAACGTAGGCGGGCATGGTGGTACATGCCTGTAGTCCCACCTACTTGGGAGGCTGAGGTGGGAGAATCACTTGAACCTGGAAGGTGGAGGTTGCAGTGAGCCGAGATCATACCACTGTATTCCAACCTGGGCGACAGAGTGAGACTCCATCTCAAAAAAAAAAAAAAAAAAAAAAATTAACGCCAGATAAGATAGTACCTTCTTTTTCTTTTTGGACTTTCTCATGTATGGATATACCACTGGGAACTATTGCAGCCATCTTTCCACTAGTCTGAGGATGACATCAGCACACGGAAGAGCAGAGAGCCAAAGAATCATGAAGAGTTGAGCTTTAGAACTGTGTATGGAGCCTGGCCGACCACTGAACTTGCTAGTTGAGAAGACAAATGCCTTTATTTCTTTCTTTTTTTTTTTAGCTAGTTTGATTCCAGAATTTTTTTGCCCTTTATGTCTGTAAATACTGCAACTGATACAGTTGAGATGTACCTTGGAGATTACATGTCAACATTCTAGTTAACGATGAGTGTTACTTTGCTTACCCCTGTCTCTTTTATGCATACTATTCAATTGACTTACGTAGAGATGTGACAATGCCAGCAGGCAAGATTTGGGCTTTCCTGCATTCCTGAATGAACAAGATTATAATGTCACATGGATACAACCCCTTAATAGCCTCGTTTTTATTGCCAATCAGCAAGCAGTCTTTCCATTGCTGAAAGAGAATATGTAAATTTCCCTTATGACAGTTAAAGAGAGGAGACTACCTGGAGTAGCCATTTCATTTACTAATTAATTCGCTGATATATTCAGCAAACATTTATTGAGCATCTGCTCGGTATCAGACACTGTGCTCATAGCCAGGGCTACAACAGTAAAGAAGTTAGAACAGATTTACATGGATACACATGGAAATATGTAAACAGCATTTGATTACAACTATTTTATGTACTGTTCAGAGTGTATTATGCCTGAGTTTTTCTGGATAATCATTTCCCCTGTGCTCAGGTAGATATGGCCGCACCCTAGCTCTGCCCTGATGGTGCCAGGACTGATGTATCAAATTATAAGAGCAATTGTATGGGCAAAAATCTCAGGCCTAATGGATTTTGTATCTAAATAGTAAAATAGAAAGTAATTAAGTAATCAAACAAATAAATATATGATTTCAAATTATAATAGTTATGAAGGAAACAGAGTACAATGGTAAATAATGGGAGAGGAAGAGGTAGTTGGATGGTGAGGCTGCAGGATATGAAGATGCCAGCCATGTGAGAGCCAGGATGAAAATACTTCAGGAGAGACAAGAGAATGTACACGGTCCCTGTAGCGTTGAGAGAAGTTGGCATGCTGGAGAGACTGAAATAAAGCACAGTAGGCATGGGGGAGAGTGGAACTAGATAAAAGGAAAAAGATAGGTAGTCATTCGTTAATGTTAGAACATGGATGTTTCTGGCTACCATTTTTCAAGATTACACCTTTAATAGTGGCACTCTAATCCGCTTCATTTTGGTCTCCTTAGTAGGAGTGGAAGGAGAGGGGAAGTGAAGCAGAGTGGTTTAAGAGTATTTATAATGAGCCTGGCAGCCTGTACTTGAATTCTGACTCAGCCACTTTGTTAACCATGTGACATTAGGCATGCTGTTTCTACTCTCTGGGCCTCAGTTTCTTAATGTGTAAAATGAGGATAATCATAGTGCCTACTCTGCTATTCTGTAAAGTTGTTGTGAGCATTAAATGAGTCGATGTATGCCAGGTGCTTATAATAATACCTAATACAGAGCAAGTACTTAATAAGCGTTGGTTTTTCAAAAGGGAGGAAGGCGTTAGTGGAGGTGCAGCTAGCGTCTCAGGGATTCTTTGAGGGTATTTCACGCATGTGGACTTCATTAGTCATTTGGTCCATGAAAAAAGGAAAGATTGAGAGCTGCTTATTTTTGCTATGGAGTAAGTGATGTGGTAGCCAAGAAATGAATATGCCAGACATATATGAATAAAAGCTAATGGTATTGACAGCTCTTTCATTTGGGTTTGTTTGTGTCAGGAGGATGCATCCCTGTTCCCTCTGAAGTGTGGATCAATTGAGACATAGTTTACAGAACTAGATACAAATTTTGATTTACAGTGACAAAGTCAATAAACATTACACTTTTTTTTTCAAGTAATGGTTCATTTCTGTATATCTCTACTACGGCGAATGACCCCCTAAGGTGAGAAACTTTTTTAGATGATGATAAAAGCTTGCTTTGGGAATAGGGGGAAAGGAGTTAAGAGGAACAATTTCAAAGAGTTTTATTTTAAAAGGGGACAAAACAATGGGACAGAAGCTGGAAGAGGATGTTGGGGCTGAGACAGCTTTCTTTAAAAAATATGGGATCTATTATATAATATTTGGATGCTGAAGGCTATTATCTAGTGTGTAGCAAAATATTGGTGTTGCAGGAGACTGGGGTCAATCACACGAACAAAGTCCTTGTGTAGATAAGGAGGCTCCAGTGCCCTGATGAAGTGTTACTTTATGGGGCGGCCGGGACAGATCACCCATTATAGCAATAGGGGAAGTGGAGTTTATAGAGAAGAGAGAATTTCCTAAGGAAATATGGTTAGGTTCCTGAGAAATACAGAGTATACAGTTGAGAACTGTGGCCCTAAATTGAATGTAAGATGAGTCAGTCAGTATTATTGCTATTTTTCTGTAGCCACATTTGGCTGCGTAAACAAAAGCTCCAGAGATTTATGTTTGAGTAGTGCTAGAATTTTGTCAGTAGAGAGAAAGAAGAGAAAGAGAAGGACACGGAGTTTTATTGGCATATATTTAACCCCCTTGTTAACAGATGCTGGCCTCCAGAAGCTATGATGGGTAAGAGGAGAAGGAAGTAATAAACAGTTGAAAGAGCAATAGGTTACTTGTGTTAGAGGTCTTCATATGGTCACAAAGCTGGTGGAATGGATGTAGTACTATCAGCAATCAGGAAAGGCAGAAGATAGTAAGAGATCGTTCATTTATTAGTGATACTAAGGTTTATAAAGTTAGACTTAAAATTTTGCTGAGAATTGATATCGTGTAGACCACACAATCAATGAAAATGTAGATGACTAATTGAATATCATAGGTTTTAAAAATTAAAAGGAAATTGCTGAGTAGTTCATGAGTCCAAGAATAAATCATGATATTAATTAGAAAATGCCTATGTACAATAAGGAAAACATTACATATCAAAACTTACTGGACACAGCTCAAGTAGCACATAGAGGGACATGTGTAGTCTTAAAACTTCCATGAGATGGGTGAGCTGAAAATAATGAGCAAGTAATTCCAGATAATAAGTTAGAAAAATAACAAATAAGAAACCAAAATAAAGTAGAAGAAAATAATAAGGATGATAACAGGAATGTATTAAGTAGAAACATATATAGAAGAGAGGTCAGCAAAGCCAGAAGCTTAATATGTAAAAAGATAATTAAAATTGATAGATCTCAGGTAAATTTATCAAGAAAAAAGAAAGAACAAAGAATACACAGTGGAAATGAAAATGTGATGTAATGACAGATGTAGTAGAGATGACAAGGGTAAGAGGATATTATAAACAGTTTCATGACAAAGTATTTGAAAATGTGTGGTATATAGACAAAATGCTAGAAAAAGAAACATTACCAAATGTATTCAAGAAAAAATGGAAACCTGGATTTGTCTCATAAATATAAAAGAAATGAAATCTGCATTTAAAAGTCTTTCCATGAAGAAAACATAAAGCCCAGGTGGTTTTATAATGTATTTTTATCAATAGTTTAAGGAAGAGATAAATTTACTGTTTGCAAAATTTTTCAGTAGATATAAACAAACAAATAAACAAAGTATCCTTCTTTTCGTGAGGCTAGTAGAAGCATAATAGCAAAGAAAGCAAAGAGCAATATGAAAAATGATAAGTACAGCCCAGCCCACACATGCACATAGATGCAAAAATCCTAATATATGGAACGCAGATCTTCAAATGTATCCACTAACTGGCCACTTCTCACTGCTTCTTTCATTACCATCCTGAGATAAGCCACCATCACCTTTGCCTTGAATTAGTATTCTATTGATATCCCTGCTGTACCTTTGCCCCCAATTCAACACAGCAGCCAGAGGGATCCTTCTGAAATGCACATCAGGTCCTATTCTTCCACTACTCAGAACTCTCCAGTGACTCCACATCTCAATCAGTGAAACCTAAAGCCCTCACAATGGTCTTCAAGGCCCTAGAGCAAGGGATGGCTAACTGTGGCCCATGGGCCAATTCCAGCCTGCTAACTATTTTTGTACGGCCCATGTGAGCCAATAATTTTAAAATTTTATTTTAATATTTGAAAAAAATAAAGAAAATTTCATGATGTGCAAACTGTATGAAATTCAAATGTCAGTGGTTTCAAGTAAAGTCTTACTGGCACACATCGACATCCGTTTGTTTACGTACTATGTAAGGCTGCATTGTATAACAACCAGCAACACTGACACCTTTATTTGTTAAAAACGCAAGGCATACCTCTGAAATTGCTGTCCCCTCTGCCTGGATTGCTCTTCCAGTTAACAGAATGGCCCAATCCCTCCCTAATTCTTTCAGATCACTTTATCACTGAGCCTTTCTTGGCCACCCCATATAAAACTTAAACCATTCCATCCTGACCTGGCTAGTCCCCACTCTATTTTCCTGATCTGTTTTTCTCCATTGCACTGGTCACCATCGAATATCCTTTCTCTATTTTACTTATATATTTTATTTTTTTGGTCTCATGATGGGGAGTATTTTTCTTTTGTTGACTACTGGCCTGACATATAGAAAGTGCTCAATAAATATTGAGTAAATGAATAGATAAGTCGGTGATTAATAAAAGTAGCCAGAATTATTGCATAGTCATTATAAGTTAGACACTGCATTTTAAAATATTTGTCTTTAATTCACAGAACAATAATGCAATGTGGCATCACTAGCCCCATTTTCTGAAGCAAGTAGCTAAGGTTCAAAGAGGTTATGTAGCATACCCAAGTCTGAAAAGGAATACAGAAATTCAGGTCACTAGTGAGCATTGTAGACTTTAGAAGAAAGACATTAAGCATGGGGGAGATTATTTTGAGAAGATTCTGGGCTGACCAAGTCCCCCTGATATCCTGGGCTATTAACATATTTAAGAAACATATTTTGCTGGTTTGAGGAGTGATTTAAACAGGGACAGGGGTCTTTATTCTATTTCCAATGAAGCGAATCAGATTCTGTAGCAATTCAAAAGAAATTCAAGTTTGGAAAAAAGACCTCTGAATAAATCAGTCACTAGGCAGGGATGGCAAACATGCTTATCATGTTTCGTTAAGTGCCACTTGTCGTGGTGATATCACAGATGACGACTATAAAATAAATATCACATGGAGTTAAAAAGAGCTATGGAGACAGAATGCATTGCAAAGATCTAATAACTAGTGCAAGTGAAATATTTTGTAGTATTAAAATGAAACTAATAACAGTCATTATGGATCAACACTGCTGCACTGAGGGACAAATATTCCATTTGCTCTGAGGATTGAGGAGTCTAATTTTATAGTTGGTAATTTTATAGCTGCACAAAGTTCTTTTATGAAACCATGTAGCAATATTTAATGTTTCAGAATCAAATATTGTATTTATTTTTTCTCTTTCTTCTAGGGAAAATAAAGTTGCAACGGCTTTTTCCTGGAGTTTATCAAGGTTGACAAGTGAAGTTTTATGAATGTGATTTCTATATCATCTCTTAAGGTTGCTGCAGTAAATATCTATAAGGTAAGTCAAACAAGTACATGGAGTTATTTCAGTGACTGATGCTTACCTGTGGGTTCACATTAAAACCACCTGGAAACTTTATAAAAAATGGCTTATGTCTGCCTGGCACCAGAGATTTTAATAAATTTCAAAAAACCAGCTTTTTGTTCCCTTTATCTTTTGTGATTTTATTGTTTCAATTTCATTTAGTTCAGCTCTGATCTTTGTTACTTCTTTTCTTCTGCTGGGTTTGGATTTGGTTTGTTCTTGTTTCTCCAGTTCCATGACGGTTTCTGTCTTGATGACCTGTCTGGTGCTGTCGGTGGAGTCTTGGAGTCCCCCACTATTATTGTGTTGCTGTGTATCTCATTTTTTAGGTCTAGTAGTAATTGTTTTATAAATTTGGGAGTGCCAGTGTTAGATGCATATATAGGTGGAATTGTAATGTTTTCCTATTAGACTAGTCCTTTCATCATTATATAATGTTCCTCTTTATCTTTTTTAACTGTTGTTGCTTTAAAGTTTGTTTTGTCTGATATAAGAATAGCTACTCCTGCTCATTTTAGGCATCTATTTGCATGGAATATCTTTTCCCACCCCTTTAATTTAAGGCCCATGATATGGACCTTCGGGTTTCCCAGTGTTGTGTTTGGGGACAGACATTTACCTTCTTAAACTCTGGGCACTCACAGTTTTTGTCTGTCTTACAGAGCCTGCAGCGGCAAGCTGCCTCCTGCATAGGGTGTGTGGATTCTCTGGGCTTTTCTGGTATGTTCCTGTAGTAGTTCTTGGAGCAAAAGTTCGTGATGTGAGTCTCCACATGCTGCTCTGTCTGTCCAAGCAGGAGCTGCAAGTTAGCCTTGCCTCCTATCTGCCATTTTTCTCTAATTTTCAATTCATTATTTTATTCAGCCTTCTAATGAATTGTGATATGAATTACCGGAGACTAAGAATCAAAGTAAGGATTGCAGGGATTTCTCCACTTGGCTCTTCAAAGTGCCAAGAAAAGACCAATAATATTCACATGAATGGATTTTATTTCATTTCACCAGATACTAGATGTTGAAAGGAGCTGACTTACAGTGGTTCAGAGTACAGGTACTGTAGGCAAACTGTGTAATTTTGGTTCCCCGGTCAGCCACTAATTAACTCTGTGTATTGTGATAAGTTACATACCTTCTCTGTTCTATAGTGTTTATAACAGGGCTAACAATAATCTCTAGTGTAAAATAATACATGTTTTCTGTAGCAAATATTATTAGAGTTGTTTTGTGCTAAGTGAAAGCTATAGCTGAAAGACTCAATGAGGATGATGAAAAGGTTTAGCTTTACAAGGAGTCTGTGGGTTCCGGATCCAAGGAGACTCTGCCACTCTTCCTGGGTAATCTCATTCACTCCAATTAAAATCATTCTCATCTGTATGTAGATTTTCTTAAATCATTAGTCGCGGCCCAGATTGTCTCTTAAGTTCAGGTGCTATATTGTACTTACAAATTTCTCTGGGTCATCTCCAACTGGATGTCTCATAAAAAACTGCAATTCGTCATGCCTAAACTCTCATTTACTCGATCACATTCCAGTTTCCTCTGCTCCTTCCCCTGTCAATATTGGATAATAGCCTCACCATCTACCTCAGAAAAACCTATTATTTCAAGCCCTCTTCGCCATTCTTATCATGTCTGCTTTATTCCAGGCTTAGAAGGCAGCATGGCAGAGTAAAAAGAGTGATAAGTTACTTATCTTTTCACTTGTAAAATCATTATGTAAAAATCTGCCTTTGGGCCGGGCGCGGTGGCTCACGCCTGTAATCCCAGCACTTTGGGAGGCAGAGGCGGGCGGATCATGAGGTCAGGAGATCGAGACCATCCTGGCTAACACAGTGAAACCCCGCCTCTACTAAAAATAAAAAAAAATTAGCCGGGCATGGTGGCGGGCGCCTGTAGTCCCAGCTACTCGGGAGGCTGAGGCAGGAGAATGGCGTGAACCCGGGAGGCGGAGCTTACAGTGAGCCAAGATCGCGCCACTGCACTCCAGCCTGGGCGACAGAGCGAGACTCCGTCTCAAAAAAAAAAAAAAAAAAAAAAAAAAAATCTGCCTTTGTCAGGCAGAGAAAAAAAGTGGAAAGAGTACAGACTACAGGATCTATTCCCACTTTGCTACTTACGTGATGTCGTGCCTTGGCAAAATTACTGAATCTTTGATCCTCAGTTTATTCATCTGTAAAATGGTGATCCTAATACCTACCTTGAGTGTAATGCCCTGCATAATAGAGACAGAAGAAGTTCAAGAAATGTAAGCCTCCTTTTGAATCTGTTGATACATGTCATCTGATCTTGTAAGCAGCTTAGCTCAGCAGTCGAAGAACAGTTTAAAATAATTGTATTCTTTACTGGCATCTCTTGAGGAGTGTTAGTGTGAGATCTAACTTGCAATCCACTGGACTAAGCCTTAAAGTCTTCTTCTTCCATTCCTTAATTCCCTTTCAGTTACATCTTCCCCAGAGCCATTCCCATCTCTAACTTACCTCTTCAACTCCAAACCTGACTCAATGTGATTAAAAACAAACATACAATCAGACCAAAAACAACAAACAAACAAACAAACAAAACCTTTATCGATTTCATTGTCGTCTCTTCTACTTCTTTTACATCCACTCATCCTTTCTCCCAGAAAGCAAGAATCCTTAGGCTTCCAAAGGTAAAGGAAGAAAGCAAGTGGCTGTGTGTGTTGGTGGTGGGAGAGAAGGACAAGGGAAGAAACCGAGAGGGAAAATACAAAATTATCTTTTCCTTGGAGTGGGTGGCAGCCTGTAAAGCTTCAAAAGTCAACAAAACAATGTAGATGCTGTCACAGGAGCCATTATTCAAACCATTAACATCTCTTGTCTATTGCTATAGCCTCCTAACCTGATCTCCATCTCCCTCCAGTCTCTCAATGACCAATCCATCTTTTATACTACCACTAGAATATTTTTTTTTCTGTAAAAAAAGCTCTTGAGATAGCAATATTTCTCTGCCACTCCCAGCCCAGGCTCTCCACCAACTGTACGATAAAGTCCAAAGCCTCTAGCACAATATATAAGCACAATCTAGCCTTCTATATGTTTTTTTTTTTTTCAAATTGTCCAATTCCACTGATCCCCTTCCTGCCCCCACCCCTGCGGCTTAATCAAGATACTAACTAGTGAGAACACATTGTCCTGTTCCAGGTGTCAATAAATCTGCATATATTGTTGTCTTTGGAAGATCAGCCTGCCTTTTTCTTTATGTGTATGTTTGTATATTCATACTTGAGGGCACTAAGTACTAGGTTTTTCTCTTTTTTTTGGTTATCCACAGGGAAGTCTACTTCCGATATTTTGTACAACACATTCATTAGATGACAACTAGTTAGCCGGTGCCTCTATGCCCCAGGTCACAACATACCTCCTAGAGCAGATCCAGGAGTAGAAATGTTGCTTCTCTTTGTCTTTCATATCCTGTATTCTCTCCACTGCACCATGTTGCATTCTTAGTATCAGATTCTATGTTAGGAATTAAGGATGAAATCATCTTGGAATATTCATCTGCTTTGAAAATCTCCTAGTAAATATAATGTCTGCTTGACTTAAGTTATAACTAAAGCTTTCTGACATTCCCTAATGACATTAGGGAACAGATTTCTATTGCTGGTCCCCTTTTGTGTTTTTCTATAACTGTGTCTCACCCTGTTAACCATGACTGAGACACAATGTTTGATATTTTTTGCCGGTGCTTACATGCATCCCTTGCCGTGACCATTGAAAGTGCATCAATAATTATGCTGTGCTTTCTGACGAGGAAAAAACTGGAATGACCTTGTGCGGCCTCAGGGAGGCAAGTGGATGAAACCCCAGCTGTGTCACAGAGTTCCAATTTACTGCCAGTCTGCTGATTATATGCTTGCATATTTCCTGAAATAGTGGAACGCTGTCAAGTTGTAAAGTAAATAGACAACATGGCCAATGGTGAGGGTTTGTAATCTGAGAATTTGGTGAAGTGAGCATTGAATAGCTGTATCGATGCTCTCGAACTGTGTGCGGAATGTTTATACCACTTAAGAATCACAAAGTAAGGTATTTTTTTGAAGTGTTCCTATTTCAAGGTGAATGTGGCTGATACAACATCAGCTACCAGAAAGCAGACCAAGAAATAAAGATACTGTCACATCCAACATGACAGTATTTGGAAAGCCTGTACTTATGGGATTCAGGTTTACCATGCTTTTTATCTTAGAGGGTGCTTTTATAAACTCTATTTAATTTGATCCTAGTGACAGCTATAATGTAAGGATAGTGATAATTATCATCATTTTATCCATGAGGAAACTGAGGCACAGAGTGGAGATGCCTTGGCCAAAGTCACTCAGCTTGTCAGTAGTAGAGCTCAGGTCTGTCATTTTACAGTATCACACTGCTGTCTCTCTCTTAAATAATGCATTCTTTATAAGACCAGAAGATAGAGAGAGAAGAGTGGAAAAGGGGAGTAACCAGCTATGAAATTTCACAGTTAGCTAAATGCTGTGCTAGCTGCTTTTTATCTCCTTTCAGCCTCTCAAAAACTCTATTAGGTCCTTGTCTTCCTGCAACTGAAGAGGTTGCCAGGAGTTAGCAGTTTCAGTGCTAAAACCAAAAAGATGTGGTTAATGTATGTAAAATATTGTGAATTTCATTAAGGGGATATGAAATTTGAGGTTTGGCATGATTGGGCAACTTGTCCCCAGAAATGTATGTTTTTTTTTGTTGTTGTCGTTGTTGTTTTTTGTTGTTGTTGTTTTGTTTGTTTGAGACAGAGTCTTGCTCTATAGCCAGGCTGGAGTGCAGTGGTGCAATCTCGGCTCACTGCAACCTCTGCCTCCCAGTTTCAATCGATTCCCTTGCCTCAGCCTCCCGAGTAGCTGGGACTACAGGCATGTGTCACCATGCCCAGCTAATTTTTGTATTTTAGTAGAGACGGGGTTTCACCGTGTTGGCCAGGATGGTCTCGATCTTCTGACCTCATGATCCTCCCACCTTGGCCTCCCAAAGTGCTGGGATTACAGGCGTGAGCCACCGCACCCAGCCAAAATTTCAATGTCAGCTAAATGCTGTGCTAGCTGCTTTTTATCTCCTTTCACCCTCTCAAAAACTCTATTAGGACTTTGTCTTTCTGCAGCTGAAGAGGTTGCCAGGAGTTAGTAGTTTCAGTGCTAAGACCAAAAAGATGTGGTCACCATAATGTAAAATATTGTGAATTTCATTGAATGGATATGAAATTTCTGGCAATGTTTGTACCTATGAACAAAATAATTTTACAGTCATGCTCTCAATAAATTCATGTTTTAAGTGCATGTTTGGTGGAAATTAATATTCTATATTGGAAATATAGTAATGAGAAGTAATTTTAGAAAAAAGATGGTTTAAAAATGCATTTAATTAAAACATGAAAATTTACATTATTTAGAATCTGACTTTTTATTACAGTTTTACAACTTAATTTACAATAAGATAATAGAGGAAGACATAATATGAAAATTAAACTTTGAAAAGAGAAGGGCTTAAGAAGAGATAAAACTGAAAATGTACAAAGAAATGTCAAAAGGTTATTTTTTATATTAGCTTTAAAACTGTTGGTTGAAGATAAGTTAGGAAAATGAAAAACCTTATTAAACAGTTACCTAAAAATATAAAATAAGTCCTAGGGAATAGTTACCAGAAAGGGGAAGTTCTGTGACTAAGGAATGATTTAATATAATAATATAGCTGAATCAAAGGATCAGAGAGGAGTCTGGTTGGAAATAAGAGTAATTCTCTGGAACCTGTTGACCTACCTGTTGGAGGATGGGAACGACCTGTGAGGATGGGTTTGGTTTTAAAACTGTTTTTCCAGTAATGAAGTCCTAATTTGCATGGCTGCATCATCAATTTCCATATCTCTGGTTAGAAAACTAAAAAGGCACAGAACTCGAAAATGTAATGGTGCATACAGTTTGAAATCTCATACACGCAGGGCACAGCCAAAACGTACTTTTTCTTTTAGGGAGGCTGTATATTCAACCTAAACCCTCATTAGGAAAGTTTAACTATGAATGCTAACCCGGGGGTCCCTGACAATGCTGCCACCAGGAGTCTGCAAGTGTCTCAGGTTATAATAGTTTTGACAGAGTAGTCTAGGCACTTGGATAATTTATACAAAACCTCTTTTCTGAAGGAATTCACGAAAGTGAGAGGAGACTGTCAATTTCTACCAGAAATCAAACTATATATAAACACCAAAATAGTATTTAAACCTATGAATGGCTTCAATAATATGTCAATTAATAATATAAAGCCCTATGAGTAAAAAGTACATTATAAACTCAGTTTCAACATGAGATAATTAAATATACAATATAATAGTAAGATACTTAATATCCTCTTATCTTTATCCTTGTTTCCTTAAGAATTGTGGTTAAGGCTATTACTCCTCACAACTTTATGTATAAACTAATTTTTCTCATTTTCCCATTTTTTCTCTAACTAGTTTCTGGCAAGAGCCTAAATATAGACACTCCCTTAACCTAATTAAGAATGCATTAAGGTAATTAGGTCATGTATAATATACTTTCCATATCAATCAGCCTCAACCCTGGAGACTTATTTTCACTCAGTCAAATTTCTGGCGTTTCCTTTACCCGTCATGTCTCTAGAGAATCCCTGTCAGTTTTCTTCATCCTCTGTCAGAAAATGGAGACCAACCTCCTCTACCTCTTCTTTATCTAAATGTTTACTCAACTCAATGTTACACAAGATTATAAGCATCTAATGTCCCTGCTTTCAAACAATTCCATTATAAATTACCCAAGGTTTTCGTTACCAGTAGGAATGTTGAAAGCACTCAATTAATATTCACTGACTGTGTTCTTATTAAATACAAAAGTGCTCATCTTGTAAAATCTACCTTTAGCAGCCTGAGAAATTGAGTGGACATATATAGGTGCTGACTTCCCCACCTGACAGTATGAAAACAATAAGGGATGCAGCTATTCTGCTGAAGGATTACGTATGAAAATATCACAAACTTGTAACATACTAATATTACACCATGAAGCTATAAATATAATGCCTGCAATGTAGCCAAAGTTGCATGAACAAATAATGAAATTCTGAGTGGCTTCCCTCTGTGAGTTTAGAGTTTAGCAATTGCACTTAGCTGTCACATGCATATTTTATGACAACTACTTAAATTCCCTTCTTCAAATTCAAAGAAGATAATGTAACATCACTGTAGACCATGCCTGGCAGAAAATGGCCACACATAACTACTGAGTGACCAATCATGACTAGAAAGAGATGTATCTTTCTTAAGATAATGTTTATAAAATTACACCCCATATCATTAATGAACTAGATAAGCGAAAGTATGTCAGGCACAGGGTGACCTGGTCTTCTTGAAGTCATTGAGCTACATAAAACATTCCCTCAGGAGAAACAGATCAAGATGGCAGAATAGAAGACTTCACGAAACACCCCCCACACAAGGATACAACATTAACAACTACACACAAAAAAAGCACTTTCATAAGCACCAAAAATCATGTGAGAACCCACAATACCTGGTTTTAACTTCATTTCACTGAAAGGGACACTGAAGAGGTAGGAAAAATAATGTCGAATCACAGGTGCTACCCCTCCCCCATCACCTGCAGCAGTGGCATAGTGCAGAGAGCAATTCTGTATGCTGGGGAGACAGAGACTGTAGCAATTGTGAGACATTGAATTCAGTGCTGCCCTCTTGGGCCAGAAGGGACCCCACTGCCTTGAAGGGAAGGGTCCAGTCCTGGTAGGATACATCACCTGTTAACTGAAGAGACCTTGGGTCATGATGAACACCAAGTAAGCTCCTGGGGTCTCCAATTCCGGACCTTGGCTCTTGAATAGCATTTCTGGAATGGCTCTGGGCCAGAGTGGAGCCCACTGCTCTGAAGGGTGCATCCCAGGCCAGGCAGCATTCACTGCAAGCTGACTGAAGAGACCTTGGGCATAAAGGGAAAACTGGTACCCTGGGAGAACTGCTTGTGGGCCTGTAGTACTGTTGGTTACAGGGTGAAGCTTCTCTGACACTGGAAGGGGGCAGGAAGAGTGGAAAGGACTGCATTTCGTGCTTTTAGTGCCAGCACAGCAGCAGTACAATAGAGCACCAGGTAGACTTCTAAGGTTTTTTCACTCTAGTCCCTGGCGCCCAGAGGATGGCACATCTGGACCCACCTGGGGCTTGAGGGAGCTCACTGCCATGAAAGGAAGCACACAGGCCTGGCTGGTTTTAGTACCTGCTGATTATAGAGTCACGGAGCCAGATTTGAGGCTTGTAAGACAGGGAGCGATTACAGTGGACCTTAGGTGAGAATCAATACCATGCTGGCTTGAGGTCTGACCCAGTTTAGTCCCAGTGGTGGTGGCCACAGGGGTGCTTGTGTCACTCCACCCTCAGCTCCAGGCAGCTCAGAAAAGAGAGGGGATACTGTGTGTTTGGGAGAAAGTAAGGGAATAGAACAAGAGTCTCTGCCTGGTGATCCAGAGTATTCTTTCAGATCTTACCCAAGACCATCAAGGTAATACCTCTACAAGTCCATAAAAACCATAGCATTTCTGGGATTAGGGTGCCTCCTAAAGCAGATACAGCTTAGATCACAACATAAAAGTCCTTTCGAATACCCAGAAAGTCTTTCCAAGTAGAACAGGTACAAACAAGCCCATACTGTGAACACTACAATAAATACCTAACTCTTCAATGCCCAGACACAGATGAATATCCACAAGCATCAAGATCATCCCGGAAATCATGACCTCACCAAATGAAATAAGGCACCAGGGTTCAATCCTGGAGAACAGACATACGTGAACTTTCAGACAGAAAATTCAAAATGGTTGTCTTGATAAAACTCAAAGAAATTCAAGATAACACAGAAGGAATTTAGAATTATATCAGATAAATTGAACAGAGATTGAAATAATTAAAACAAATCAAGCAGAAATTCTTGAGTTAAAAAATGCAATTGGCATACTGAGGAATGCATCAGCACTCTTTAATAGAATTCATCAAGCAGAAGAAAGAATTAGTGAGCTTGAAGGTAGGTTATTTCAAAATACACACGGAGAGAAAACAAAACAAAAAGAATAAAAAACAATGAAGCATACTTACGGGATCTAGAAAGTACCCTCAAAAGGCAAATCTAAGAGTAACTGGCCTTAAAGAGGAGGCAGAGTAAGAGAGGGGGTAGAACATTTATTCAAAGGGATAATAACAGAGAACATCTCAAACCTAGAGAAAAATATCAATATTCAAGTACAAGAAGGCTATAGAACACTAAGCAGATTAACCCAAAGAAGACTACCTCAAGGAATGTATTAATTAAACTTCCAAATGTCATGGATAAAGGGTCCTAAAAGCAGCAAGAGAAAAGAAACAAATGACATACAATGGAGCTCTAATACATCTGACTGCAGACTTTTCAGTGGAAACCTTACAGGCAGGAGAAAGTGACATGACATATTTAACATGCTGAAGGAAAACTTTTACCCTAGAATAGCATATCCCGTGAAAATATCTTTCCAACGTGAAGGAGAAATAAAAACATTCCCAACTAAAAGCTGAGGGATTTCATCAACACCGGATCTGTCCTGCAAGAAATGCTAAAGGGACTAATTCAATCAGAAAGAAAAGGATGTTAATGAGCAATGAATAATCGTCTGAAGGTGCAAAACTCACTGACAATAGTAAGTACACAGAAAAGCACAGAATAGTATGAAACTGTAACTGTGGTGTGTAAACAATTCTTATCCTACATCGAAAGACTAAATAATGAACCAATCAAAAATAATAAATACAGCAACTTTTCAAGACATGGACAATACAAGGGGCTATAAATAGAAACAACAAAAGTCAAAATGCCTGGGAATGAAATCAAGGTGTAGAAATTTTATTAGTATTTTATTTGCTTATTTCTTTGATTGTGCAAACAGCATGAAGTTGTTATCACATTAAAATAATAGGTTATGAGATACTATTTGCAAGCCTCATGGTAACCTTAAAGCAAACTTATACAATGGATGCACAATAAATAAAAATAAAAAATTAAATCCTACCACCAGAAAACAATATCAAAGACCAATGAAACAAAAATCAGGTTTTTCGAAAAGTTAGTCAGACTAACTAAGAAAAAATAAGACCCAAATAAATAAAATCATAGATGAAAAAGAAGACATTACAGCTGATATTACAGGAATGCAAAGGATTACTACTGGCTACTGTGAGCAATTGTATGCTAATAGAGTAGAAAATCTAGAAAAAGTGGACAAATTTCTAGATACATACAGCTTACCAAGATTTAACCATGAAGAAATCCAAAACTTGAACAAACCTATAAAAAGTAACAAGAATGAAGCCATAATAAAAAGTCTCCCAGTAAAGAAAAGCTCAGAACCTGGTGGTTTTACTGCAGAATTGTATCAGGCATTTAATGAAATAATACCAATCCTACTCAAGTTATTCTAAAAACAAAGGGGATGAGAATACTTCCACATTCATTCTATGAGGCTAGTATTACCTTGCTACCAAAACAAAACAAAGACACCTCAAAAAAAGAAAACTTCAGGCCAATCTCTCTGACAAATATTGCAAAAATCCTCAACAAAATAATGGCAAACTGAATTCAACAATGCATTAAAAAGATAATTTATCGTGACCAAGTATGATTCATTCCTGGGATACAAGGATGGTTCAACATACACAAATCAATCAATGTGATACATCATATCAACAAAATGGAGGACAAAAAACATGACTATTTCAATTAATGATGAAGAACATTTTATAAAATTCAGTGTGCTTTCATGATTAAAAAAAAAAACCATCAGAAAACTGAGAAGCAGCATACCTCAACATAAAAACCATACACAATAGACTTGCAGCTAGCACTATACTAAATGACAAAAAACTGAAAGCCTTTCCTCTAAGGTCTGGAATAACACAAGCATTCCTACTTTCCCCACTGGTATTCGACATAGTACTAGAAGTCCCAGAGGGAGGGAGGGAGGGAGGGAAGGAAGGGAGGGAGGGAGGGAGGGAGGGAGGGAGGAAGGAAGGAAGGAAGGAAGGAGGGAGGGAGGGAAGGGAGGGAGGGAGGGAGGATTCAAATTGGAAAGGAAGAAGTCAAATTATCCTTGTTTGCAGATGATATGATCTTATATTTGGAAAAAAAACCTAAAGACTCTGCCAGAAAATAGAACTGATAAACAAATTCAGTTGATAAACAATGAAGTTGCAGGATACAAGATTAACATACAAAATTCAGTATCATTTCTATATAGCAACAGTGAACAATCTGAAAAAGAAACAAAAACATAATGCCATTTATAACAGCCACAAATAAAATCAAATACCTAGGAATTAACCAGAGAAATGAAAGATAGCTACAGTGAAAACTATAACACACTGATGAAAGAAATTAAAGAGGACACCAAAAATGAAAGTTACTCAGAAACTTAAAAATAGAGCTACTATACGATCCAGCAAACCCACTGTAGGTATAGACTCAAAAGAAAGGAAATCAGTATATTGAAGAGATACCTGCACTCCAATGTTGGTTGCAGCACTATTCACAGAAGCCAAAATTTGGAAGCAACCTAAGTGTCCATCAACAGATAAATAAATAAAATGTGGTACCTATACACAATGAAATACTATTCAGCCATAAAAAAGAATGAGCTCCTGTCATATGCAACAACATGGGTGGAACTGGAGGTCATTACATTAAGTGAAATAAGCCAAGCATAGAAAGACAAACAGCTCATGTTCTCACTTTAGGATCTAAAAATTAAAACAGTTGAACTCATGGATATAGAAAGTAGAAGGAGGCTTACTAGAGGCTGAAAAGGGTAGTGGAGGAATGGGGAGTATGTGGGGATGGTTAATGTGTACCCAAAATTAATTAGAATAAATGAATAAGACCTAGTATTTGCTGGGACAACAGAGTGACTATAGTCAATAATAACTTAACTATACATTTCAAAATAACTAAAATAGTATAATTGGATTGTAACACAAAGGATACATGCTTGAGGGGATGGATACCCCATTTTCCATGATGTGACTATTACATGTTGCAAGCCTGTATCAAAACTTCTCATGTACCCATACATATATACACCTTATATACACCTACGATGTATCCACAAAACTTAAATTTTTAAAAATCCCCTTGGTATGAGTGAGCACTATGGTGTCTCAATGCAGCAGCAAATAAATTCCACATGTATCAGTCTTATATGTATACTCTCTGCTCACAACATTTTATAAGTAAAACTGTTCATAAAAAGAAGGGTGCACTGGAAAAGTTATAGACATCTGTCACTCCAGCTGGGATAAATCAAAAGATATGTAAATTAGAAAAAATTGGAAAATAAAGCATAATTCAAATTCTTACTTGCCCATAATTAAACATCATCTATGGGCACTGGCTGAGCGCTCGGTGCTGTCACTTTTATGTCCCTTCACTACTTGTCTTTCCAGTGTAATCTCCCACTTGCCTATATATGTGGCAGGACAATTGTTAATTGTCATTCTTAAGTATCTACAGTAATTTTACACGATGGCTAGGAACTTTTTTTGTGCATGTGTTCTCTGCTGCTAAAATAATTAGATCTTGACTCCAAATTAGTTAAAACCTGAGAATCAATTCTCTCCTGGGTTTTGTTTGCTTGCTTGCTGGTTTTGTTTTTAGCTCATGTTCCTGGTTATGCTTAGGGTTCAAATGTTAAGCTTGGATTACGTCTTTTCAGTTGTCACATGGATATTCTATTCAGAAGCTGAATACTGATTTCTATTATTAGGATAAATTTTATTGTTTGCTTTCCCTCTTTTCTCACCTAAAATTTTACTTGACTCCTGAGAAAACACAGTACCCCAATTCTCTTAGTAGTTTTCTACTCTATTAGGACATAAAATCTTCCGCATTTAGCTAGAATTTTGTCTGTTTAAATTCGAATACGCCTCTTTGCCCTCATCCTTCCAGAAAAGCTGTGACCCTTATTATAATTTCCAGCTTCTGGTTTTCAGTTTCTGAGAGACTTTTGTTAAGCTGGGAAATGATAATGGCTGCCAAGTGGTAATGGTACAGAGTTGTGGCTCATGCATTAACTATTTCGTAACTGTTTAACCCCCTTTTATTTTTAAGTTCTGATAACTTTGCTTATTATCCCTAATTATCAAATTTTACATCTCTTTTAAATTACAAAGGCCATGAAGAAAACACATTTTAGAAAAGTCCTTTTTTTTTGTTCTAGCTTTCTTTCTATGATGATGTAGTGATAGCAAATTAATTTTTGTTTAGCTATTTCCTGTTTGTTTAGTAACAAATAGGAGATAATGGAAGCTGTTCAAAAAAGGCAGAGAAATTCTGAAACCAAAAGAACTGAGCAGGTGGATGTATTTCCTCCTAGAGGGATAAGGAAAAAGACATACAGTATGAAATTAAATGGGACAAGAAAGAAAAATAGCATATGCCAAATAATAAATTAAGAAAAAAAGATGATGGGTAGCTGAAAAAGACATATGAGGCTTCTTGGAAAAAAGCTGAAGTCTAGGCCATTTATCAAAGCCTAGAGTGCACATCTAGAGGAAATGAAGATGGAGAGAGAGGAAGGAAGCAGGGTAGGCAGGGTGTGGGAAAGAGAGCAAGAGAAGGAGAGGCAGAGGGAGGGAGAAGTAGGAATAGAGAGACGATGGCACAGGGATCAAGGAGGTAGAGAGTAAAAGAAGAAGGGGTGTTGAAAAAGGCAGGGTGGGAGGGGGAAGAGAGGGAAAGTGAGCAGAAGAAGGAGGGATATAGATGGAATAAAAGATTGGAAAGAAGAGAAACAGAGTAAGGGAAACAGTGAGGGATGTAGAGAGGGAAGAAGGGAAAGGAAATGAAAAAGAAATAGGAGAGTGGGGAGAGAGAGAAAAGGGAAGGTATGAGAAGAAAGAAAAGGGAGAAAGAAGGAAGGAGCGAGGGGAAGAGGTTTTTGCTAGCTACTTTTGGTCCATTTGGTCCTCGGTTGGGCTCTACCAGCTGTATTCTTACCAACCAGCCAGTGTATGACGTAAGTAAATGTTTAAAGTTCAATTGAACATGCTCCTCATTCATGTTTAATTAGCTGAGTTGGAAGAGGACTGATGTTTCAATCAGAGTAAGTTTCTGCCCCTAGTATTTGGAAGGTCTTATAATACCCAAATATATTTGATGCAATTGCATTTCAGAGGAAGCTTTAGTAACCATCAATTGTGATGAAAAATATTGTTTCTTATAGTCCTCTCAAACCTCAAATCTAAAATTTAGTGGCATATTTAAGGAGGGCATTTTGTATACATATTTTAAGTTCATGCTTACTCTTTTATTAACTTTTTGTGTTTTAAATTCCAGCTGCTACTAATCAAAGCATTAATAAAATCATCATAATGTTAAGGACATTGCTACATATCTCTTTCCCTGGTGATGCACTCCTGGACTGAAATACTTGGATTATCTGCCGTAAAGAGCATCGTTTGATTCAAATCAAGATACAGAGTCATGATTGAGTGACTCTACCTGAGGTCAAACGGCCTGGCTTTAAATCCCAGATCACCATTTGTTCTTTTATTGGATGAGGATGACTTCAGAAGATGGGCAATAGAGGAACAAACTTAAAATTTTCGCCCAAGTTACTCATCATGGATGTAAAACCTGTTCCTGGGTGTAAATTCCCAGGCCACAGGAATACATGTTACATATGCTGGTATGACATGGCTTTCAGTTTTTGTTACACAAACACAAGCAAAAGACTAAATGACATTTTTGTTGTTGTTGTTTTTGAGACAGAGTCTCGCTCTGTCACCAGGATGGAGTGTAGTGGCGAGATCTCCACTCACTGCAACCTCCACCTCCCGGGTTCAAGCGATTCTCCTGCCTCAGCCTCCTGAGTAGCTGGGACTACAGGCACATGTCACCACGCCCATCTAATTTTTGTATTTTTAGTAGAGACAGGGTTTCACCATATTGGCCAGGCTGGTCTCGAACTCCTGACCTCGTGATCCGCCCACCTCGGCCTCCCAAAGTGCTGGGATTACAGGCACGAGCCACCATGCCTGGCCAACTAAATGACTTCTTGAACAAAGAAGCATAGGGCTATTATGGTTATCAAAGCACATCTTTTTATTGCTTTCCGTGGCTGTGCTGTTCATTAAGCAGAAGTGTTATCATCATATAGTATCCACTTTATAGATAAAAAAATAAAAGCTCAAAGATATTTAAATCTCAGTCAGCTTTTCTGACTTTTGCTTCATATGATGATGGGGAAGCATGGATTTCTATTATTAAGCCTCAATCCTCCTCATATGACTCAACAAGTTACTTTAAAACTTAGAGCCTATAAAAGGGAAAAAAAAATATTACCCCACAGGGTAAAGAATGGCAGGAGATGACATAGAAAGTACCTAACACTTGTCTGGCATATTTTATGGAGACAAAAACACTGGGTACTTTTACTTCCAGAACATTGCCCTGCCTTTGATTAAAAGTATCATCTTTTCGTGATAACAAGTGTTACTATTTTTCCTAATCACTTTAATAGTGTTTTCATTGTCAAAGATGTGTAAAATTTAGATAAGAACAAAGAAGAAAATTAAAATCACCTGTAATTTCACCACTCAGAGATATGTCATAAAATGTAGGCATTTGGGTGTGTATTTTTATAGTCGATGTAATGTGTATATATATATATATATATGTATGTATACATACATGTATATAAAACAGAACATGGGTTCACAACCTATGTAGATGCACGGAGCCCCATGTTTAGAAGGACACTTGGTTTAATGTACTGCTGTTACCTTCTTGATATTCTTAATAAGTTTTCAGTAGGAGGCCTCACATTTTCATTTTGCACTCTGCTTGACAAATCATGTAGCTGGTATGGCACTCACAGTAGAGTTTTTAAAACATTGGAATGATGTTTGAAATTAGACTGGGAATATATATTGTTTAGTAACCTGACTTTTGCATATAATAAACTCTGTTCATTTTCCCATGTCATCAAATATTTTTATGACATGATTTGCACGACTGCATGGTGTTTTCTATTGTCCAGTCCATGAAGTTCCAAAATTCACAGTTTTTACTCTTGACACTACTATCGGCTTCAGTTTATAATTATCTGAAAATAAACAATTTCAAGATATATTTAAAATACACTAGGAAGGTTGTAATGTAAAATTAATTGGTACACTATGAATTCTCAAAAATGCTGTCTTTTTAGCCACATTAAGAGTCCACTTTACCTACTAAAAGGTGCTACCTTTGTATGTTAGTAAAATTCTTAAACTAGGACTATTAAATGATGTGTTAGGAGATCTTACCTCCATTTACTCATGTAGGTAAGATTTTGCTTGCCTTTCCCAAGCACATTCTAACTGAGGGAGAAGTAAAGAATTTATATGTGACTTAGCACTTAAACCTAACCCGAAGCACCCTACAAGGTAACTAGAGTAATAATTTATTCTGAGTAGAAACTCCTAAACTTGGTAATAAATCGGATAACATAACTATGTTAACAAATAGTTAAAAAAGAGGATAAATCTTTTTTTCCAATATCTGAGCAGTATGAAATAAGAGCTCTTGGCAAATGAATCCAATAAAAAATTCCCTAATTGCAGAAAAGCAATTCGAAAGTGATTTTGCAAATCAAAGGGAGCATTTGGGATTAGCTTTCAAAATGAAGACTGGAGTCCTACATCTTTATTACAGCAAGAATGGTGAGCCGAGCAAGCTTAAAAAGTGGTCACGTGAAAGAGTAAAAAGAATAGAATCTTGATTATAGTAAATTTAAATTTGGCCTGACTAGAAATGGTAAATTTTGCAGAAAGGCAACGGAAATTACACTGGAACTTGGCATAGCTCTCAGAAAGTAGACTAGATGAATAATAACAGCAAATTTCATGACTTTGAGAGCGCAAAGAATCATCATATATACATGCATAGTTCCTTTAAAAAGCCATGCTTTCTATCCAGTGTTGATTTTTGAGAATCTCTTTACAGATTGTTAAGCAAGTTCTATTTATTTATTGCAAATGTGATTAATTCCCAGTAATATGCCCTTATGTCCCTTCAGGATTCTTACTAAACTAAAGCCAATAATAGCGTCAAGTACCCAAAACTGTGAACATTGTGGTTTCATGGGACATCATTTAATGGTATACGTGTAATATTTTCACTAACATATAAAGATAATGCCTTTCTTACCACTCAGAATGAGTAGGTAAATTGGACTTTTGATGCAGTTTACAAGATCTAGCATTTTTGAGAATTTGTAGTATGAAAATTAATTTTACATATCTAACTGCTGAGTGAATTTTAAATACAAAAATACATATTGCATGTATTTAAAAGCAATTTTAACTGCTGCATAATATTTGTACATATTAATGAGGGTTCATGTAATATTTTGTTACATGCATAGCAAGTTTTCATATGCCTCTTTGCCATTTGTATATTTTCTATTGAGAAATGTCTATTCATATATTCTGTCTATTGTTTAATTGATTAGATTTTTTTTTCCTATAGAATTGTTTGTGCTCCTTATATATTCTTGTAATTAATCCCTTGTCAGATGGGTTGTTTGCAAATATTTTCTTTCATTCTGTGGGCTGTCTCTTCATTTTGTGAATTCTTCCCTTTGCTGTGCAGAAACTTTTCAACTTGATATGATCCCATTTGGCTACTTTTGCTTTGGACACCTGTGCTTGTGGGATACTACTCAGGAAATTTTTGCCCAGATCAATGTCCTGGAGATTTTCCCCAAAGTTTTATTGTAGTTGTTTCACAGTCTTACGTCTTAGATATAAGTCTTTAATTCATTTTGATTTGATTATTGTATATGTTGAGAGATAGAGGTCCAGTTCATTCTTCACCATATGAATATTCAGTTTTACCAGAACCATTGACTGAAAAAACTATTTTTTTTTACCAGTGTATGTTTTTGGCCCATTTGTTAAAAGTAAGTTTGCTGTAGCTGTGTGGATGTATTTCTGCATTCACTATTCTGTTATAGTTGTCTATGCGTAAGTTGTTATGCCAGTATCATACCATTTTGGTTACTACAGCTCTGCAGTATAATTGCAAGTCAGGTAATGTGACTCCTCCAGTTTTCTTCTTTTTTCTTACAATAACTTCGGTTATTCTGGGTCTTTTATGGTTCCACATACATTTTAGGATAGTTTCTTCTATCTCTGTGAAAAATGTCATTGGTATTTTGATAGGAATTGCACTGAATCTGTAGATTGATTTGAGTAGTATAGACATTTTGGTATTGATTCTTCTAATTGATGAACATGGAATATCTTTCCATTTTTTGTGTCCTCTTCAATTTCATTGGTCAGCATTTTATACTTTTTATTATAGTAATCTTTCATTTCTTTGATTAAGCTAATCCTAGGCATTTAATTCTATGTGTGGCTATTGTAAATGGGATTACTTTTATGATTTCTTATTCAAATTGTTTGCTGTTGACATATAGAAATGCTACTAATATTTCTATGTTGATTTTTTGTCCTGCAATTTTACAGAATTTGTGTATCAATTTGAATATTTTTGTGGGTCTTTAGGCTTATCCAAATATGAGATCATATCATCTGCTAACAATGATAATTAGACTTCTTTTTTTCCCATTTGGATACCCTTTATATTTTTCTCTTATCTGATTACTCTAAGACTTCCAGAACTATGTTGAATAACAGTGGTGAAAGGGGGCATCCTTGTTGTGTTCCAGATCTTAGAAGAAAGGCTTTCTGTTTTTCCTCATTTAGTATAGTGCTAGTTGTGTGTCTGTCATATATGGCTTTTATTATGTTGAGATATGTTCTTTCCATACCCTGTTTTTTAGTGTTTTTATCATGAAGTGATGTTGAATTTTATCAAATGCTTTTTCAGCATCAATTTAAGTGATCATATAGATTTTGTCTTTATTCTGTTGTTGCAATGTGTCATGTTGATTGATTTGCATATATTGAACCATCCTTGAATTCCAGGGACAAATTCCACTTGGTTCTGATGAATGATATTTTTAATGTATTGTTGAATTTGGTTTGCTTGTATTTTGGTTCATGATTTTGCATCAATATTCAACAGTTATATTAGCCTGTAGTTTTCTTTTTTTGATGTGTCTTTGTCTGCTTTCAGTATCAAGGTAATATTGGGCTCATACAATGAGTTTGGAAGTATTCCCTTCTCTATTTTTTGGAATATATTGAGTAGGAATGCTATTAGTTCTTATTAAATGTTTGGTAGAATTCAGCAGTAAAATCATCAGTTCTTGAGAGTTTCTTATAAGGGAGATTTTTTATTATGGTTTTGATCTTGTTACTTGGTATTGATCAGGTTAGGTTTTGGATTTTTTCATGGTTCAGTCTTGGTAAGTTATATAAGTCTAAGAATTTGTCTACTTTTTCTAGATTTTCCAAGTTATTGGTGTATAGATGCTCATAGTAGCCAGTAATGATCCTTTGAATTTATGCAGTATCAACTGTAATTTCTCCTTTTTCATATCTGATTTTATTTATTTTCATGTCTTAGTTAATGTCACTAAAAGTTTGTCAATTTTGTTTAATTTTTCAATAAAACAACTTTTCATTCTTTGACCTTTTGTACTGTTTTGTCATTTCAAATTCATTTATTTCTGCTCTGATCTTTGTATTTCTTTTCCTAATGTTGGGTTTGGTTTGCTCTTGTTTTTTCATTCTTTTATGGTTAAGTTGTTTATTTGAAGTTTTTCCACTTTTTTGATGTAAGTACTTGTAGCTATAAACTTCCCTCTTAGTACTGTTTTGATTGTATCCCATAGGTTTTAGAATGTTGTGTTTTCATTTTCATTTGTCTCAGGAATTTTTTAAATTTCCCTTTTCATTTATTCACTGGTCATTCAGGAGCATATTGTTTAATTTACATGTATTTGTATGGATTTCAAAATTTCTAGTTATTGATTTCTAGTTTTACTCCTTTGTGGGTAGAGAAAATACTGATATTATTTCAATTTTTTTGAATGTGTTAAGACTTCTTTGTGATCTAACATATGGTCTATCCTTGAGAATGATCCTTGAACAGAGGAAAAGAATGTGTATTCTACCACAATAGGATAAAATGATTCATAAATATCTATTAGGTTTATTTGTTCTATAGTGCAGATTAAGTCCTATGTTTCTTTGTTGATTTTCAAGGTCTGTCCAGTGTTGAAAGTGGAGTGTTGAAATCTCCAGCTATTGTTGTAATGGAGCCTATCTCTCCCTTTAGCTCTAATAATATATGTTTTATATATCCGAATGCTCTGGTGATATATATATGTATGTATATATATACATATACATACATATATATGTGTATATATACATACATATATACATATATATGTGTATATATATACATATATACACATATATGTGTATATATACACATATATACATGTATATATACACACATATACATGTGTATATATATACACACATATATATGTGTATATATATACACACATATATATGTGTATATATATACACACATATATGTATATATACACATGTGTATGTGTGTATATATACATATGTGTGTGTGTATATATACACACACATATATATATATTTAGAATTGTTGTATACTCTTGCTAAATTGCACCCCTTTATATATATAGTGACCTTCTTTTTCTTTTCTTATGGTTTTCATCTTGAAATGTATTTTTTTCTGACATGTGTATAGTGACTCCTGCTCTTTTTTTGTTTCCATTGACATTGAATATCTTTTTCCATCTCTTCATTTTCTGTCTACATGTGTCTTTATAGGCACAATGCATTTCTTGTAGGACACAGATTAAAGGGTCTTGTTATTTAATCCATTCAGCCACTCTGTTTCTTTTGATTGGAAAGTTTAGTAATTTACATTCAATGTTATCATTGATAAGTAAGTACTTACTCCTGCCATTTTCTTATTTCTTTTTCTTGTTGTTTTGTGATCTTCTCTTCCTTCCTTCTTTCCTTCCTGTCTTCGTTAATAAAAGTGATTTTCTCTGGTGACATAATTAATTTCTTTCTGTTTTATTTTTTGTGTATCTGTTGCATGTTTTTTTTGTTAGAGGTTACCATGAGGTTTGCAAATACTATCTTATAACTCATGTAACTCATTATTTTAAGCCAATAACAACTTAACACTGTTTGCGTAATAAAAAACACAAGCAAAAAGAAAACCAATAAAAACTCTATGCCTTAACTTTATACCTCCACTTTTTTAACTTTTTGGTGTTCTATTTATATCTCATTGTACTGTCTATATCTTGAAAAGTTGTTATAGTTATTATTTTAGATTGGTGAATAGTTTAATCTTTCCACTTAGGATAAGAGTAGTCTAGACACCATAGTTACAGTGTTATTATATCCTGTGTTTTTCTGTGTACTTACCAGTGAGTTGTGTACTTTCAGATGATTACTTACGACTACTCATTAACATCCTATTTTTTAATTGAATTTCTCCCTTTAACATTTCTTATAGGACAGGTCTGGTGTTGATGAAATCTCTCAGCTTTTGTTTGTCTGAGAAAGTCTATATTTGTCTTTCATATTTGAAGGATTTTTTTTCTGAAGATAAACTAATCTAGGGTAAAAGTTTTACTCCTTCAATATTTTAAATATGTCATGTCAATCTCTCCTGGCCTGTGAGTTTTCCACTGAAAAATCTGCTGCTAGACATATTGGAGCTCCATTGAATGTTATTTATTTCTTTTTTCTTGCTGCTTTTAGAATCTTTTCTTTCTCCTTTATCTTTGGTAGTTTGATTATTAAATGACTTGAGGTCATCTTTTTTGGTTTAAATCCACTTGATACTCTATAGCCTTCTTTTACTTGAATATTGATATCTTTGTTTAGGTTTGAGAAGTTTCCTTCCTTCCTCCCTCCCTCCCTCCCCCCCCTTCCTTCCTTCCTTCCTTTTTTCCTTTCTTCCTTCCTTTCTTTCTTTCTTTCTTTCATTCTTTCTTTCGTTCTTTCTTTCCTTCTTTCTCTTTCTTTTCCTTCCTTCCTTCCTTCCTTCCTTTCTTTCTTCCTTCCTTCCTTCCTTCCTCTCTTTCTTTCTTTCTTTCTTTCTTTCTTTCTTTCTTTCTTTCTTTCTTTCTTTCTTTCTTTCTTTCTTTCTTTCTTGTACTTTCTTCCCCTGTCTTTTTCTCTACCTATTCTTTAAGGCCAAAAACTTAGATTTGCCCTTTTGAGGCTATTTTGTCAATCCTGTAAGCATGCTTCATTGTTTTTTATTCTTTTTTTATCTCCTCTGTATCTTTTCAAATAGCCTGTCTTCAGGCTCACTAATTCTTTCTTCTGCTTGATCAACTCTGCTATTAAAAGACTTGGATGCATTATTCACTTTGCCAGTTTTGTTTTTCTGATCCATAATACCTGCTTGATCATTTTTTAAATTATTTCAATCTCTGAAAAATGTATCTGATAGAATTCTGAGTTCATTCTCTGTGTTATGTTATTTTTTGAGCTATCTCAAAACAGATGTTTTGAATGCTCTGAAACGTCACGTATTTCTTTTTCCACAGTGTGGGTCCCTGGTACCTTAGTTAGTTCATTGGGTGAAGTTATTTTCTTCTGGAATGTCTTGATACTTGTAGATGGTCACCTATGTCAGGGCATTAAAGAGTTTGGCATGTATCATAGTCATCACTGACTGTACTTCTTTGTACCCATGCTTCTTGGAAAGGCTTTCCACATATTCAAAAGGACTTGGCTGTTGTGATCTAAGATGTGTCTTCTTTAGGGAGCACCCCAAACCCAGTAACACTGTGGTTCTTGCAGACTTATATAGCTACCACTTTCATGATTCTCAACAAGATCCAGGAGAATTCGCTGGATTACTAAGCACAGACTTTTTTTTTGTTTCTATTCCCTTACTGTCTCTCAAACAAACGAAATCTCTCTCTGTTCTGAGCCACCTGAAGCTGGGGGTAGAGTGATCAAAGCGCCCTTGTAGCCACCACCACTATGACTACTGTTTCAGGACAGTGTAGGAAGGACAACTCAAACACTCAAGTGGGAGGGAGAGGAAAACTAAAACTTTATTACTATAAGCAAATATCACAACAAAAACAACCTTATAACAAGAGAAGACAAAATGCAACCGATTCTCATCAGACTGCAGGAAGAGTCATCACCAGAGTCGAAAGGAAGATGCCTGGGAGCCTGCAGTCGAAGTTTTAAGCAAACGTCACAGCAAAAACAGCCTTAAAAGAAGAGAAGACAAAATGTAACCAAAGCTTACCAGACCACAGGAGGGTCATCACCGGAGTCAGAAGGCGGACGCCCGGGATCCTGCAGTCGGACTTGGGTCATGCCCCAGCATACGACAACACAGCAGCCTTCAGCTCCTCCTTCGTGTAAGCTCCTTCTATTAGTCCAGTTC